>NC_083240.1:2849838-3149838 GCF_032191835.1 Heteronotia binoei | reverse complement strand
CAGTCTGATCCTCTCCACAGCCTTGAGATACTCCTGGATCGAGCACCGTCACTGGAGCTTCAGTTTCCCGAAATGGCAAGGAGCACTTTTAATCCGCTGCATTTCATCCCAAGGCTGCTTAGTTTGCTTTTAGCTTTAGATCTAATAACTGCCTGTGGGAAAAGCTGTGGCTCAGGGGTAGCCATGCAGAAAGTCCCAGGTTCAATCCCTGGCATCTCCATTTAAATGGACCGGGAGGTATGAAAGACCTCTGCCGGAGACCCTGCCAATCTGAGTGGACAATACTGACCTTAAAGAGCCAAGGGTCTAATTGAGTATAAAGCAGTTTGTTCATATGTGGCTCAGTGGTAGAGCATCTGGTTGGCATGCAGAAGGTCCAAGCATCTCCATACAACAACCAGGCAGCAGATGATGTCAAAGACCTTTCCATAAGACCCTGGAGAGCTGCTGCCAGTCTGAGTAGACAAGACTGATGGGCCAGTGGTCTGGTTCACTGTAAGGCAGTTTCATGTTTGTATCCCTGAGAGCCAGTTTGGTGTAGTGGTGAAGTGCACAGACTCTTATCTGGGAGAACCGGGTTTGATTCCCCACTCCTCCACTTGCAGCTACTGAAATGGCCTTGGGTCACCCATAGCTCTTGGAGTTGTCCTTGTGAGCCAGTTTGGTGTAAAGGTTAAGTGTGCAGACTCTTATCTGGGAGAACCGGGTCTGATTCCCCACTCCTCCACTTGCAGCTGCTGGAATGGCCTTGGGTCAGCCATAGTGGTTAAGTGTGCGGACTCTTATCTGGGAGAACCGGGTTTGATTCCCCACTCCTCCACTTGCAGCTACTGAAATGGCCTTGGGTCACCCATAGCTCTTGGAGTTGTCCTTGTGAGCCAGTTTGGTGTAAAGGTTAAGTGTGCAGACTCTTATCTGGGAGAACTGGGTCTGATTCCCCACTCCTCCACTTGCAGCTGCTGGAATGGCCTTGGGGCAGCCATAGCTCTTGCAGAGTTGTCCTTGAAAGGGAGAGCTCTCTCAGCTCCCACCTCACAGGGTGTCTTTTGTGGGGGGAGGAAGATAAAGGAGATTGTGAGCCGCTCTGAGATTCGGAGTGGGGTATATATCCAATATCTTCATCATCTATCTAGTGAGGTTGCCCTGGTCTAGTGCATGAGCCCCTTTTCCTCCTTCCCCGGGGTCTGCTTGTGACCAATGCTGGGTTTAGCAAACCAGAACCACTGTACATCAAAGAATACCTGTTGCTCCTGGTTCAACCACATGAACTCTCCTTTCCCACCAATAAAGAGGCGGTAGACAGCCCAGCATGGGACACGTCCTTCAGCTATTTATTTCCCTGCTTGTACCCAGCTCCAACCTGTTGTGCCTGTTTCTCTGTGAATTCAGTTGATCCGCAAAAAAGGAAACAGTTGCAGTAACACTTAGCTTCACTGTCTCAAGGGGTTTGCAGGCTAATTCTGCCGCACTATAGGGTGAAAGGAGTGGAGTACTTTCCTTCTGTCCACTGGCTAAAATCCGATGATGGGGAGGGAGCGTTTTCTGCATGTTGCAGGAGCGCGGGAATTCATTTATGTACCCGGATTATGGGTTTGTTTTAAAATGAAAGACATCTATATTTTTGAAAGGATTTTGTCATGAGCTCGGAAGACTTGAATGAATATTGGATTGGTCTCTGGAGAGAGGGAGCTGGAAAGCCCTGGAAGCAGCCCGATGGGTCCCTCTTCAGCAACTGGTAGGTCTTGTGAACTTTGGGGAATTTGAGAGGAGGAAGTGGGGAATCACTTGCAAAGGAAGGCCTTCTTCGGGCTGACTTTCCAGGGACATTTTTATTGCATGAATCCTTGACAAGAGAATTGTGGCATTTCCTAAGCAGTGCATTAATGTAAACTAATTTTCTTTTCTTTTTTAAATATTGCATTGAAATTAACCAGGGTCCAAATCCTGGGTCCTTTAAGGTCTTTAGGTAAAAAAAATCTCCCATTTAGATTTCTCCATCCAGCTTTTTTCCTCCCTGTGGTTGCTCAGAAACATTTCAGGAGATCTTCAGTTTAAATAAGAGTCCCGTGGCACAGAGTGCTAAAGCTACAGTCAAGTCAAGTTGAGTTTAATACGGTCAGAGACCCATCCAAAAAGAAAGAAAATAGGTTAAAAAAACAAAAACCAAACCAAGGTATGCAATTGAACTTGGGCACAATACCTTCTGGAAGTACCTGGGCCAAAGGAGGCCAAACTAAAAATAACTAGAGAACAGGCCTTCTCTATAAAAGCACCCCAATGGTGGAACCAGCTGCCGGAAGAGGTGCGGGCCCTACGGGACCTTAGCCAATTCCGTAGGGCATGCAAAACTGCCCTCTTCCGGCTAGCCTTTCAAGATGGAGCTTGAAATAAACATCACGCCATCACTAACATTAATAACTGAGATAGCAGTGAGATGAGACTATTTTAGGCTGCTTTTAGATTGTTTTAGATTATGTAAAAATTTAATGGTAAATTGTAAATTATATTGAATTGTATAACTGTTTTATTGTTCAACATGGCCTCTGCCATATCTTGTAAGCTGCCCTGAGCCTGCCTCGGCGGGGAGGGCGGGGTATAAATAAAATTTTATTATTATTATTATTATACAAAATATTATACATAAAAATTTCAGTTTCCATTCCTAGTTATAAAACATTTCTAGTTATAAAACATAAATTAAAATATTTCATAGACATTTAAACGTTCTTATCCATTAGTCTGAGCTCTCTGCTCATGACCTGAGTTCGATCCCGGTGGAAGCTGGGTTCAGGTAGCCAGCTCAAGGTTGACTCAGCCTTCCACCCTTCCGAAGTCGGTACAATGAGTACCCTGTCAGTATTGAGTCTAGCCTTTACACAGTCTGACAGCTCTAATGTGACAGCAGATGATCTAGCTGGCAAGCTAGGTCACAGTGACCTTATCTACAAGCCGGTTCTAGCCGGTAAGGGACAGGTGGAAAGTACCTGCTGAGTCAGCATGACTGTGGACTGCCAGGATTGGCTGATGGAACTATATATGGACTGTGCTGCCAATGCACAGGTCTCTCTTCGAGGAGTCACATGCTGGCGGAGCACTTTGGTCCTGTATTTGATGTATATCTCTGCACTAGTGAGCACGTTGTATATATTCTGTAAATACACTGTTTTAGCACTAGCTGCAGGTGTCTGGCTCACTTCTTTACTGGGGCTCACCGTTGTACACATCACACCGCTCTCTCTGCACACACCCGCACCGACATACCCAGCTTGCTGGGGTGGTGGTGGTAGTGTACATGATTGGGGAAGGCAATGGCAAACCACTCCGTTAAAAAATTCTGCCATGAAAACGTCATGATGTGACATCGCCCCAGAGTCGGAAGCGACTGGTGCTTGCACAGGGAACTGCCTTGACCTTTTTCACTTTAAAAGGTCTGTGGTGGCGGACAGACCTGAAAGCTTGCTCACCCAATTACAAAGGTTCCGCTCCAAAACCCAGCCAGAGAGAAAGGTTCCTCTTGGTTCCTCTTTGAAGAGCTGTGGTTTGTGCTTTGTGGCCCGAGGGTCCCAGGCTCAGTCACCAGCATCTCCAGCTAAAGGATCTCAAATAACGGCAGGTATTGAAACCTCCGCTGGCAGACAGAGGAGACCACAGCTTTCTTTGTCCATTCAAGGCTCCAACGAGGGCCTGGCTGGGTCTCTCAGCAGGTTGATACTGAGCTCTGGGACCTGGCCTCCAGCGTTCCAGCACAAGGGCCCAGGAGGAGGCAGAACAGCCGTCCTTCAAGTATTTGTAGGGTTGTCCTATAGAGGAAGCAGCCCTGTGGCACAGAGTGGTAAAGCGGCAGTACTGCAGTACTGTGATCTGAAGTCTCTGCTCACGACCTGAGTTCTATCCCAGCGAAAGCTGGTTCAGGTAGCTGGCCCAAGGTTGACTCAGCCTTCCATCCGAGGTCAGTAAAATGAGTCCCCACCTTGCTGGGGGGTGGGGGGGGGAAGCGTAAAAGACTGGGGAAGGCAATGGCAAACCACCCCGTAAAAAGTCTGCCATGAAAACGTTGTGAAAGCAATGTCACCCCAGAGTCGGAAATGACTGGTGCTTGCACAGGGGACCTTTCCTTCCTTTCCTTTCCTATAGAGGATGGAGTGGAGTTGTTTTCTGTTGCAACAGAAAGTGAGACCAGAACCAACGGGTTGAAATTAAATCAAAAGAATTTTCAGCTTCCTGACAGTTTGAGCGGCTCTTCAGGGGAACAGGCTTCCTCCTCGGGAGGTGGTGGGCTCTCCTCATTTGGAGGGTTTTAAGCAGAGGCTAAGTGGCCACCTGGTGGCAGTGCTGGTTCTGTGACTCACTGCGAATTTTGGCAGATCATAAGAGGCTGGGCAGGAAGTGCTTGGCTCTCGTGGTCCTTTCTGATATCCCAGGGTAATACCAGTTGCCACTTTGAGTCAGGAAGAAATTTTCCTCCAGGCCGGATCAGCCACAGATCCTGGATTGTTTTTGCCTTCTCTGGGGGAGTGGTGGTGGGGAAGTAATTTTTAATTCCCTGCATTGTGCAGAGATTTGGACAAGATGAACCCTGAGATCCCTTCCATCTCTCTTTCTAGAAAGGCTTCCTCTCCGCCCATTGACTGAGAATTCGGGCACCAGTTGCCAAGGATTCTTCTTGGGCAGGGGGATGGATGATTGAGTTTGTAAGGTGGCCTTGAAGTTTATATCCCTTAATAAGGGGAGGGACGGTGGCTCAGTGGTAGAGCATCTGCTTGGTAAGCAGAAGGTCCCAGATTCAATCCCCTGCATCTCTAACTAAAAAGGGTCCAGGCAAGAAGGCATGAAAAACCTCAGCTTCAGACCCTGGAGAGCCACTGCCAGTCTGAGTAGGCAATACTGACTTGGATGGACCAAAGAGGGTCTAATTCAGTAGAAGGCAGCTTCATATCTTCATATGTAAGCAGAAGGTCCCAGATTCAATCCCCGGCATCTTCAGCTCAAAAGGGTCCAGGCCAATAGGTGTGAAAAACCTCAGCTTCAGACCCTGATTCAGTAGAAGGCAGCTTCATATGTTCATATGTTGTTCATATATTTTTGTTTTTTCTTTGTGTGTATGTGGGGTGAGGGGTAGGTGTTTGGAATGGGCTTTGCGTGTAAGAGAGAGTTTCCTAGGAGAGTGGAAGCTTGTCCTAGGAGCGGTTGTGGAGTGAATGGGGGAGCGAGAAGAGTCCAAGGGGGCTCATTGGGTGGGGTCCTGCTGGAAGCAGAGAGAGTGTGCAGGTGAAGTCACTGTGGGGAAATCGGGTACTATAAAAAGGGATCGCAAGGCTAGCTGAGATTTATGTGCATGTCAGTGAAGAGGGAAAGGTGGTGGTGAAAGAGTTCTCCATCCTTAAAGGGTTGTTTGTCTGCTTTGTATCACAGCATAGCCAAATACTGACTTTAGGGTGATTGCATTGTAGGTTTCCAATAGGAGGCAACGGGCTCTGTGCCTACCTGAGTGATGAAGAGGTCAACTCTACACGGTGTGTCAACAGCCGGCAATGGATCTGTAGCAAACCTGTTGGTGGTTTTCTCTCAACAAGCTCAGAATCATAAGATGTACTATAAAGGGGAGGGGCTTTGTGGAATCCTCTGACTGAATCCCCCCCATCATTTTTGGGAAAGATTATGTCCTTGCATATTTCCCTTAATACAAATATTTAGGACAAGCATAAACTTTTCTATTGATTTAAATACCTGAATAAACATGGCCTACCTCAAAGATCTGAACATAAGAGAAGCCATATTGCAGGGGTGGCCAAGGGTAGCTCTCCAGGGGTGGCCAAGGGTAGCTCTCCAGATGTTTTTGCCTACAACTCCCATGTTGTAGGGGGAAAAACATCCAGAGAGCTACCCTTGGCCACCCCTGCCATATTGGGATAAGGCCACTGGCCCCTCCAGTCCAACACTCTGTGTCACACAGTGGCTGTGTGACACAGAGCATTGGACTGGATGGGCCATTGGCCTGATCCAACATGGTTTCTCTTATGTTCTCATGTGACACAGAGTGTTGGACTGGATGGGCCATTGGCCTGATCCAACATGGCTTCTCTTATGTTCTTCTGTGACACAGAGTGTTGGAGTGGATGGGCCACTGGCCTGATCCAACAGGGCTTCTCTTATGTTCTTATGTGACACAGAGTGTTGGAGTGGATGGGCCACTGGCCTGATCCAACAGGGCTTCTCTTATGTTCTTCTGTGACACAGAGTGTTGGACTGGATGGGCCATTGGCCTGATCCAACATGGCTTCTCTTATGTTCTTCTGTGACACAGAGTGTTGGAGTGGATGGGCCATTGGCCTGATCCAACATGGCTTCTCTTATGTTCTTCTGTGACACAGAGTGTTGGACTGGATGGGCCATTGGCCTGATCCAACATGGCTTCTCTTATGTTCTTCTGTGACACAGAGTGTTGGAGTGGATGGGCCACTGGCCTGATCCAACAGGGCTTCTCTTATGTTCTTCTGTGACACAGAGTGTTGGACTGGATGGGCCATTGGCCTGATCCAACATGGCTTCTCTTATGTTCTTATGTTCACCAGATGTTTAAGTCTAAACACAGTCAGATTAGCCACAAGGTATAGAGGGAACACTACATCTGGAGCAGTGATGCTTTGTCTTCTTGGTGCTTGGGGAAGCAACAATGGGAGGGCTTCTGGAGTTCTGGCATCACAGGTAGATCTCCTGATAGCCCTTGGGTTTTGGACACTGGGTGGACCACTGCCCTGATCCAACATTGCTTCCATTCTGTTCTTATATCTGGGACAGTGATGCTCTGTCTTGGTGCTTGGGGGGCAAGAATGGGAGGGCTTCTGGAGTTCTGGACGTGCTGGTGGACCTCCTGATGGCACCTGGGGTTTTAGCCACTGTGATCTGAACATAAGAGAAGCCATATTGCAGGGGTGGCCAACGGTAGCTCTCCAGATGTTTTTTTTGCCTACAACTCCCATCAGCCCCAGCCAGCATGGCCAATGGCTGGGGCTGATGTGAGTTGTAGGCAAAAAACAGCTCAGCCTTTGTATTTCCTCCAGACTCCTCTTTGAGGAAATGGCTAAATGTGGAGTAGAATAAGATCAGAGTAACACAAGTTATTCCAGTAGAAAAGAGCAAGAGTGCTGTAGCACATTAAGGACTAACAAATTGTGTGGCAGGAGAGGAGCTTTTCTGAGTCCCTGCTCACTTCTTCAGTGGCTCAGAAAAGCTTCTGAGAAAGGAGAAAATCAGCTTCCCGCAAGGGTCTCCCATCAGTAAGTCTCCATCCTTTGCTCTAAATCTGGGTTTCTGTGTTTGTTCTGGATGCCGCATTTAACAGGTTTCTTGGATTTCTCTCCCAGGCATTCTCTGAAAATCACAAAAGAATGAAACTTATATTAGAAATGTATGTAAAAGTGGTGTTGTCTTTGCATTGCTGCCTTTTCAAAGAAGCCAATTGTGAGAGAATATAAATATTTTATAAAAATAAATAAATAAAAGGATTCAATTTATTAAATTATGTAGCAGTCATCCATTTACTCTTAATGCTTCAGGACGTCAGTTTAGAAAAGAAAGGCATGGGTTAGGGTTGCCAGGTCCAATCCAAGAAATATTTGGGGACTTTGGGGCTGGAGCCAGAAGACTTTGGGGGTGGAGCCAGGAGCAAGGCTGTGGCAAGCATCATTGAACTCCAAAGGGAGTTCTGGCCATCACATTTAAAGGGGCCACACACCTTTTGAATGCCTTCCCTCCGCTGGAAATAATGAAAGATAGGGGCACCTTGTTTTGGGGCTCATAGAATTGGACCCCCTAGTCCAAACTTTTAAACTTGGAGGGTGTTTTGAGGAGAGGCACCAGATGCTATGCTGCAAAGTTGATGCCTCTACTTCAAAACACACCCTCCCCCCCAGATACCCATGGAACAATTCTTCATTATACCCTATGGAAATTGGTCTCCACAGGGAATAATGGGGCGCCCAGCAGACATTTACTTCTCCCCCCACCCCGCACTTTCTGATAACCCTGAAGCAGGGGGAGGGCCTCCAAGCTGGGGGATCCCCTGCCCTCAACTGGGGATTGGCAACCCTAGCATGGGTACAAGATGCTGTCAAATTCTGTCTGAAAGGTTTCAGTTGATATGCAGAGAAACTGATTTCATGTTAACTTATTTACGAATACTGGGTGTGGATTTGCTAGCATTTTCCTGCTACAGGGGATGTGAAGCACACTGGGGCATAAAAGCACACAACTCTGGCACCTCCACTGAAAAGGGTAGTCAGGTAGAAGGTTCTGGATTTTTTTTTTTAACCCCGCCCTCGCCCCCAAAACTGGTATTTTAAAATTTATTATTTCAGGGCAATTAACACCAAGGTCTAAGCGTCCCTTTGAATAATTAACGTGTTTGTGGTTAATTCTCCCCAGCTAGGGTTGCCAAGTCCAATTCATGAAATATCTGGGGACTTTGGGGACGGAGCCAGGAGACTTTGGGGGTGGAGCCAGGAGACACTGGGGTGGAGCCAGGAGCAAGGGCGTGACAAGCATAATTGAACTCCAAAGGGAGTTCTGGCCATCACATTTAAAGGGACAGCACACCTTTTAAATGCCTTCCTTCCATAGGAAATAATGAAGGATAGGGGCACCTTCTTTGGGGGCTCATAGAATTGGACCCCCTGGTCCAATCTTTTTGAAACTTAGGGAGTATATTGGAGAGAGCCACTGGATGCTATACTGAAAATCTGGTGCCTCTACCTCAAAAAACAGGGCCTGCAGAGCCCCAGATACCCGCAGATCAAGTCTCCATTATTTTTTATGGGAACAAGCCTCCTTAGGGAATCATGAGTTCCCAGCAGACATTTCCCTCCCCCCCTCCCGCTTTCTGATGACCCTGAAGCGGGGGGAGGGCCTCCAAACCGGGGGATCCCCTGCCCCCACCTGGGGATTGGCAACCCTGTACCCAGCACACTGCCCCACAACGGGCACTTCCGGTTTCTAACTGCCAACTTCCGCCCTTCTTCCGGGGTTGTCGACGCCGTTGCCTTGGATACCCCTTCTCGTTTCCTGTTTCTGGCTGCGCTCGCCTCGTCGTATAGGCGGAGAGAAAGGCGAGGCGGTCGCGTGACGCGCATGCGCGCGAGGTCTGGCTGGCTCCGAGCCTCTCAGGGCGGAGAGGAGGAAGATGGCGGCGGGGTGCGGGGCGGGGTGCTGCGGCTGCTGCTGCGGGGAGAGGGAGAGCCGCACCCCGGAGGAGCTGGTAAGGCCGGCGAGGGGGGCGGGATGCCATTGGGTTCCGTTCCCTTTGCCCTTCCCCTAATAGGCTAGCTAGGCGGTGGCGCCTCTGAGCATGTGCAGAGTGCCGGTAGCGAAGAACTAACTATCCTCCGCCCCCCCCCCCTTTAATGTCATGTCCAACTGCATGGAAGCATAAATGATGGCAATACAAATAGTGTTGATAACATAGGGCAGGGGTGGCCAAGGGTAGCTCTCCAGATGTTTTTTTGCCTACAACTCCCATCAGCCCCAGCCATTGGCCATGCTGGCTGCGGCTGATGGGAGTTGTAGGCCAAAACATCTGGAGAGCCCCTGCTCCCAACCAAACCCAGCTCCAGACTGGGTCACCCCACAAACAGCAGCAGGCAGGGGAAGGGACCCCCCCTTGCCTCACACCCAGCCAGGGAAGAGAAGAGAAGGGAAGGGAAAGGAGGGGAGGGGGCTGGCAAAATAAAACAAGACCCCTCCCCTCACAAGACCCCCCTCTTCAGAACAGCAGCATTTGCTTGGGGGGGGGGGAGAATGAAGGACTCAAAGACAGACGCTTAAGCAGGGGTGGCCAAGGGTAGCTCTCCAGATGTTTTTTGCTTACAACTCTCATCAGCCATCAGGCTGATGGGAGTTGTAGGCAAAAAACCATCTGGAGAGCTACCCTTGGACACCCCTGATTAGGGTTTTTTCCCCTGCAGGGCCAATTTTGGGGAGGGGGTGGGGGGACTTCATGTTAAGGCTCCCCACGGAGCCTGCTTGTAGAATAGACGCTCGTGTATGGCACAGCGGGAGGAGCGTTTCTGAGGATGTGCAGAGTGCCCTTCCTATCTCTCTTCTAGAAATCCTCATTTTCCTTTACTCGTATAAAATCTCCAGTGGAAACCAATTTTACTGTTCAAGGAACCAGATTTAAGGGCGAGGGATTCTCACAGGACTGGATCGGGAGTCTCCACCCTGCAGGACTGAGTGCCAAGGAAAGCATCGTTTGGTGACTCACAATATTGGGTAGGCAGCGATGGAGGGGGCCTTTGAACATAGGCAGAGATGCCTCTGAGCATGTGCAGAGTGCCTCTTTGGGTTGTCTGTAGCGAAAAGCTGCAGCTGTCCTCTACCTCCTCTCCTTTTAAAGATATCCCCAATTACATGGAAGCATAAATAATGGTAATAAAAACAGTATTGGTAACTCAGGGAGGGGGATTCTGCAGGGCCAATTTTGGGGTGTGGGGGGAGTTCATTTGAAGGCTCTCACAGAGGCTGTTTATAGAATAGATACCGTGTATGGCACAACAGGAGGAGTGCTTCTGAGGATGTGCAGAGTGCTCTTCCCCTTTTTCCTTTACACGTATAAAATCTCCAGTGGGAACCAGCATGTTCAAGGAAACAGATTTAAGGGCAAGGCGGGGGGGGGGAGTCTCCACCCACCCTACAGGGCTGAGTGGCAAGCAAAGCATCATTTGGTGACTCACAGTATTGGGTAGGCAGCGATGGAGGGTGCCTTTGAGCATAGGCTGAGTGCTTTTCCAGCCTTCTCCAGTGTTCTCTTCTATCCCCCACCCCACCCCACCCCACCCCTAGCACTGACATGCAGTCCTTTTTTATACACATTCATGGTTTAGACACACTTGTGTAGAAGTGTGGGGAGGAGTTGTTTTGTGGAGGATTGGAGGGGGAAATGGAACCTTAGCAGATTTTAGGGCTCTCTTGGTGTCATGCGTTATTTAGCTTTTTAGGGAAGTACGTTTGCTTAGAAACGTTTGTGATTGACAGCACTCGCTCAGCATTCAGCCCCCTTCCTCAAATGCACCAAAATGATTGCCTATGTAATACATGGGCATCATGTATACAAAAATATAATACATCTCCTAAGAAAAACGTGTTGAATGTCGATACATATAAAATTAGGTAGATCGTGATATTCTCTTAGCCCTTCCTACCTCTCACCTTCCTATCATCCTATCTGAGCTAGGATGGTTGCAGATTTGGGGTGCTTCTTTAAGAAAAGCCAGTCAGTGGCTGATGAGCTGTGGAGAGGGGGCCAGTCTCCCAGTTGCCTCAGAGTTTTGCAGAACAGAGCATTGCATCAGGGGCCACTTCTCCCTTGTTCCAAACATTCCTTCTTCCACGTGGCTCTGGAAGATGCAAGATCCCAGTTGCCTGCTTTTCCGTACGGCTCCCTTACGGCTGGTATAGGGTGACAAAACCCGAGGGCAGCCCCAGCATAGGCAATAAACGAGGTTGCGGAGCGAAGGGTGGCTTTTTTTTGTGCGAGCAGCAATGGCTTTTGGCGAAGCCCTGGCATTGCTGAAGCCTCAGCAAGATCTTTGGCAGCTGCGGCTGCTGAAACTGCAGCTCTTTTGTTAAAATGCAGATGGGGTCCTCACTACCGGCACTGTGGGCATGCTCCGTTTCCTTGGCAGGCGTGAGCTGGCCAGGCTGTTTCCTGCCACCTCCTCTTTTTCCCAGACATCTCCATTATCTTGGTAGCGCAGAGCTGTTTGCTTTCAGATCTGTGGGTTTCTCTACATCATGTTTGCTCTTCCCTGCTTTCCTGTTCTTTGGATGGTGCAGCCATTTATTGTCTGCAGCGCTTCACTGGCTTTTTGTTGTGTCTCGCTGGTGATTGGGCGGGGGGGGGGGGACCCTGCGCTGGACAGGAGAGTGCGTGTTTGGCATGCGTCTGGTCCCATCCGCAGCTTCTCCAGTGAAAAGGCTCTCAAGAGCAAGAGAAAGATGTGTCTCTGCTTAAGACCTTGGAGAGCGCTTCTGGCTTGGCTGGGGGTGGTTGGGCAGGTTGCTTGTAAATTCAAAGGACTCCCTCCCTGCGGCAGAATGAGGTGAAAGGGTGCGACCCTTGCATTCCCAGAGTTAGTGCCCAAAGTAACTAATGCGTTTTCTCTAAGCCGTCCCTTACCTACATGTAAAAAACCCTAATTAAAGTGACAACACAGTATGTAACAGCAGCAAAACAACCAACACTGTGTACAAAACACTCAATAAAAAAATCAATAATATAAAGTTTCTCTTTGTTATTTCAGTAAGTGTAAAGATGATTCAAAATTTCGTCTTGTTTTGTATAAACAGTCATTGCGACTGTATGCTTTAAAAATTTTTTTTTTGTAATTGTGGTATAATGGATGAAAATTTGTAAGATACCTTTAAGAAGTTGATTAGTAACAACTGGGACTTCTTGTATAAGGAACTTCGTTTTGAATATGGTTACTGAGCCTTGTGCCTTGGATGAGAATGTAATCGAGTGGCCTTAGTTGATGTCAAAAGGATGTATAGCAAGTATGGTTTTGTACTATTCGTAGTATATTTTGCATACGGTTTGTAGATACTTCATTATTAGGTGTTATATTTTACACAACATAAGAACATAAGAGAAGCCATGTTAGATCAGGCCAATGGCCCATCCAGTCCAACACTCTGTGTCACAGAGGAACATAAGAGAAGCCCTGTTAGATCAGGCCAGTGGCCCCTCCAGTCCAACGCTCTGTGTCACAGAAGAACATAAGAGAAGCCCTGTTGGATCAGGCCAGTGGCCCATCCACTCCAACACTCTGTGTCACATAAGAACATAAGAGAAGCCATGTTAGATCAGGCCAATGGCCCATCCAGTCCAACACTCTGTGTCACAGAAGAACATAAGAGAAGCCCTGTTGGATCAGGCCAGTGGCCCATCCAGTCCAACACTCTGTGTCACACAGTGGCAATTTTTTTTTGTGGCTAATAGCCACTGATGGACCTCTGCTCCATATTTTTATCTAAACCCCTCTTGAAGGTGGCTATGCTTGTGGCCGCCACCACCTCCTGTGGCAGTGAATTCCACATGTTAATCACCCTTTGGGTGATTGGCTCTATGAGGAAGCACTTCATGAGAAATGTGATCCAAAAGTCAATGGGCACATAAGGAAAATCACCCTTGGAGCCTGATCTTTTAAGGAAATGGGATACCCCAGAGAACTGAGCAAAAGGATTGAAGGACTAAGTACAGGGGACTTTGTATTTTCCATTCCTGGTGGATCCTGTTCCTGTGTGATTTTTTGTATGCTTTGTATTTGGTATCATCTTTACACTTACTGAAATAACAAAGAGAGACTTTATATTATTGATTTTTATTGAGTGTTTTGTACGCAGCGTTGGTTGTTTTTCTACATGTAAAAAACAGCAGCTGTTGCAAAGCTGGGACAAATGCAGAAGGGGAGATTGAGAAAATTAAAGAAAAGCTGGAAGAGTTTGGAACATTTAGTTTAGGACCAAGGAAGGACATGAGACTGTATAAAATTATTCATGAAAGCGGATGGAGAGAACTTTTCCTGACTTCTCCCATAATACCAGGAACCCAGTGAAACTAAGTAGAATCGGTTCGGGGCAGGCAAAAGGAAATATTTCTTCTCTGAACAAGTAATCAGATTTCTCATGAACAGTGAATCAGTCTCTGGTCCATCAAAGTCAATATTTATTTATCAAATTTATATCCCGCCCTCCCCCGACAGGCTCAGGGCAGGAGATATTGTTTGCTCTGACCGGCAGCGGCATTCCAGGGTCCCAGGCGGGGGTCTTTCCCATCACCCCCTGCCTGGCCCTTTTAAATGGAGATGCCGGGGACTGGACCTAGGACCTTCTGCATGCCAAGGAGAGGCTCTGCTGCTGAGCCACGGCCTCTCCCCTTGTGGAAATTGTGGAACTTACTGCCGGTGGATGTAGTGAAGGTCACGAGTGATAGCTTTAAAAGGGGTTCCTAATCAATGGCTGCTACCCGTGGTGAATGAAACGAACCTCCATATCAGGGGTGGCCAAACTGTGACTCAAGAGCTATGTGTCACTCTTTCACACGCATTGTGGCTCTCAAAGGCCCCACCATACTGTTGGCGGGCTTGGAGAAGGCATTTCTCTCTTGACATCACTTCTCCAAGCCAACCCAACAAGAAGCTTGGAGAATGCATTTAAAGTTGCTTTCTTTCCACCTCTCCTCCCTTAAATTTGCCTGCCTGCCTGCTCCCCAACATCTGACATTCATGTCTTGTGGCTCTCAAAACCTCTGACATTTAGTCTGTGTGGCTCTTATGTTAAGCAAGTCTGGCCACCCCTGCTCTGTATTCAGAAGCAGCCAGTGTTTGAAGACCAGCGCTGGAAGGCAGCAAGTGGGGAAGGCCTTGGCTCCAGCAGGGCTCTGCTTGCAATATAAATTCCTTATTGGGCGTCTCTGTGCTGAGAACATGGGGGAGCTTTATCTGCCGCCCCCTTCTGCCTTTGCGGTGCTGGTGGGTGGTGTTGCAAGGGTTAGTGCCATTGTTTTCAAACCCTGGCTTTGCTTAATAAGAACATAAGAGAAGCCCTGTTGGATCAGGCCAATGGCCCATTCAGTCCAAAACTCTGTGTCACATAAGAACATAAGAGAAGCCCTGTTGGATCAGGCCAATGGCCCATTCAGTCCAAAACTCTGTGTCACACAGTGGCCAATATATATGTGTGTATGTGTGTACACACACACACACACACACACATATATACATACATACATATACACACACACATATATATACACACGCACACACACACATATATATATATACTGTGGCTAATAGCCACTGATGGACCTCTGCTCCATATTTTTATCCAATCCTCTCTTAAAGCTGGCTATGCTTGTAGCCACCACCACTTCCTGTGGCAGTGAATTCCACATGTTAATCACCCTTTGGGTGAAGAAGTACTTCCTTTTATCCGTTTTAACCTGTCTGCTCAGCAATTTCATCGAATGCCCACGAGTTCTTGTATTGTGAGAAAGGGAGAAAAGGACTTCTTTCTCTACTTTCTCCATCCCATGCATAATCTTGTAAATCTCTATCATGTCACCCCGCAGTCGACGTTTCTCCAAGCTGAAGAGCCCGAAGCATTTTAACCTTTCTTCCTAGGGAAAGTGTTCCAACCCTTTAATCATTCTAGTTGCCCTTTTCTGCACTTTTCCCAATGCTATAATATCCTTTTTGAGGTGCGGCGACCAGAATTGCACACAGTAGTCCAAATGAGACCGCTTGCAGCTTGATCAGATATTTCTCAGTGGGATGCTGCGTAAACATCCCAGGGACACCATTTGCCCAGCGTTGTTGGTCGTTCCTGCAATGCACAATCCCGTGGGGGTGCTGGGAGCGGCATAAGGCATGCTCTCCCTTTGCTCCCTTTGATGAGCCTTCATAATGCTCCATGGGCACATACCAAGCTACCCACTGCCAAGTCAGGCTTTCTGTCATCCAGGCAAGGATTGTCTGTCCTGGCTGATTAACCCTCTCCTCCACTACCACTCATCCCTCAGGACCCTACAGCCACCTAAGCTGAGCGTAATCTCTGCCTGGGGAGGGCTGTGCAGGGTGCTTGAGAAGTCAGGAAGCAAAGCTGGGACTTCCTGCATGCCCAGTCGGTGTCTGACTCCCTGAGCTGTGCCACAGACTCTGGGAATGCCTTCGGATATCAGCTTGGGGCCCAACAACAGACCTACGGGGGCTCCAAGCCATGTTCCCTCCAAGCTGCGGAGTCTTTGTGAGCAAAAATTCTGCTTTGTGAGCGACTGGCATTAAAGTTGTGAGCTGCTGCATCACTTAGGGTGCTCTGGGGCAATTTTTTTCTGAGCTGAGACAAAAATGTGTGAGCTGGAGGCTAAAACATTGTGAGCTGGCTTACGCTAACTCAGCTTAGAGGGAACACTGGTTCCAGGGTGAAATGAATGACCCAGGCCCCCTGGAAATCCTTTTTGTTTGCTTCTGGGCTGGATTCTTGTTTTTTATTATTGACATCCCACCTTTCTTCCCAGCGGGGACCTGAAGTGACTTAACATCATTCTCCTCTCCTTTGTTTTATCCTCACGACAGCCCTGCGAGGCAGATGGGGCTGAGCATGCATGGCTGAGCTTTGGTGACAGGGTGAGGATTCGAACCTGGGTCTCCCAGATCTCGGTTCAATATTCTGGCCACTACAGCACAGCACCTCTCAGTTAGCAATGAGCAAACTTGTTTCTGGCATCATTTAACTTAGCATGGCTTGCAAATCTTGAATTTGCTTCCTAGACCATCCTTGGAGAGACTCAAGAGGAAGATGATGAGATTCTCCCACGCAAGGACTATGAGGTGAGGGGCTCTAGTATGTTGCATGGATGCTGGGGGGGTGGGGGTGGATTCAGTGTGTGTCTGTGGGGGGGCTGTCTCCTCTTTTATGGGGGTGAACTAGTTAGGGGTGAGTTCTTTTGGGGAACTCCTCTCAGCTTTCCTTCCTGTGTTGAGGCAGGACAAATTGTTCTCTCGCCGCTTTCCTCAGGATGTGTTCAGAGGTCAGCAGCAAGTCTACAGAACCCCTTGCCGAGAGGTCCAGAGAAGTTAGGGGCACCCCATGTCGTGTTTGCTTGCTGGCTTGCAGAAAGCTAGCCTCAGTCCTATGAGGCTCATTGGAGGTCTCAGAGAAACAACAATTCTCCCCACACATGCTCTGTTTCAGTTTACAAACCCTCCTTTTGGGGGCTTGCTGGTGCCAGGCGAACAGTTGTTCAGATGCCTTTGTGGAGAAGTTCTGCTCTTGAGCTTTTCTGGCCCCAGTTCAGTCTTTTTATCATAACAGAGGAGAAGTGCCTGGCTGCTGAAATGTCAGGGCAAATGAGTTCTTTGCGCAAGCGCTGGTGTGGTCGTATCTGTTCTCACATCACTGCCTCTTCTGGCATGAATGTGGTGGTTTCAAGACGGGGTGTGTCTGTCTTGTCTTTTTCCAGAGCCTGGATTATGACCGCTGCATCAATGAACCCTACTTGGAAGTACTGGAAAGTCTAGATAAGAGGGTAGGACTTATTGCTGCCTTCCGTTTCGGTAATTCAGAGGAGGAAGAAGTGGTAGAAATCAGGAGGTGGTGGGCTCTCCTTCCTTAGAGGTTTTTAAACAGAGGCTGGATGGCCATATGACAGCGATGAAGATCTTGTGAATTTAGGGGGAGGTGTTTGTGAGTTTCCTACATTGTGCAGGGGGTTGGGCTAGATGACCCTAGGGGTCCCTTCCAACTCTGTGATTCTGTGAGCAAATCAGAGGTTTACTTCAGGTTTGCACAGACTTTCCCTGTGCAGATGAAATACAGAGGTGATACTGATGCAGACTAACATACATGTAACCTTTTTTTCTCCTCCTCCTCTACAGAAAACCCGGCGGTACGAAGCAGTGAAGTGGGTGATGGTGTTTGCTATTGGAGTTTGTACAGGACTGGTAAGGTGCTTTCGTTAGTGTCCGTCAAAGGTCTCTGTTTCTTTTGTTGTCTTCATGCAGGACGTACCTGGGGGTGGCAGTTGGGTTGGCTTTCTTTAGTTTTAAGCTTTCTTCAGTTTTAAGTGTGTGTGTGTGTGTTACATACAGTCAAGTTGTTTCTGACTTATGCAACCCTTCTTGGAGTTCTCAAGACAAGCGATGAACCAAGGTGGTTTGCCGCTGTTTGCCTCTGGGTATGGACCCTGCCTTCCTTGGGGGGGGGGCGTCTCTTGTCCAAGTGCCAGCCAGGGCCTACTTAGATACATTGAGATTGGGCTTGCCTGGGTTATCCAGGCCAGGGCAAGAGAGGAGCAGAGGTGGAGGAGCCTCTGTGTAGGGGCCCTGTTATTCCTTAGGGAACTCCCATCCAAGTCCTGATCCAGGTTGAACCTGCTTAGCTTCCAAGAGCTGACAAGACCAGGCTAGCCTGGCCCATCAAGGTTAGGAAGGACATCCACCAATTCTGCCTTCCAGCTGCAGACACCAGACTTTTTTGCCATTCCTGAGAGCCAGTTTGGTATAGTGGTTGTGTGCGGACTCTCTTCTGGAAGAACCAGGTTTGATTCCCCACTCCTCCCCTTGCAGCTGCTGGAATGGCCTTGGGTCAGCCATAGTGGTTAAGTGAGCAGACTCTTATCTGGGAGAACCAGGTTTGATTCCCCACTCCTCCCCTTGTACCTGCTGGAATGGCCTTGGGTCAGCCCTAGTGGTTAAGTGAGCGGACTCTTATCTGGGAGAACCGGGTTTGATTCCTCACTCCTCCCCTTGCAGCTGCTGGAATGGCCTTGGGTCAGCCATAGCTCTCGCAGGAGTTGTCCTTGAAAGGGCAGCTGCTGTGAGAGCTCTCTCAGCCCCACCCACCTCATAGGGTGTCTGTTGTGGGGGGAAAAGATATAGGCGATTGTAAGCTGCTCTGAGTCTCTGATTCAGAGAGAAGGGCGGGGTATAAATCTGCAGTCCTTCTTCTCTGTCCCCCAGAAGCAGCATTTTAGGAATGGGCTGGAGTAGGACTTTTCGACTAGGAGGAGTGCTTTATATGAATGAACATATATGAACATATATGAATCTGCCTTATACCGAATCAGACCTTTGGTCCATCAAAGTCAGTATTGTCTTCTCAGACTGGCAGCGGCTCTCCAGAGTCTCAAGCTGAGGTTTTTCACACCTGTTTGCCTGGACCCTTTTTTGGAGATGCCAGGGATTGAACCTGGGACCTTCTGCTTCCCAAGCAGATGCTCTACCACTGAGCCACCGTCCCTCCCCTTGGAATGGGAAAGCAGTCTGGCTCCACCCCATTGCCAGATCCTCAGAGTGTTGCGTTGTGAGTCTGTTCACAGGAGCTCTCTGCTTCTTCCTCTGCAGGTGGGCCTCTTTGTGGACTTCTTTGTCCGGCTCTTCTCCCAGCTCAAGTTCCGGGTGGTCCAGAACTGTATCCTCTCCTCGCGTGGGCGCTCTTGCCAGGCCTCGGTGGGTGGGGGGTGCAGCTCGAGTGTCATCTTTGTCAGCCTTCTGGCTTGGAGTGGCTCCGCAGCCCACCCTGCCCGACTGTTGGAGCCAAGTCCGGGAGCGTCTGCTTAGCCTGGTGTGCAGGGCGGTTGAAGGGGAGGGAGGCTGGAGTCCCACTTGTGGAAAGGTTTGGCCGGTCGGCTGGACCCGTTTCCTTGACTCTCCTCCCGCAGCGGTGGAGGAGTGCAGCGAGAAGGGCTGTCTGGCTGTCTCCCTGCTGGAGCTGCTGGGATTCAACCTCACCTTCGTCTTCCTGGCCAGTCTCCTCGTCTTGATCCAGGTAATGCCTGCAGGGCCAGGCTGAAGTTGGCCCCCAGAAGTTCTTCCTGCGTGACCCGCTCTGAGTAATACTGTTCTTACGAATTGCCACAGTCAGATGTTCGACTGGTAGGTCGTGTTCTGCGATTTGAGGCCTAGCCGAGTTCTTGGAAATTGCAGAGGTCTCTTTCCAGGATTCCGGCTGTTCCAAGCACCACTGCCTTCTGCGGCTGAGCTGGTGTTATTTGCTCAGTGCCCAAAATCTCCAGGCGTTTCGTGAGACTTCTAGGCGCCGCTCCAAGGCTCTAAGGACAACTTCCTGATCCCAGAGGCTCTTAACTCTGTTTGTAGATCTTGGTATTTTGTGATCTTATTACTGTTACTATTGATATTACTGTTATTATTTAAAAGATATTTATGTTGCTTTTCTGCCTGATCAGGGTCCACGAGGTGGCAGACGTTTAAAAAAAATAATTGAACAATTAAAATAATAATTCCTTCTTTTCGGTTATTGTTCATTCGACCCTGTGGTCTTGAACAGTCACTGAGATGTTGTGTTTAAGCAATTAGTGGGCAGCTGCCCATGTAATGATAGGGTATGTGCTGTTGCTTTTGAATGGTTCTGTATTTCTGCAACAGCAGCCCAAAAGTTAGCCAGCCTACATGTAATCTATCCATCTTCATTGTGAGCAACCTGGAAGTCTCAGCAGTTGGAGAAGCAGAATCCTTCCAGGATGTCTTACTGAGGCCTCTTATCCTAGCACTGATTATCTTCCATGCTGTTCTGCTTTTCATCCAGAAATTGTGTGTTAATGTAAAGCAGGGGTGTCAAACTCATTTGTTATGAGGGCCGCATCTGACATAAATGAGACCTTGTCGGGCCAGGCCATGCGTGTCCTAAAATGTAATGCCAGGTAGCAGAGAAATAAACTTTATAAAGAACAAACACAATTAAAGATTTTTTAAAAACTTAAAACATGATTGAAACATTAGCACTCGTTGGTCTTAAAGGTGCTTTCTTTGCATCTCTCCAATGGGATCCAGGGAGCTGGTCAAAGGGAGCTCTGGCTCTTTCCTTCCTTCCCCAGGGGACTAGGAGAGGGAGGAGCCTCAGCCAGAGAGAAGGAAGAGGAGCTTGGCTCAGTTGCTCTGCTGTGCGATTGAGGGAGCCCGGCAAAGCAAGCTCTCCCTCCCCCCCTTCCTCCCCAAGGGAGGAGCCTTGGAGACAATAGAGGCTTTGCTCTGTAGCTCCTGTGCGATTGAGTGATGCCGAAGCAAGCTGTGATGCCGAAGAAAGCAAGAAAGAGGGAGAAGAAAGCAAATGATAGCCAGTTGCGTGAGGGCCTGATAGGAGCTCTCTGGGGGCCTGATTCGGCCCCTGGGCCGCATGTTTGACACCCCTGATGTAAAGTGGCCTCAAGTTGCAGGTGACTTATGGAGACCCCATAACAGTTTCAAAACGAGGCTAACTGAGGTGCATGCCATTGCTTTCCTCTGCGTAGCAAGCCTGGAATTTCTTGGTGGTCCCCTCTCCGAACACTAGCCAGGGCTGGCCCAGTTTAGCTTCTAAGATTCAGGCTCTCCTGTGTCATCCAGGTCAAGCTATCCAGAAATTGCCTCCATCAAATCCAGAGACCTTTCAATTAGCGACTGACTTAATATTTAGATTTAAAAAAAAATTCTTAACTTATTAATTAGGATGGGGGTGGGAGGGATTATTTATTAATAAGTTTAGGAACTAATGAATTTATATGAATTTAAACTAATTGGTTGTAAGGTGGCTTGGGAGGGCTAACTAAGTTAATTAATTTAAGACATAAGTAGTTGGTCTATTAGCCGGGAACTGGAGGGGTTATGGTGAGGAGGGTAAACTGAAACGGCAGGTGCAAACAAATCGGGGGAGTGACACGGGTGGGTTTATCTTGGGTTCATCTTGGGTTGGTGCAGATGTCCGGCCAGGGGATCCCAGTGCTCCTGGGGAGGGGAAGATATGACGGTGGGAATAGACAAAAATATAAGGGAAGGAGACAGAGACAAAATGGTGCTCGGCCACCTTCCAGTCTACTTCTCATCCCAATGGTAGCAGGTAGTGGGACCAAGAGGAGATGCTCGCCTCTGTCATTGGTGTTATGTAACGCCAGGTCCATAAATAATAAGACCGCAACCCTTAGGGAGTTTCTGCTACGGCAGAACATGGACCTGGCTTGCGTGACCGAGACCTGGGTGAGGGACGGGGAGACAGTAGCCCTCTCCCAGATGTCCCCCCCGGGATACTCGGTCTTTCACCAATCACGGATGAGCGGGCGGGGGGAGGGGTAGCATTACTCATACGGGAGGATTACTCCTTTCGGGCTCTCCCAGATCCAAAGATTGACGGGATTGAATGCACCGGTCTGGCATGGGATGTTGGAGAGGGGTTGGCAGTTTGGCTGGTGTACCGTTCGCCCAACGCACCAGCTAACGCCTTACCATCACTATTGGAGGCAGTGGCGGGCTGGGCGTTGGAGTACCCGAGGCTTATGGTCCTGGGTGACTTCAACGTCCATGCCGACGACACGGCCTCCACTCAGGCGATGGACCTAGTGTCGTCCATGGCGACACTGGGACTCTCTCAATTTGTCACGACTCCCACGCATCAGGCCGGGCACACATTAGACCTGATCTTTGCAGCCGGGATTTTGGTGAACGATATCGCCGTAGAAGCGGTTCCATGGTCGGATCACCTAGCCCTTAAGGCCCGTATGGGGACGTCGCCCCAACCCTGTATGGGCGGAGAGCCTATTTTGGCTCGCCCTCGGGGCCTGATGGACCCGGAACGGTTCCAAACGGCCCTGAGGGATCCCTGGCCCACTGGCAATTCCCTCGATGACCTGGTGGAAATCTGGCAGGGCCAGCTGTCCAGGGCTATCGACGAAATTGCACCCCGGCGCCCTCTGCGCCCTCGTATGAAGCTGGCTCCATGGTATACCTTGGAGTTACGCCAGCTGAAACAAGGGCTCAGACGACTAGAGAGGCAGTGGAGGCATACTCGGGACGAAGCAACGAGAACATCCTATAGAACGTTTATGAAGTCTTATGAGATGGCAGTCAAGGCTGCAAAGAAAGATTACTTTGCAACCAAGATTGCATCTGCAAATTCGTGCCCAGCACAATTATTTAGAATAATTGGGGATCTTACAACGTTGCCACAAGGCAAACCAAATGTTAGAGAATTAGAAATAGGCTGTGAGGCATTTGCGAAATATTTTGCAGATAAAATCTCGCTGCTCCGCCAAGACCTGCCTACCACATTAGATACAGTGAGTGAAATTGAGGCTCCGTGCCTGTCTTCAGGTTTAGTGCTGGACCACTTCGACCCACTCAGCCTGGAGGAAGTCGACAGAATCCTCTCTGCTGCTCGCCCGACAACATGTGATCTGGACCCTTGCCCCTCTTGGCTGATTAAATCTTGCCAAAGGGAGCTTAGATGCCCTTTACGGGACATCATAAATAGATCCCTTTTAGAGGGGCATTTTCCAACACCTCTGAAAGAGGCTTTGGTCCGCCCTCTCCTGAAAAAAGCTACAGCAGACCCGGCCGAATTGGCGAACTACCGGCCGGTGTCCAATTTACCGTTTTTAGGTAAAATTATTGAGAGGGCCGTGGCGTTGCAGCTACAGGGGTTTCTGGATGATGCTTCTGTCCTAGACCCATGTCAGTCTGGCTTCCGGCCGGGCCATGGGACGGAGACGGTGCTGGTCACCTTAGTGGATGACCTCCAACGGCAACTGGATCGGGGCGGCGTTGCGGTACTGATGCTGTTAGATCTGTCGGCTGCATTTGATACAGTCGACCATCGGCTACTGACGCGCCGCCTCGCCGACATTGGGGTTGAGGGGTTGGCCTTGCAATGGCTTTCCTCCTTTCTCCTAGGTCGGGGACAGAGGGTGGCTATCGGGAGCGAGCGGTCCCAGAGGCGCACACTGGACTGTGGGGTGCCCCAGGGAGCAGTTCTCTCCCCGATGCTGTTTAACATCTATATGCGCCCCCTTGCCCAGATTGCCCGGCGGTTTGGGCTGGGTTGTCATCAATATGCAGATGACACCCAGCTCTATCTACTAATGGATGGCTGGCCTGACCCCGCTCCAGGGAATCTCGACCGGGCATTACAGGCTGTTGCGACATGGCTCAGGCTGAGTGGGCTGAAGTTGAACCCAGCAAAGACAGAGGTCCTATGCGTGGGTCGCGGCGCTCTGGGAAGGGAAATAGCTCTCCCGGCCTTCAATGGTGCGCCATTGAAAGCAGCGCACCAGGTAAAGAGTCTGGGTGTTTTACTGGAGCCTTCATTATCGATGGAGGCCCAGATAGCAGCCACTGCCAAGTCAGCATTCTTCCATCTGAAGCGGGCAAGGCAGTTGGCCCCTTTCCTTGAGCGCCGGGACCTCGCAACAGTGATCCACGCAACGGTCACCTCAAGACTAGACTACTGTAATGCCCTCTACTTGGGGCTACCTCTGTGCCGGACCCGGAAATTGCAGCTAGTGCAGAACGCGGCGGCCAGGCTGTTGTTGGGACTCCCGAAACGGGAACATATACGGCCGGGGCTACGTGAACTGCACTGGCTGCCGATTATATACCGGGTCCAGTACAAAGCGTTGGTCGTTACCTTTAAAGCCTTATATGGCCGAGGACCTGCCTACCTGAGGGACCGTCTTTCCCCATATGAACCCCAGAGAGCACTGAGGTCAACAGGGAAAAACCTAATGACTATCCCTGGGCCGAAGGAAATTAAATATCAGAGCACCAGAGCACGGGCCTTTTCGATCGCGGCCCCTACCCTATGGAACCGACTCCCCGAGGAGGTGCGGGCCCTGCGGAACCTCAAACAGTTCCGCAGGGCCTGCAAGACCACCCTTTTTAAATCAGCATATTTGGATTGCTAAGAAAAACGGTAATCAAAGATCCGCCAATGCGGTCTAAAGATCTATACCGCAGTATAATTGTATCTACTAGACTGGTTTTAATTTAATGTTTTATTGTTCTATATTGTAAATCTAATGCTTTATTACTGTATGTTTTTATGGAATGTTGTTAGCCGCCCTGAGCCTGCCAAGGTGGGGGAGGGCGGGATATAAATGAAATTAATAATAATAATACTCTTCCTCTTTCAAACCCCACCCAAAGACCCTCACTCACAACCCCTCCCCCCCAGTGCATAAATGTGTTTTCCTTGTAGCCTGTGGCTTCCGGCTCCGGAATCCCAGAGATCAAGTGCTACCTGAATGGGGTGAAGGTGCCAGGGATCGTTCGGCTCCGGACTCTGGTGTGCAAAGCTCTCGGGGTGCTCTTCAGTGTGACCGGAGGTAAGAGAAGTCCAGTAGCTTATCTCTCTCTCTGTGTTGGTGGGAGGTGTTTTATTACGTCTTTTTCTTCCACTTCTCCAGTCTTGGCAATCTTTGTAGAGGACAAGTGTGTCTCAAGCATTGTTTCCCCCCCCCCCAGGTCTCTTTGTAGGGAAGGAAGGGCCCATGATTCACAGTGGTGCTGTGGTGGGGGCCGGCTTGCCTCAGGTGAGTGCTGGAGCCTTCGCCCACACGGGCTGGCTGGTAGAACTAGCCGTGCCTCCTAAAAACTCAAATTCTTCCATCTCCTCAAATTGTGCAGGTTTGCATAATTCATCTTAATTGGCAGACTCGCCCAATCTGTTCTGGCTTTGCTAGGTCTAGGGGCTGGACCAGGATCTAATGAGGGTGGGGCAGCCCCTGTCTGTCTTAGCCCACCTCCTCTCCAGCTTGCAAAGGGGCCCTGGGCATGTGCTCCTTAACTGCAGGCTTCAAAGAGAGGTGACTGAATCTGAATGTAGCACCCAGTTCCACATCCTGCAGGATATTAACTCCTGTAGAGTCTTAATAGAGACAAGAGGGTCCTTCTAGGGTCTTTTTAGCTGGTTTTTGGGTACTTAGATTGTATCCATCTTTTTTTTCCTGCCATCTCTCCAGTTCCAGAGCATCTCCTTAAAGAGGATCCAGTTTAACTTCCCCTATTTCCGCAGCGACAGGTACGGTACAGCCTTGGGGAGGGGCTCAGGGGACGGAAGCCGGCAGGAGTCTGAGGAGCAGCCAGGCTGAGCAGACCCCCAAAACTCAATTCTCTCCTCTCAGCATGCTCACAGACAGCTGCGGACACAAGCATGGCTTCCCCGCCAGCGTCCAAAGCTGTCTTGCTCCAGTTTAGAAACTCCTCCTGATGGTTCGTTCTCTCTGCTTAGGGACAAAAGGGACTTTGTGTCTGCAGGAGCCGCTGCTGGGGTGGCTGCAGCTTTCGGCGCCCCAATTGGGGGCACGCTGTTTAGCTTAGAGGAGGGTTCGTCCTTCTGGAACCAGGGGCTGACGTGGAAAGTGGTGAGTATCAGAGACATGCACAGACACTATCTGAGCAGATCTTTAGACTCTCTGACGCAGGGGTCCGCAGCCTTAAGGAACCCGTCACAGCATGGTGGGTGCAGCCACACAAATGGCTGCCACAGGAAGTGGAGGCAGCCGCAAAATGGCTACAGCTGCATACCTTCAGCCACACAGTAATGATCCTTGTGCTGGCAGCTACTTCCAACGCAACATTTTTTTTTTAATCTGCGCAAAACGGTCAGAAGCCTTGTTGGGAGAAACCCTATCTGGTGGCCTTGTTCACTGGACTCTAACTTCATTCAACTCAATCATATCCGTTTCCACTGGCAGTGGCTCTCCAGGGTCGTAGGCCGAGAAACCTGAGTTTCTGTTAACTGGGGGATGGCAGGTTTTGAACCCAGGACCTTCTGCATGCAAAATGAGTGCTCCATCTCTGATCCGTGGCGCGGAGCCTACCTACTCCCTTAAGTTTGGTCTTTGGCACAGAAATGTCTTGGGTTTTTTTTTTTTTTTTTGCCGCATAGAATCCATTAGCCAAGAAGCAGCATCAGCGCCTAAAGAACCAAATATCTGACTGTTTTCTCTTTCCTCTTCCAGCTCTTCTGTTCCATGGCCGCCACCTTCACTCTGAACTTCTTTCGTTCTGGGATTCAGTTTGGAAGCTGGGGCTCCTTCCAGCTCCCCGGTTTGCTGAATTTTGGGGAGTTTAAGGTGTGTGGTGCTTGCAACTTTTCTCTCTCCGGCCACTTTTGGTGTTTGGAAAATATTGTACACCAATGATACTCACCTCTCTGAAACGCAAAGGGGATCTAATGGAACGCCTTGACTGTCGCGCATTATGTTGATCCTCCTTCCTTCCCCTTTCCGTTCCTGCTGGCGTCTTCACCTTCCAGTGCTCGGAATCGGACAAGAAATGCCACCTGTGGACCGCCGTGGACTTGGGCTTCTTCATCCTGATGGGGGTCGTGGGGGGCCTCCTGGGGGCCTCCTTCAACTGCATCAACAAGAGGCTGGCCAAGTACCGCATGCGGAACGTGCACCCCAAGCCCAAGCTGGTCAGGTACCCGGACACTTTCCCCGCCTATTCAACCGTCCCCTGGGTTTTGTTTGCCCAGCTGTTTGTGGCAGAGCAGAACTCGCTGGCGATCGCCAGTCTCGGCACCGAATCAGGTAGCGCTTTGTCCTAGATTAGTCAGTGCTTCTCCCAGGCTGATGCTCTCCCCACCTCCCCATGTGGCTGTGAAGGGTGGGGCAACCTTGTGCCCCCTCTCCCCCTTTCTTTCCTTTGAGACTGGTGACGGGGTCAGGAAATAATTTTTCTCCAGGCCAGTTAGGCCAGGGATCCTGGAGGTTTCTTATAATGGTCTGGGGCATGGAGCCTGCAGGGATCGCTGGCAATGTTCCCTCTAAACTGTGGAGTCTTGTGAGCCGAAATTCTACTTCGTGAGCTACTAGCATTAAAGTTGTGAGCTGCTGCAAGAATTAGTTCGCTCTGGGGCCATTGTTTGTGAGCTGAGACAAAAATGTGTGAGGCAGAAGCTAAAAAACTGTGAGCTCGCTCACATTAACTCAGCTTAGAGGGAACACTGGTTGCTGGGTACTTGTGGATTTCCTGCATTGTACAGGGTGTTGGACTAGATAACCCTGGAGGTTTATCTAGAGGTCCCATTCAACTCTATGATTCTAAGGTCCAGTTTCAATGCATAACAGCCCAAAATGTACTTTTTCTGTGAGAGGTATATGTGAATTTCCTGCATTGCGCAGGGGGTTGGACTAGATAACCCTGGAGGTCCCATACAACTCTATGATTCTAAGGTCCAGTTTCAATGCATAACAGCCCAAAATGTACTTTTTTTGTGGGAGGTATATGAGAATTTCTTGCATTGCGCAGGGGGTTGGACTAGATAACCCTGGAGGTCCCATACAACTCTTATGATTCTAAGGTCCAGTTTCAATGCATAACAGCCCAAAATGTACTTTTTCTGTGAGAGGTATATGTGAATTTCCTGCATTGCGCAGGGGGTTGGACTAGATAACCCTGGAGGTCCCATACAACTCTTATGATTCTAAGGTCCAGTTTCAATGCATAACAGCCCAAAATGTACTTTTTTTGTGGGAGGTATATGAGAATTTCTTGCATTGTGCAGGGGGCTGGACTAGATAACCCTGGAGGTCCCTTCCACCTCTACAATTCTGTGGCCCAGGGGAGAGGGGCCGATTGACCTCCAAGCCTCCCAAGTGTCTCAAGGCCTGTCCCAGCATTGGAATTCCAAGGCTTCTTCAGGCTGCCTCCTCCCAGCCCATGAGGGTCTGTCCCCCCACTCCTTCCCTCCAAAGGGCCGGGCCACAGAAGGCAGCTCTGAGCCGTGGGTGTTCCCTGCATGGTTTCTGTCTTTCTTGCTTGCAGAGTCTTGGAGAGCCTGTTGGTGTGTCTAACGACCACCCTTGTGGTCTTTGTCGCTTCCATGGTTCTAGGGGAATGCCGCCCGATGTCTTCCAGCAGCCACGGGGACAACACCTCTTGGGTCTTGCAGGTAATGGAGTGTGCCGTGAGCCCCCAGGGGTGTCAGAGCACCGTCACAGTTTGTTTAATTAGCACCCAGAGACCCAGTCCGTCCCTGCTTGTCTTGCGCTGGGTCTCAGTTGCCAAGCAGGTCTGGCCTTGTGAGCTTTTCCAGCTGGGCCAAAAAGCTGTAGCCTCTTCCCTTTCTGGTCAGTGCTGCCTTTGCGGTATTTCCTGGTGCTGACTGCCGGGAGCAGGAGGGAGACTCATCTGGCACCAGTTGGGTGTCGTGGTTAAGTGAGCAGACTCCTATCTGGGAGAACCGGGTTTGGTTCCCCACTCCTCCCCTTGCAGCTGCTGGAATGGCCTTGGGTCAGCCATAGTGGTTAAGTGAGCAGACTCCTATCTGGGAGAACCGGGTTTGATTCCCCACTCCTCCCCTTGCAGCTGCTGGAATGGCCTTGGGTCAGCCATAGTGGTGAAGTGAGCGGACTCTTATCTGGGAGAACCGGGTTTGATTCCCCACTCCTCCCCTTGCAGCTGCTGGAATGGCCTTGGGGCAGCCATAGTGGTGAAGTGAGCGGACTCTTATCTGGGAGAACCGGGTTTGATTCCCCACTCCTCCCCTTGCAGCTGCTGGAATGGCCTTGGGGCAGCCATAGCAGTTAAGAGTGCGAACTCTTATCTGGGAGAACCGGGTTTGATTCCCCAATCGTCCACTTGCAGCTGCTGGAATGGCCTTGGGGCAGCCATAGTGGTGAAGTGGGCAAGCTCTTATCTGGGAGAACCAGGTTTGATTCTCCACTCCTCCCCTTGCAGCTGCTGGAATGGCCTTGGGGCAGCCATAGCTCTCGTAGGAGTTGTCCTTTAAAGGGCTGCTGCTGTAAGAGCTCTCTCAGTCCCACCTACCTCACAGGGTGTCTGTTGTGGGGAAAGGAAGGAAAGGAGATTGTAAGCTGCTCTGAGGCTCTGGGTGAAGGGCAGGGTATAAATCCAATCTCCTCCTCCTCTTCTCCTTTTACTCCTTCTTCCACCTCCTCCTGAGAGCCAGTTTGGTGTCGTGGTGAAGTGCACAGACTCTTATCTGGGAAACCTAGGTTTAGTTCCCCACTCCTCCACTTGCAGCCTCTGGAATGGCCTTGGGTCAGCCATAGCTCTCGTAGGAGTTGTCCTTGAAAGGGCAGGTGTTATAAGAGCTCTCTTAGTCCCACCCGCTTCACAGGATGTCTGTTGTGGGGGAGGAAGATAAAGGAGATTGTGAGCCCCTCTGAGCCTCTGAGATTCAGAGTGTAGGGCGGGGTATAAATCCAATATCTTCTTCTTCATCTGCCATTGAATGAAAAAGCGTGCATGTGCTCTTTAAAATGCAGTATGCAGCAAGCCGCCAGCTGAATTCCTGTGAGGTTTTTGAGGCAAGAGATAAAGAAAAGTGGTTTGCCGTTGCTGGCCTCTGTGCAGGGACCCTGGGCTTCCTCAGTGGTCTCCCATCCAAGTCCTAACCAAGGATTGACCCTGCTTAGCTTCCAAAGTCTGACAGGATCGGGCTAGCCTGGGCCATGCAGGTCAAGACAAGAGACGAACAGAGGTGGCTTACTGTTCCCTGCCTCTTTGTAGCGACCCTGGATTTCCCTTGGTGGTCTCCCATCCGATCCATATACTAGACAGGGTTGATGCTGCTTAGCTTCCGAGACCTGGGGAGATCAGGCTAGTCTGGGCCATCCATCTCAGGGCCCCTGCAATGTAGGTAAGCCCAGTTTCTAGGAGAGTCGTGCCGTCTTGTTTGCTTCGTCCCAGAATACCAAATGCGACCTTGACGTCTGCTTTTAGGACTCCTCCTCTGAAGAAGTGAATTCGAGCATCAAGACCTTCTTCTGTCCCAACGACACATACAACGACATGGCGACGCTTTTCTTCAACCCCCAGGAGTCGGCCATCTTGCAGCTCTTCCACCAGGAGGGTGAGTGCGAGAGCAGAATTGCTTGATGATGCAGACGCGGGTGCGGGCGGGGTCTGGTTTAGCAGCTTCTTGTATTTCGGGGCTCACTGATTGCTCATCTCTGTGTTCATCTCTGTTGGAAGAAGCCGAGATGACTGGCTACTCTTGTGAGGACCTGACCATGTGACCAAAGCCTCAGATTGGATCAGACGGCGGCTAGTTTAGGAAAGGGAATGGCGACTGGTTGAGGGATCCGAGTAAAGATGAAATAGGAGAGATTTTCTCATGCTCACACCTTCTGTTTTCTGGACACTCACAGTCTGTACAAACAAATCAAAATGGGGTGGCGAATAAAGAGTAGTGTGTGGGATTTCCATCAGCTTCTGTGTTGAAAGCCAGTCTGGTGTAGTGGTTAAGTGCACGGACTGTAATCTGGAGAAGTGGGTTTGATTCCCCTCTCCTCCACATGCAGCCAGCTGGATGAGCTTGGGTCAGTTGCTGTTCTCTCAAGAGCAGTTCTCTCTCAGCCCCACCTACCTCATGGGGTGTCTGTTGTGGGAAGGGGAAGGGAAAGAAACTGTAAGCTGCTCGGAGACTCCAAGCAAAAAGCAGGGTATAAATCCAGTCTCTTCTTCTCAATTGGAATTTTGATTTAACCTTGAGAGTCTCTGTTTGGGACAAAAATATTTGAGAGCCAGTTTGGTGTAGAAGTTTAGTGTGCGGACTCTTATCTGGGAGAACCGGGTTTGATTTCCCACTCCTCCACTTGCTGGAATGGCCTTGGGTCAGCCATAGCTCTCGCAGGAGTTGTCCTTGTAAGAGCAGCTTCTGGGAGAGTTCTCTCAGCCCCCACTTTCTTCACAGGATGTCTCTTGTGGGGGAAGAAGATAAAGGAGATTGTAAGCCGCTCTGAGACTCTGATTCAGAGAGAAGGGTGGGGTATAAATCTACGGTCTTCTTCTTCCTAGTAAGGTTAAAATCAATTGCTTTTGAATCCACATCTGCTGCTATTTTTTCTTTAGTGAAAATTAACTTCTGCTTCTAGAGGTAATAGACATCTATTTTTGTGCTATTTGATCTGGCAGCTTCAGTGCTTCTGGGGACTTCTGTAAAGTGAGGAGTTTGGGGGCGGGGCTTTTGCGGAAGGGGTGTGGCCTCTTATTCCAGGGCAGACCTCCTACAGGCCACTGCTCAGCCCTCGCTCTCTCTTTCTCGCTGTTGTCTTGCAGGTACTTTCAGCCCCGTCACGCTTTCCCTGTTCTTCCTTCTCTATTTCTTACTCTCCTGCTGGACCTATGGGATTTCTGTGCCCAGCGGCCTCTTTGTGCCATCTCTGCTCTGCGGAGCCGCCTTTGGACGCCTGGTCGCCAACCTCCTCAAAAGGTGCCTCCGTTGCTTCGGGTTCACGTCTCAGGGGGTGCAGCCTTCGCCTCCCGGCCCTGATGCCCCCTCTTGTCTCTGCTCCTCCTCAGCTACATCGGCTTGGACCACATTTACTCGGGGACCTTTGCCCTGATTGGAGCCGCGGCCTTCCTGGGCGGGGTGGTCCGCATGACCATCAGCCTCACCGTTATCCTGATCGAGTCCACCAATGAGATCAGCTACGGGCTCCCGATCATGGTCACCCTCATGGTGAGTCCAGGCCAGGGCGGGCCAAACTGGCTTAAAGGAAGAGCCGCATAGAATAAACGTCAGATGGTAGAGAGCTGCAGGACATCAATGGCAGCTGTTTGAGAGAAGGAAGGAAGGAAGAAAGGCAAATAGATGGGGGAGGGAGGAGGTAGAGGTGGAAAGAAAGCAACTTTAACTTTAAAATGCATTCTCTAAGCCAGAAACCTCAACCCCCAGGCGGCAGCCCGGTACCAGGCCACCTCCTGTCCTTCACCTGGCCACCTAGCCTCACCCCCCCACACCTCCCCGCAGCCTCACCGCCCCCCCCAGCTCCCCGCAGCCTCACCGCCCCCCGCCCGCAGTACCTCCTTCTCCCCCACCCCGTGAAGCTTCCTCCCCCCTCTGTTTTTACAATATTAAGGCTGGGGAAGGGGCCGTGAAGCACCTTCTGAGCTCTGAAAAGGCTGACCACCCCTCCCCTCCGATCACCCGATCAACGGGGAAGCCATGTGAAGCCGTGGCAGCAGCAACCAGCAGCCGCTGGAAAAGCCACGCTGCCCTTGCTTCCTTCCCACTTCCTTCCCCAGCCTTAAGATTGTAAAAACGGAGGGAGGCGCAGGTGAGGCGGGGCGGCAAGGCTTTGCGGCACCGTGTGTGTGTGGGGGGGGGCGGATGAGGCCGAATTCGGTGCTCCCACCCTGCCGGCCCTGGGGCTGCGGTGCGCTGGCCAGACCTGGGGCCGGTCCCTGGGACCAAAATGGTTGGGGACCACTGCTCTAAGTCACCAGCTGGCTTGGCTTGGAGAATGTTTGGAACACTTTCCCTATGAAGAACGGTTAAACCGCTTGGGGCTCTTTAGCTTGGAGAAACATCAACTGCGGGGTGACATGATAGAGATTTACAAGATTATGCATGGAATGGAGAAGGTAGAGAAAGAAGTACTTTTCTCCCTTTCTCACAATACGAGAACTGGTGGGCATTCAATGAAATCGCTGAGCAGTCGGGTTAGAACAAATAACAGGAAGTACTTCTTCACCCAAAGGGTGGTTAACACGTGTTGGACTGGAGGGGCCATTGGCCTGATCCAACAGGGCTTCTCTTATGTTCTTATGTGACACAGAGTGCTGGACTGGATGGGCCATTGGCCTGATCCAACATGGCTTCTCTTATGTTCTTATGTGACACAGAGTGTTGGACTGGAGGGGCCATTGGCCTGATCCAACAGGGCTTCTCTTATGTTCTTATGTGACACAGAGTGCTGGACTGGATGGGCCATTGGCCTGATCCAACATGGCTTCTCTTATGTTCTTATGTGACACAGAGTGCTGGACTGGAGGGGCCATTGGCCTGATCCAACATGGCTTCTCTTATGTTCTTATGTGACACAGAGTGCTGGACTGGAGGGGCCATTGGCCTGATCCAACAGGGCTTCTCTTATGTTCTTATGTGACACAGAGTGCTGGACTGGAGGGGCCATTGGCCTGATCCAACAGGGCTTCTCTTATGTTCTTAAGGGATTTAAAGAAAAAAGTATCTTCTTCAAGCTGGCCAAGAGGGCAGTGGGGGCTTTGAGAACCACCCCAGTCCAGCCAGTGATCAGCAGCAGCTGGGAGGGCTGTCTCCTTCTGTGTGTCCCTGGGAACCAGCTACGGCCATCGGGTAGCCAGCCTGACCTCCCGCTTCCTCTGTGTCGCAGGTAGCCAAGTGGACCGGGGACTTCTTTAACAAGGGCATCTACGACATCCACGTGGACCTGCGAGGGGTGCCGCTCCTGGAATGGGAAACCGAAGTGGAAATGGACAAGTGAGTCTGTCGTTAAGTGTTAACCGAAGGTCGAAGCTTGTCCCTGGTGGATCTGTGCAGCCGGCAGCGGGTTCTTCTTTCTTCCTGCCCCTCTAGGCTGAGAGCCAGTGACATCATGGAGCCCAACTTGATGTACGTGTACCCCCACACCCGGATCCAGTCCCTGGTGAGCATTCTGCGCACGACGGTCCATCACGCCTTCCCCGTGGTCACGGAGAACCGGGCCTACGAGAGGGAGTTCATGAAATGGGACCAGCTGATCAGCAACAACATCAAGTTCAAGGTGAGGTTATGCCCCCTCCCCCCGTGGCTGCGGAGAAAGGAGCAAACTGTTTGCATGTGCGACTCAGATCTTAGCTTCTTAGGGTATACTTCCGGTGGAGGTGTGGAAAGGAGGATTGTGTGTCTGTGTGCAAAGTGCTGTCCAGTCACAGATGACTTACAGCAACCCTGTGGGGTTTTTGGTTTGCCATCTCCTGCCTCTGCACAGCAACCCTGGGCTTCTTTGGTGGTCTCCCATCCAAATACTAACTGGGGCTTAGCTTCTGGGACCCAGCTTAGCTTCTGAGATCTTACAAGATCGAGCTAGCCTGGGCCATCCAGATTAGAAGAGGATGATATTGGATTTGTATCCCACCCTCCACTCCGAATTTCAGAATCTCAGAGCGGTCACAGTCTCCTTTACCTTCCTCCCCCCCACACAACAGACACGCTGTGAGGTGGGTGGGGCTGAGAGAGCTCTGACAGAAACTGCCCTTTCAAGGACAACTCCTACGAGAGCTATGGCTGACCCAAGGCCATTCCAGCAGCTGCAAGTGGGGAATCAAACATGATTCTCCCAGATAAGAGAGTTATGGCTGAGCCAAGGCCCTTCCAGCAGCTGCAAGAGGAGGAGTGGGGAATCAAACCCGGTTCTCCCAGATAAGAGTCCGCTCACTTAACCACTATGGCTGTCCCAAGGCCATTCCAGCAGCTGCAAGGGGAGGAGTGGGGAATCAAACCCGGTTCTCCCAGATAAGAGTCTGAACACTTAACCACTATGGCTGTCCCAAGGCCATTCCAGCAGCTGCAAGTGGGGGAGTGGGGAATCAAACCCGATTCTCCCAGATAAGAGTCCACATACTTAACCACTACATCAAACTGGTTTAGGGGTGAAAGGAGGATTAAGATGGTACAAATAATGGGATCGTTGCCTTTCAGCTGATAAAAGCAGATTTTGTTACAACATTTATTTTAATATATTGGGGAGTTGGTTTGGTGTCGGATCTGGGAGACCCAGGTTCGATTCCCCTCTCTGCCCTGGAAGTTTGATGGGTGACCCTAGGCTGGACGTGCTCTTGTCAGCCTCACCTGCCTTACAGGGTTGTTGTGAGGATAAAACGGCAGAGAGGAGAAGGATGCGAGCTGCTTTGGGTCCCTTCTGGAGAGAAAAGGGAACATCAATGAAGGAAAACAAGTTTAATGAAAAGGGCATTTCTTATGTGAATTGAAAAGAAAGCAATGGGACTTTTCTTAGTAGAAGGTCAGAGAGGGTGGTATGGACAGCATGTACATGTTAGCGGGGAGCTTCCTCATGGTGCAGCTGTTGATTGGGCCATGGTTTTTAAGTGCCCATCTGAGCAGTGCTGTAGGTGAGTAGGGGACTGTTTGTCTCTTGCTTAACATGCACCCTCCCTTCCGCCTGCCAGAAATCCAGCATCCTCACCAGGGCTGGGGAGCAGCGCAAACGCAGCCAGTCCATGAAGTCCTACCCATCCAGCGAACTGCGCAATGTGTGTGACGACCACATTGTGACCGAAGAACCGCCAGAGACGGAAGACATGTTGCAGCAGATGCTGGAGCGAAGGTGAACGCGGGCGGGAGGGGGGGCTGTATCTGATACCAGAAGGCAAAAGCCGTGCCTGGAGTGGGTGAAATTAGTATCATCAAGCCCCTGTATAAGGCGATGGTGCGGCCTCATTTGGAATACTGTGTACAGTTCTGGTCACCGCACCTCAAAAAGGATATTATAGCATTGGGAAAAGTCCCGAAAAGGGCAACTGGAATGAGTCAAGGTTTGTAACACTTTCCCTATGAAGAAAGGTTAAAGTGCTTTGGGTTCTTTAGCTTGGAGAAATGTTGACTGCGGGGTGACATGACAGAGGTTTACAAGATTATGCATGGGGTGGAGAAAGTAGAGAAAGAAGTACTTTTCTTCCTTTCTCACAATACAAGAACTCGTGGGCATTCAATGAAATTGCTGAGCAGTCAGGTTAAAACGGATAAAAGGAAGTCCTTCTTCACCCAAAGGGTGATTAACATGTGGAATTCACTGCCACAGGAGGTGGTGGCGGCTACAAGCATAGCCAGCTTCAAGAGAGGATTGGATAAAAATATGGAGCAGAGGTCCATCAGTGGCTATGTGTGACACAGAGAGTTGGACTGGATGGGCCATTGGCCTGATCCAACATGGCTTCTCTTATGTTCTTCTGTGACACAGAGTGCTGGACTGGATGGGCCACTGGCCTGATCCAACATGGCTTCTCTGATGTTCTTATGTGACACAGAATGTTGGACTGGAGGGGCCACTGGCCTGATCCAACATGGCTTCTCTTATGTTCTTATGTGACACAGAGAGTTGGACTGGAGGGGCCACTGGCCTGATCCAACATGGCTTCTCTTATGTTCTTATGTGACACAGAGAGTTGGACTGGAGGGGCCACTGGCCTGATCCAACATGGCTTCTCTTATGTTCTTAAAGCTCATCCTGGGATGTCTGGCAAGCTGCAGTTGCAAGCCAGCACACTGAGCTGAGAGGAACACCGGTCTGGATTCAGTATTTCTGCCAGCTCCTGTAAGCCTCTTCGTCAATCCATAACCCAGGCATTACTCCCTTTTTCGCAGGTATACTCCCTATCCTAACCTTTACCCGGACCAGTCACCCAGCGAAGAGTGGACCATGGAAGAACGTTTCCGGCCTCTGACCTTCCATGGCCTGATCTTGCGCTCCCAGCTGGTCACCTTGCTTGTGCGGGGGGTCTGTTATGCAGAGAGTCAATCGGTGAGTTCCTTGTGGTCGGCGACTCAGCCAGGCAGGCTCCGAAGTAGCTTCTCCTTCTGCAGCTGAGATGTGGGATATGCTAGGAGGTATGCGAAGGGCTGTGGCTCAGTGCTAGAGCATCTACTTGGTAAGCAGAAGGTCCCAGGTTCAATCCCCGGCATCTCCAACTAAAAAGGGTCCAGGCAAATAGGTGTGTAAAACCTCAGCTGGAGACCCTGGAGAGCCGCTGCCAGTCTGAGAAGACAATACTGGCTTTGATGGACCAAGAAGGGTCTGATTCGGTATAAGGCAGCTTCATATGTTCATATGAACAATGGATCTCCCAAAGTCTTTAGAGGAGGGATGGTGGCTCAGTGGTAGAGCATCTGCTTGGTAAGCAGAAGGTCCTGGGTTCAATCCCCGGCATCTCCAACTAAAAAGGGTCCAGGCAAATAGGCGTGAAAAATCTCAGCTGGAGACCCTGGAGAGCCGCTACCAGTCTGAGAAGACAATACTGGCTTTGATGGACCGAGAAGGGTCTGATTCAGTATAAGGCAGCTTCATATGTTCATATGAACAATGGATCTCCCAAAGCCTTTAGAAGGGGGATGGTGGCTCAGTCGTAGAGCATCTGCTTGGTAAGCAGAAGGTTCTGGGTTCAGTCCCCAGCATCTCCAACTAAAAAGGGTCCAGGCCAGTAGGCATGAAAAACCTCAGCTTGAGACCTTGGAGAGCCACTGCAGTTTGAGTAGAGAAGACTGACTTTGATGGACCAAAGAGGGTCTGATTCAGTAGAAGGCCGCTTCATTTGTTCAGGTATAGTGGGCCAAAGGATTCAAATGTCATCCGTTGGTTGCTTTAGATGTTCATAAACAGCGGACAAGGGAGTAGGGAAGCAAGAGCCAAATGCCCTTTCTCTCTTTCCCTTGAAGGCAGTGCCTGTTTTCCACAGCTGAGAGTTACCCTTTCCCGCACTTTGGGAATATGCCTCCCTTGCCACAGCGGAGAGAGAGAGGTCTGTTTTGGATGACACCTGGACCCACAAGGCTCCCTAGAAACACAGGGCAGTTCTTATCATCTCCCTGTTCATTTGACTCAAATGTCTTGAACAGATCAAGATCCAGCTCTCTTACGGGCAATCGCTGTAGAAAATATTTAGTGACTTCTAAGGTAATTTTCTGATCCTCATTTACAAGGGAAAAAGACCTGGACAACTTTTTTGAGAGGATAAATTCACATACCTGATCAAGAAGGAGAGCAAACAGCTCTTTGTCAAATCAGGCCAGAGTTCACACTCCAATATAATATGTTCTAAGGATTCCAGTGGACCACATTCACGTATAGAAATTCTGTCTGAATACATTATGTCTGTGAATCAGCCACCTGGTATTGCCAAGCAAAAAGCATTTAACCAGGTGACCATAAGTTCCCTTCCATAATGAAGGGGCTGTTAGGTCTTTTAGGTAACCTTTGCAGCTTGGGACAAGAAATTCCCTTCCCTGCCTTAGAGGAGATGGAGTCTTTCCAACACTCACTGCCCCCTTCCCTTGAGAAGGACAAAAATTCAGACTCCTTTTTCTTGGTGGTGGTGGGGGGGGGGAGACATCTCTTCCCACCTTCCACCTTGCGTTTGTGTCTTGCAGAGCGCCAACCAGCCTCGTCTCTCGTACGCCGAGATGGCCGAGGATTACCCTCGCTTCCCCGACATCCATGACCTCGACCTTACACTGCTGAACCCCAGGATGATTGTGGTAAGGGGGGGTGGTCTTGGCTCTGGCTATCAGGGCTTTTTTTGGTAGCGGAAGCTCCTTTGCATATTAGGCCACACCTCTCTTATGTAGCCAGTCCTTCAAGAACTTACAGTAGGTCCTGTAATAAGAGCCCCGTAAGCTCTTGAAGGATTGGCTACATAAGAGGGGTGCGGCCTAATTGCAAAGGAGTTCTTGCTACAAAAAAAGCCCCGTTTGTTATAATGGCATAAAGTGCATGTGAAGCAACCAGTACGGTGTAGTATTGTTTAAATGCTGTGGACGATCAGCTTTCCGGGGCTGTTTTAATGGCTTCTTGCTGCCTTTGACAGGATGTGACCCCCTACATGAACCCGTCTCCATTCACCGTTTCCCCCAACACTCACGTCTCCCAAGTCTTCAACCTCTTCAGGACGATGGGGCTCCGGCATTTACCGGTTGTGAATGCTGTTGGGGAGGTGAGTCCATTTGGGCTGGTGGGGGGGGGTGGTTTTGACGGGAGGGCCTTCCAGGGAGTCTAACCATACACCCTTTAGAGTGACTTTCTCTTTCAGTTTATCTCAAAACAACCAGTTTGGTGTAGTGGTTAAGTGCACAGACTTTTATCTGGGAGAACTGGGTTTGATTCCCCGCTCCTCCACTTACAGCTGCTGCAATGGCCTTGGGTTAGCCATAGCTCTTGCAGGAGTTGTCCTTGAAAGGGCAGCTGCTGTGAGAGCCCTCTCAGCCTCACCCACCTCACAGGGTGTCTGTGGTGGTGGGGGGGGAACGTAAAGAAGATTGTAAGCCGCTCTGAGACTCTGATTCAGAGAGAAGGGTGGGGTTCATGTTCTGCAGTCTTCTTCTTCCTCAATTGATGGTATTTTGGTTGACAGTCAAAGGGTGGGTAGGGGATAGCCATTCTGTAGAGCTGACCGTGGTGCATGGAAGGAAGTTCTTGCCCTGGGGTCCAATCAGCATTCCTCCCGGTCCAGAGATTCTTATATCTGGGGCTACTGGATCAGACCAAAGACCTGTAAAGTTCAACATTTCTGTTCATGCAATGGCTGATCAGCTTCCAAAAGGAAGCCCGCAAGCAGGATGGCTGCGGCAGCATTCCCTCCCCTGTGCTCCCCAGCAACCGGTAGAGCACTCCAAACCACGGGGCTCCTGCTGTTACGCAGTTTGGCTTTCTGTATTTCTCCATGGAAGAGCTGGGAGCTGAAGCTGACCTGCTCAGCCAGCCTCGGCCACCAGATGTCACCAGTCTCCTGCGAGATCCCCGAAAGCAGAGTAGGAGAGGTGGGTTTGCCCGCCTCAGAGCATCTGGGAGATGAGCTGCCTTGTTCGGCCCAGAAGCTGCCAGCTGGGGGGAGGCCAGATCGGGTGTGAAACTATAATCTCCGGCTCTGGGTGTTTGCCTGGGAGCACGTCTGCCTGGTCAGCCGACTCCTCTCCACCGCAAGCTGGAAAGATACTGTCCGAGCTGATTTGTTTTATTTTTTTTAAACAAAAAATTGTATGGGGCCCAACAAAGCAAAACATAACATCGCATTTTAAAGCCCCCACACAAAAGGCACATTCTTAAAACGAGAGATACGCAAAGACATAAAACCAGCAATTAAAACAGTGGGCAGGAAGAAGGGCTCACTGAGGGGATTCTAAACGAAGACGGAAGATGGCAACGGAAGGGAACAGAGAGATCTGCCTGGGGAAATTGAGTTCTAGAGTTTTGGTGCCAGGACCCAGGAGGCCCTGTCACGGAGTGCCACTTGCCTAATCTCAAAAGGCAGGGCCACCCAAAGCAGTGGAGGCAGAGAGCAAATAGGGGGAGTTGGAGGGAAGGAGCCTTTTCCTAGGAGCCTGGCCTAGCCCTCCAAATGTCTCCTCTGTTTAGGAGCAGCAGTTAGGAAAAGCTGTGGCTGAGTGTGACATCAGCAGCCAGTAGACCAATCCCCTCCCTCTGCTTCTCCCTATTTGCATGTGTGAAAATTCCATGGCGTGTTGGGCCCCTCTTCCTGGTTTCACACTTGCCTGTTACTTGGGCATCCCACAAGAGTATAAATGGTATAAATACTTATAAATGGTTAGGATCCAAGAAATGTCCATGGGTGGACTTTCTCAGAGCGCAAACCTCTGTGCCACATAGCAACTGAGGGAATCGCATTTTAGAAATCCGGTTTCTGTTCCAGGTGGTTTAACTTGGAATGTCACAGCGCCTTGGTCTTTTTCTTGCTTTGCTGTGGGCATCTCAGATCCCATGACTCAATCCATGAAATGAGGGTGTCTTGTCCCAGCATGCATTGCTTTGTACTCACATTGAATTTCTTGTCTGCTGATTCATTTCCTGTTCACCCAGTTTGGACAGGTACTTCTGGAGATGTCTGTAGGCCCTTTCATTGTCTGCAGATGTCACTGCCTCACGGTTCTCTCCTCCCACCCCAGTTCCAGGTCATTGTTGAATAAATTAAGTTGCTCTGATCTCAGCATAGTTCCCCTGGGGGACTCCACTGCCCCACCTCTCTTCTCTGCAAAAACAGTCCCTTGCTCTCTCTTCTTTAACCTGTGACCGGTCTGTGTAACATTCTCTTACATTGCTAAGAAGCCCTGGGTTAGGCACTTAGTCAAACAGTTTAGGAAAGGCCGGGTATGCAGCGTGTACCAGTTCTATGTGCTTGTGGACACCCTTGGAGATTTCAGAGGATGGTGAGGCGGGACTTCCCTTTGCAGAAGCCACACTGACAGTCCTTTTCAGCAAGGCTTGTTCTTCTGTGCATTTAACAAGCGGGTTGTGTGCTTTTCAATCAAGATAATTTGTGAGCTTCACAGGCCTAAATATGTCTCTTGGGGATGTCGTGTGCAGGGAACTGGGCATAACCTTGTAGCCTAAAGCTGTGGAGAGTTTGGAGAGAGCGCCCGAGAGGGGGTTTGTTTCACTGTGGCTGAAAGCTGCTCCGAAAGGGACAGTAGGAAGGGGGCACGAATCTCAGACCGGCTTTGTGGATCGCAGGCTCTGGAGTTCCAGCAGTGCATGTGCTAACTTCCCTACATCCCAACCACTAGAGAACCTGGGTTCGGATCTTGCAGTCCCTTTCAGCTTTCTTCTGTCGTCACGCATGTCCGAACCAGTCCCTTTGACACCTGCCCTGTTCTCCACTGCCTTCCAGATCGTCGGCATCATTACCCGGCACAACCTGACGCACGAATACCTGCAGACGAGGCTGCGGCAGCATTTCCAGACCATCTGACTCCTTCCGACACCTCTCCTCTCCCCTTCCCCTTCTGCTTCCTTTCTCACCGGTTCTTCCCCCCGCCCCCCAAAGCTGGCTTGGTGCGCCCTTCACAAAAACGGACTGCTGTCGGTTTCTGGCTGGAGGCTTCCAGTCATCTCGCCAGCTGGGAAATTAAAGGCGACGTTGAGGTTTCTGCCCTCGTTGTCCAGTTCTCGGGGACTCACTGCCCGCTCTCTGAGGGAGCTGCCGGCCTCGTCCAGCAAGGCTTCGGAATGATGCGCCGGGAATGTTTTCCTGTCCTGTGGACATAGTTTGAGAACGCTCATCCCCGTGCCGCGCCCCAGGCGGAAGGAGCCCCGTCCTGTCTGTTCCCGGACTTCCCTGCAGAGGCCGCCGTACCGCCAGCCTGGCTTCCTTGGCCCGAGGACTTACGAACTCATTCCACATTTTTCTTTATTTCAAACTTTAGCCAGTTGCCTCTCGCGGCAGGGTTAACGTTCTTGAGAAAGTTGAGAGAGGGTCACTAACCCCCCCCCCCTTTATGGGAGATTCTGGAATTCCCTGGTCCTTGCATGTGTGTGCGTTGTGTGTGTCTGTGTCGTAGACATTTCTTTCCATTCCACTTAGGGTTCCGTTGTTGGGGGAGCCTTCCAAGCCGGGTCTTTGGCTGCTGCTGCTTCTCCTGGCCAGGCAGCCAACCTTTCTGAGTTATAGATGGTGAAAATCATGTGTCAAGGAGAGAAATGAACGATCTTTGGACCACCGTCTGTGTGTGTGCATCACTTCCGGGGACAGGAACCTGCCGACCTTTGTCCAAGATTGCTGTTTGGTGACCTAAATGAGTTTGGGTGGATGTGGGTTCATAAGCACAATTTTGTGTTGATTCGGACAGGGCTCGACACTCAAGATGTTCAGCCGTGGCTCTCGCAGTGGCTGGACAGGCTCTGTGTTTGAGTCCAGCCGCACCTTTAGAAACCAGATCTTTGGGGTATAATAAGCCTTCAAGAGTCCGTGCTCCCTTCGTTAGATACAAGGCAGAACGGAGATCTCAGAAGTTTATACCAGGGGTGGCCAAGCTGTGGCTCAGGAGCCACATGTGGCTCTTTCACACATAATTGTGTGGCTCTTGGAGCCCCACCCCCCACTGGCCAGCTTGGAGAAGGCAATTGTCTCTTTAAATCACATATCCAAGCCGGCCAGCATAAGAACATAAGAACATAAGAGAAGCCATGTTGGATCAGGCCAACGGCCCATCAAGTCCAACACTCTGTGTCACACAGTGGCAAAAAATGTTATATACACACATACACTGTGGCTAATAGCCACTGATGGACCTGTGCTCCATACACTGTGGCTAATAGCCACTGATGGACCTGTGCTCCATACACTGTGGCTAATAGCCACTGATGGACCTGTGCTCCATATTTTTATCTAAACCCCTCTTGAAGGTGGCTATACTTGTGGCCGCCACCACCTCCTGTGGCAGTGAATTCCACATGTTAATCACCCTTTGGGTGAAGAAGTACTTCCTTTTATCCGTCTTAACCTGTCTGCTCAGCAATTTCATCGAATGCCCACGAGCAGCTCAGAGAATTCTTTTAAAGTGACTTTCTTTCCATCTCTCCCTGCCTACCTTCCGTCCTTCCTGCCTTGTGGCTCTCAAACATCTAACATTCATGTCCTGTGACTCTCAGACATCTGATATTTATTCTGTGTGGCTCTTAACGCTAAGCAAGTTTGGCCACCCCTGGTTTATACCCTGAAAATCTTGCTGGTTTCTCAGATGCTGCCAGGCTCTACTTCAGCTGCAGATGAGCAAGGCTGCCCTTCATGGCCAAGGCTCTGGACGCTGAGACTGTTTCTGCATTTAGCATTTGCCTCCCTTCTGTGTGGGCCTCCTCACAGGGGCTCCTTTCCCCCAGATTCTGCAATGGCGTCTCTGGAGCGGGGCTGCATGTTCTCTGCTTGCTCCCTGCCCCGTGCAAACTCGAGAGCTGAGAACGAGACCAGGACAAAGGCCAGCGCGGAATCAGTCCGAGTGGCTGGATCTCCGCCTTCAAGCATTGCTGAGCAGCAGCTGTGGCATTGGCGAGAGTCATTCTCTTTTCCCGGGAGAGACTTTGGCTCAGTGGTCATCGGTCAGCTGCCCCTGATGTGCAAAACACCGTAAGCACGTTCTCCTGGCACTCCTGCGGGCAGCCACCTGCAGGAATGGGTTCGAGGCTGCATCCTTCCCGGGGTGTTAAGGCTGAAGGGTTTCGGATGCCTGCACTGTGCAGAGGGGTTGTGGGGACTGGGCCCAGTTTTCCCCTTGGTTCTTCGGACACAGGTTGGCCAGCAGTGGGGCTGGCTGGCTTTTCTGTATTGACCTGTTCAGATGGAGAGCCAGTTTGTTGTGGTGGTGAAATGAGTGGACTCTTATCTGGGAGAACCGGGTTTGATTCCCCACTCCTCCCCTTGCAGCTGCTGGAATGGCCTTGGGTCAGCCATAGTGGTTAAGTGAGCGGACTCTTATCTGTGAGAACCGGGTTTAATTCCCCACTCCTCCACTTGCAGCTGCTGGAATGGCCTTGGGGCAGCCATAGTGGTTAAGTGAGCGGACTCTTATCTGTGAGAACCGGGTTTAATTCCCCCCTCCTTCACTTGCAGCTGCTGGAATAGCCTTGGGTCAGCCATAGTGGTGAAGTGCAGGGACTGTTATCTGGGAGAACTGGGTTTGATTCCCCACTCCTCCACTTGCAGCTGCTGGAATAGCCTTGGGTCAGCCATAGTGGTGAAGTGCGCGGACTCTTATCTGGGAGAACCGGGTTTGATTCCCCACTCCTCCACTTGCAGCTGCTGGAATGGCCTTGGGTCAGCCATAGTGGTTAAGTGCTTGGACTCTTATCTGGGAGAACCGGGTTTGATTCCGCACTCCTCCACTTGCACCTGCTGGAATGGCCTTGGGTCAGCCATAGCTCTCGCAGGAGTTGTCCTTGAAAGGGCAGCTTCTACGAGAGCTCTCTCAGCCCCACCTGCCTCACAGGGTATCTGTTGTGCGGGGGTGGGTGGGAAGGTAAAGATGATTGTGACTGCTCTGAGATTCAGAGTATAGGGCGAGATATAAATCCAATTTCTTCTTCTGTCTGCACGCTGCATCTTCTAGAAACGGCGAGTCTGGCTTGCCTTCTCCCTCCTTTCTGCTCTGGGAGGGTGTCAGTGTGCCACACCAGTGTGGTTGGTCCCAGCTGGCTTCTGCTGGGTTGCTGCCTTGTAGTTCTTCTCTTTCCCTGTCCTTGAGCCCACACAGGAAACCAAGCTGTTGGGGCATCCATCATCTCAATGTCTGGACACGGCAGGGGGGAGGTCCCCAGGAGAAGGAGAAGATACCATCTGGTTTCTCCCAAGATCCACACTCTGTTTTGTGCTGCTGGGAATTGTCACCCACATGAACCATTGTTTTGTCTCTGCTGCTCCCCGTTACCCCCCTTATCCTTTCCTCTCCCCCCCCCCCAATGACATCTGATTCTTTGGGCCTCCCCCAGAGGTATGCCCTGCTTTCCCCCCCACCCCCGTCCGTCCTCAGTCATCAAGCTGCTGCTGCTTCAACAGCCGTCTTGTAAAGCCAATTTTCATCGAAAGTTGTGGAGCAGCACATCCACCTTTGACGTGCCCCCGGGGATGGGGAGAATAATTTAAAAGTTGCAAATGACACCCAGATAGGACTGGAATAGTTTTCTTGGGGAGGGGGGGGAGCAGCTAGAGAGCTGTCTGCGTTAGCCTTGGGGTTGCTGGTGCAGTTTCTCAGAGGCCCTGGCCAGCCGCAGCCGGTCTGGGGCTTCTAACAGGCCCCATCCTGGCTGGACCTTGAGTCGTTCCAGCGAGCGCCTGCCTGCGTGGGTCTCTGCCTTCGCATAAATCTCTCCTCCGGGGAAGCCCGCCTCCAGCATCGGAAGAAGCCATGCTTCTGATGGGCTTGATAAAGCACAGCGTTGGTTTTGTGCTGGTTCTTCTCGAGGACTGGCCTGAAGAGGCAGGGGGATGCAACCCAGAGAAGGGGTCTTGCAGTTGTCCCCGCCCCGCCGCCAATATCGACCCAGCCTGTGGCCCATTCCATGCTTGGGGCGTGTGGCAGAGAATCGATTCAAAATATGCACAGAGGCCGAATTAAAACTTAAATTTCTCCTTCAGAAGTCCCCTGCTTCGTATCTGGCACGTGGGCGCTTTCCTCGGTTCGGTTCAGACGTTACGCGGCTGGCCCAAGGTTCGTTTTCCTGCTTAGTGTTGTAACCTGCCATCTGGTTTTTTGTAGAACAAAGCAGGAGTCAAGCAGCACCGTTAAGATCAGCAAAGTTGTATTCGGACGTAAGCTTTTGTGCGCTCTACGCACGCTCCATCAGACAATAGTATGGGATGGCCGGCAGTCCTAAATATAGAGAAAGTGGGCAGTGAGTTAGTATGCAGTCATGGAAATGTTTTTTTAGCAGATTGAAAGAATCACAAGTTGGGGTCTGCTAAAAAATATTTCCATGACTCCGCATACTAACTCGCTGCCCACTTTCTCTGTATTTAGGACTGCTCGCCATTCCATCCTGTTGTCTGATGAAGTGTGCTTCGAGCACACAAAAGCTTACAAAAAAAGATATTATAGCATTGGAAAAAGTACTGAAAATCGCAACTAGAATGATTAAAAGGTTGGAACACGCTCCCTATGAAGAAAGGTTAAAACGCTTGGGGCTCACTAGCTTGGAGAAACGTCGACTGTGGGGTGACATGATAGAGGTTTACAAGATTATGCATGGGATAGAGAAGGTAGAGAAGTCCATTTCTCCCTTTCTCGCAATACAAGAAGACGTGGGCATTCAATGAAATTGCTGAGCAGTCAGGTTGGAACGGATAAAAGGAAGTACTTCTTCACCCAAAGGGTGGTTAACACGTGGAATTCACTGCCACAGGAGGAGGTGGTGGCGGCTACAAGCACAGCCAGCTTCAAGAGGGGATTGGATAAACATATGGAGCAGAGGTCTATCAGTGGCTATTAGCCACAGCATATTGATGGAACTCTCTGTCTGGGGCAAGTGATGCTCTGCATTCTTGGTGCTTGGGAGGGGCAACAGTGAGAGGGCCACTAGCCGCACTTGTGGACCTCCTGATGGCACTTGGGTTTTTTGGCCACTGTGTGACACAGAGTGTTGGACTGGATGGGCCATTGGCCTGATCCAGCATGGCTTCTCTTATGTTCTTATTCTGAATAAAACTTGGTCGGTCTTAAAGGTGAAACTGGGCTCTTGCTTTGTTCTGCTGCTTCAGACCGACACGGCTGCCCACCTGGATCTATCCGGTCTTTGTGTAAGACTTGCATGACCCAGAGTTCCTTCTGGGACACGGCCACGGAAGGGAGAGCTGCACGCCAGCATTTGGTTACATGCAAATTCTGTGGCAGAAGAATTGTACAAGAAGGATCTCAATGTCCTGGGCAGCCATGACAGTGAAATCGATGACCTTGAGCCAGACATCCTGGAGTGTGAAGTCAAATGGGCTTTAGAAAGCATTACTAACAACAAAGTGAGCGGAGATGATGGTATCCCAACTGAGCTTTTCAAAGTCCTAAAAGATGATGCTGTTAAAGTGATGCACACATTATGTCAACAAATTCGAAAAACACAACAGTGGCCACAGGACTGGAAAAGATCAGTTTATATTCCAATCCCAAAGAAGGGTAATGCCAAGGAATGTTCAAACTATCACACCATTGCACTCATTTCACATGCCAGCAAGGTCATGTTAGAGATCCTACAAGCTAGGCTTCAGCAGTATGTAGATCGGGAACTACCAGAAGTTCAAGCTGGGTTTTGGAGAGGTAGAGGAACTAGAGATCAAATTGCCAACATTCGATGGATTATGGAGAAAGCACGGGAGTATCAGAAAAACGTCTATTTTTGTTTCATTGACTACGCTAAAGTCTTTGATTGTGTGGATCACAACAAACTGTGGCAAGTCCTTAAAGAGATGGGAGTACCAGACCACCTCACATGTCTCCTGAGAAACCTGTATAAAGGTCAAGAAGCAACTGTCAGAACAGGATATGGAACAACATTGGTTTAGAATAGGAAAAGGAGTTCGACAAGGATGTATATTGTCACCCAGCTTATTTAATTTATATGCAGAGTACATCATGCGGAATGCTGGCCTGAATGAAGCACAAGCTGGAATTAAGATTGCCAGGGAAAACAATAACCTCAGATATCCAGATGACACCATTCTAATGGCAGAAAGTGAAGAGGACCTAAAGAACCTCTTGTTGAGGATGAAAGAGGAGAGCACAAAAGTTGGCTTGAAACTCAACATAAAAAAAAATAAGATCATGGCATCCAGCCCCATCACACCTTGGCAAATAGAAGGGGAAGATATGGAAGTAGTGACAGACTTCACATTTCTGGGATCCAAGATCACTGCAGATGGTGACTGTAGCCATGAAATTAAAAGACGTTTGCTCCTTGGGAGGACAGCTATGGCGAACCTGGGCAGTATAATAAAAAGTAGAGACATCACCCTGCCAACAAAAGTCCGTATAGTCAAAGCGATGGTATTCCCAGTAGTAATGTATGGCTGTGAGAGCTGGACCATAAGGAAGGCCAAGCGCAGAAGAATAGATGCTTTTGAGCTGTGGTGCTGGAGAATACTCTTGAGAGTCCCTTGGACTGCAAGGAGACCCAATCAGTCAGTCCTAAGGGAAATCAACCCAGACTGTTCTCTGGAAGGTCAGATGCTGAAGCTGAAGCTCCAATACTTTGGCCACCCAATGAGAAGGGAGCACTCCCTGGAGAAGACTCTGATGCTGGGAAAGACAGAAGGCAAAAGAAGAAGGGGATGGCAAAAGAGGAGATGGCTGGACAGTGTTACTGATGTAACAAACACGAATTGGAGCAGACTTCAGAGGATGGTGGAAGACAGGAGAGCCTGGCATGACTTTGTCCAGGGGGGTCACAAAGAGTCGGACTCGACTGTGTGGCTGAACAACAACAACAAAATGGAGCCGCTCCTGCCGAGTTTTTTCACAGGCCGTCGCTCCTTTGTTCGAAGCTCCTCATTCCTGGCTCAAATCGATGAAGTCCCAGACCGGCCTTTACAGCCAGTTGCTGGTCTGGAGCCTTGGATGAGAAGAGCGGGCCTGAAGCATTTCTGCATCCAAGGGGCCGTGGATGTTTGGGTTGCTTGGGAGAAACTGAGGGTGGCTAGATTGGGACCGTTCTCTGGGCTCGAAGCCAAGGCTACCTGACTTGAACTCTTCCAGCGAGAGGTGCGACTCCTGGGGGCAGGAAGGAGAATCCAGAAGGGAACACTGGTTGAAACCGGTCTCTGGGCCTGTGGCCATGAGTGCTTGTGCTGCAGGATTGCTGGAGATAATTGGAAAGGCAAAACAAAGGGTAGTGAGCCTGTCGGGATCTCGTAAAGGCCGGATTCGTATTGGGGGAGGGAGGAGGGAGAAATCAAGGCCAAGCTGTCTGAATTCTCCTCCCCCGAAAAAACAGCTTCAAACTTGAGTGCACAACTCCTCTTCAGCCTGAGCCCAGTATGGATCTGGGTTGCCAGTTCTGTTACAGCCCATTCCGCATTTGCTTCACTCGGTGCCTTTCAATAATAGATAACTCGATGCAGGTTTGGGGCGGGGGGGGGGGCAAGGAGAACGCAAACTGGAGGACTGTCTTCTTCGTCTGCTTGCGTGAGGAATCTGTCTCCACTCCCTTTCCAGCATTAATTTGGGTTTTTCAAGGAAAGGGGGAAACCCCTGTGTTGGTTTCTAGTTTTCTCCTTCCCTGTCAAATTTGCTGAGGTTTCTGTCTCCCCCTTTCTTTTCACTCATGACTGCTTGACCTCCCCCTGCCCCACACCAAAGTATAGAGGGACGAAGTTTAGCAATGTGTTTGTGCTTAGAATGTGGTTCCGTGGCGCAGAGTGGTAAAGCAGCAGTACTGCAGTACTGTGATCTGAACTCTCTGCTCACGACCTGAGTTCTATCCCAGCGAAAGCTGGTTCAGGTAGCCGGCTCGAGGTTGACTCAGCCTTCCATCCTTCCAAGGTCGGTCAAATGAGTCCCCAGCTTGCTGGGGAGAAAGTGTAATGACTGGGGAAGGCAATGGCAAACCACCCCATAAAAAGTCTGCCTTAAAAACGTGAAAGCAACATCATCCCAGAATCGGAAATGACTGTTGCTTGCACAGGCGACCTTTCCTTTCCACATATGTTAAGAGCCCCGTGGCACAGAGTGTTAAAGCTGCAGTACTGCAGTCCAAACTCTCTGCTCACGACCGGAGTTCAATCCCAGTGGAAGCTGGTTCAGGTAGCCGGCTCCAAGTTGACTCAGCCTTCCATCCTTCCGAGGTCGGTAAAATGAGTCCCCAGCTTGCTGGGGGGAAAGTGTAGATGACTGGGGAAGGCAAGGGCAAACCACCCCGTAAAAAGTCTGCCGTGAAAACATTGTGAAAGCAACGTCACTCCAGAGTCGGAAACAACTGGTGCTTGCCCTTTCCTTTCCTTTTGTGGCCTTGGACGTTTCTGGTTTAGAGCAGGTCACCTTCAGCTTGGCATCCCTTGTTGACCTGCTGTCTGGCCGGGGCATTCGGAATCTGACTTTCTCTTCCCTCTTCAATCTACTTGTCTGGAAGAGGAGGATGGTGGCGCTTCTTACTCATTGCCGCGTTTGCACCTTTTCTCTGACCTGTTGGGTAGACTTTTTGAAAATGGTTTTATGTGCCTGGAAGTCACAGCAACTTCTGGCGCCCCCTACTGGGGCATGGAGGACATTCAGAGAAGTGGCTTCCTACAACCTGCCCCTGCGTCCCAACCCAAGGAGGTCTCCCTTCTGATTCCTTGCCAGGGTTGGACCTGCTTAGCTTCCAAGATCTGATGAGATTGGCTTGCCTGAGCTACCCAGGTGAATCAGGTGATGGTATCGCTTTATTCTGGTGAAGTGATGGTATCCCTTCGCTCTGCTCTGGTAAGACCTCACCTGGAGTCTTGTGTTCAGTTTGGGGTACCACATTTTAAGAAGGATCTAGACAAGCTGGAAGGGGTCCAGAGGAGGGCGACGAAGATGGTGAGGGGTCTGGAGACCAAGTCCTGTGAGGAAACGTTGAAGGAGCTGGGCATGTTTAGCCTGGAGAGGAGGCGGCAGAGAGGTGATAGGATCACCATCTTCAAGTACTTGAAGGGCTGTCCTATAGAGGATGGGGTGGAATTGTTTTTGGTGGCCCCAGAAGGTAGGACCAGAACCAGTGGGTTGAAATTAAACCAAAAGAGTTTCCAGCTCAACATTAGGAAGAACTTCCTGACCGTTAGAGCGGTTCCTCAGTGGAACAGGCTTCCTCCGGAGGTGGTGGGCTCTCCTTCCTTGGAGGTTTTTCAACAGAGGCTAGATGGCCGTCTGACAGCAATGAAGATCCTGTGAATCGAGGGGGAAGTGTTTGTGTGTTTCCTGCGTTGTGCAGGGGGTTGGACTAGATGACGCTGGAGGTCCCTTCCAACTCTTACGATTCCAGGTGTGCAAATCCCAACCACGGGAGCCAGGGATGATCTGATACATTTGCCGATTGGGGAAAGCAAACATGAGAGTGTCAGGAAGGCCTGTTTGTGTGACTTGTGAGATGCAGAACCAATTACCATTCTGTTCTCCACCCCCCACACCCCAGCTGGAGAAACTATCTGAGTGCCAAGTCCTTGGCATCCAACCGGCAATCAAGCAGTTCTCCTTTATTAAAAGCGAGGTGTCAGTTGCTGCTTGTCTCTGAAGATAATGCTTTCTCCTCTCCTCTCTCTCTGGCTTGTTAGTTGGGAGGCGGCTGACGCCCCACAGGCTGCGGCAGACGCCTTGTCAGTGTGTTTTCCTCGCCTGTCTCGTCCTCATCTGTCTCCCGCAGCAACAAGGTAGAGCCGCCACTGTGACAGTTCCTAAGGGAGGGCTGAGTTTTGGAGGGGCTTTGTGGGAGAAGGAGGGGCACGCATGAGAAGTCTGCTGTGCACAGAGCATCCCACCTGAACCACCAAAAGGTCATGGGTTTCCACTCCTTGCAGAACTTTAAACTGGCTCTGTTTGCTTTTTTGGGGGGGGAGGGGGGCAGAGTTCCTTGTTCTTCAGCTACATTTTTGTGAGGTCAAAGTGATCTTTCAGAACCTGTGGAAGGAGAAGAAGATGATATTAGATTTATATCCCGCCCTCCGCTCCGAATCAGAGCGGCTCACAATCTCCTTTATCTCCTTCCCCCACAACAGACACCCTGTGAGGTGGGCGGGGCTGAGAGGGCTCTCCCAGAAGCAGTCCTTTCAAGGACAACTCTTATGAGAGCCATGGCTGACCCAAGGCCATTCCAGCAGCTGCAGGCGGAGGAGTGGGGAATCAAACCTGGTTCTCCCAGATAAGAGTCCGCACACTTAACTACTACACCAAACTGGCTCTCATATCAGGGTCCTGATGCGAATGTTACACCACTCCCCGGGATATTAGCATATCAAGGATTGCTTCCTTGCTCGCTTTATGCAAGAACAGGACCTCCTTTGGCTTTTCCTTGCCTTCCACTCCCCCTTGAAATCCTCATTTCTGCCTACGGTTGCTCTGCTCGGCTTCCGGCCCTACCAGAGTGCCTCTGGGTTTCTTTTCTTTCCCCAGAGAATGCATGCCCATGTGCCAAAATGCACTCAGTTTTCAGGTCAGTGTTCATCTCAGTGGGGAGGGGGCAGAGGAGGGGAGGGCTTCATTGTGTCCTCCAGTCTCTTGTGCGGTGTGAACAGGTTTGGCCAAGACAAAACCCCCAGCCGGCTCTCTCCCTGCCTCCCATCCAGAAGCTGCTCTGAGGACAACCACCTCTCCCTTCTTTTTTCCTGTTCAATCTTGTTTTTGTTTGGAGGGCAATAGTTTTTAGAATTTTCCCCCCATATCAACAGGTTAAGGAAGCGAATTCTGTGATCCACGTCAACTTTAAGCCAATTCTCTGATACGCGCCAGTTTTGTTGGTTTTTAAATCCTGTGTTAAGTAATGATTTCTTCTGTATGTCAGTACCTGAGTTGTATAACTGTGACCTGATTTAAAAATAAATTCTTGTGTTTTCATAACTGGTGGCAGCTTTTCCTTCCTGCAAGTCACCTGCGTTTTAGCAGCACAGATCAGGTTCTCCTAGCCTGAGCCTCAATTGCGTGTTATGTGGATTTGCAAGTGTTTCAGCAGATGAAGAGCTCTGCTCTGTCAATTCTGGGGCCAAGTAGATATTTCTCAGAAGCCTTGCTCTTCTCTGCCCCCGCTGTGTAGCATTTAGAGGTGTACTGCTTCTGAGCAAGGAGGCTCCGTTCAGTCATCGTGGCTACTAGGCTGGGAGCGAGGCCTAAATTGTCTTAATCCTTTCAGTTCCAGTATTAATAACGTTTCTAAAAGCCTATTGCTTGCTTTCTCCATGCCGTAGTTTAATAGACTTCTATCACATCCCCTCTCCGTGACACAATTAGAACATGAGGCAAAGAATTCAATGAAATTACTGCACAGTTGGGTTAGAATGGATAAAAGGAAGTCCTTCACGCAAAGGGTGATTAACATGTGGAATTTAATGCCACAGGAGGTGGTGGTGGCTGCAAGCATAGACAGCTTTAAGAGGGGTTTAGATAAAAATATGGAGCAGAGATCCATCAGTGGCTGTTAGCCACAGTGTATTGTTGGAACTCTCTGTTTGAGGCTGTGATGCTCTGTATTCTTGGTGCTGGGGGGGGGGCAACTGTGTGAGGGCTTCTTGTGTCCTGGCCCCACTGGTGGACCTCCTGATGGCACCTGGTGTTTTGGGGCCACTGTGGGACACAGAGTGTTGGACTGGACAGGCCATTGGCCTGATCCAACATGGCTTCTCTTATGTCGGGGGCAGTGGTGCTCTGTATTCTTGGTGCTTGATGGGGGGGAGAGTGGGAGGGCTTCTGGAGTTCTGGCCCCACTGGTGGACCTCCTGATGGCACCTGGTGTTTTGGGGCCACTGTGGGACACAGAGTGTTGGGCTGGATGGGCTGTTGGCCTGATCCAACATGGCTTCTCTTATGTTCTTAACTTGCCTTTGTGACTTGTGCAGCAACTCCAGCTGAGCAGCTATGCATGGTTAGTTTGCACCTTCAAGATCCAGAGCTCTTGCAGATCCTGTACTGGTGTATTTACTATGCACATCTTGCTACTTGTGGGTTCAGCACCTGGCCTCATGCAGGGAAACTGTTTGTCCCCCTGGCATTGAGGTCAAATCATGCCCCAGTTATCTCTTTTCTGAACTAAACAGCCCCAATCAGTTTTGCTTCCCCTTCTCTGCACTTTTTTTCCAGCTGTTTTGGAGATGGGATGTTTGTTTTCAGTTCAGAAACTCCTTGTAGGATTTTTCTCTCACACTGCTTTTTGGCCTGTTTTATTGTGCCTCTAAAAACAGGGCAATCTGAACAATCTGAAGGATTAACAGACTGCATTTATTGCCGTGCGACACTTTCACCATCTTTCTGCCTTTATTGATTTCCCACACAAAAGCTATCCAGACCAAATGTGCTTTCAATTTGTTAATTTCACTATTTTGCCATTGGAGTCTAACTTTGTACCACTTTGCATTCTTAACCACTGCCCACCATCTATATGTAGCTCTGCTCATTGTACCCCATTCCATTGTCTGATGAAGTCTGCCTGCATGCAAAAGCTTGCAGTCTGAATAAAACTTTGTTGGTCTTAAAGGTGCTACTGGACTCCGATTCTGAAGGAGGTTTTGAGTGTGCCGTAAATGTCATCTGTTTATAAGCCAGGCTCCTGTCTCTTGAATGTAGTTTGCTTATAAGCCAGGCTGCTGTACTGCAGCAATGTAGCAGAAGAAAGCATTTCCCATCCTTTGGTCTTCATACCTCTAGAAAGCCTTCTGCTGCTGCTAAATTTCTGCAGGCCATCTCATTCACCAGTCTGGTGTGAGAACCAGTCTGGTCTAGTGATTAAGTGCACTGGTTCTTATCTGGGAGAACTGCATTTGATTCCCCACTCCTCCACTTGCACCTGCTGGAATGGCCTTGGGTCAGCCATAGCTCTCGCAGGAGTTGTCCTTGAAAAGGCAGCTGCTGTAAAAGCTCTCTTAGCCCCACCCACCTCACAGGGTGTCTGTTGTGTGTGGGGAGGGTAAAGGAGATCGTGACCGCTCTGAGATTCAGAATATAGGACAGGATATAGATCCAATATCATTATATTTTTTCTTTTTCTTCTTTCTCCTTCTTTCTTCTTTCTTCTTCACAGCATTGGAGCTAGGCTGGGGTGGGTGGGAAGGAGATGTTGTATACTCTCAGCTGAATTTGGACTTTCTAAATCACTCCACTTCAGAATAAAATACTCTGTTTGGCAACCAAGATGGAATGGGGGCAGGGCGTGTGTGTTATGTAGAGCCGGTGGCAACTGGAGATCCGTCGCATCCACTTCTTGGATTTCCCAGCAGGCTTCATCCCCGTGCCTTTGAAAACTAGGGATTTTCTTGCTGTTGATTTGTTTTGAATGAGCTGGATTTCTCCTGATGCTGGATTGATTATGTCGTGATGAGGCTGGGTTAGCCTTTATGTATTCCTGAATATAGAGGTTCCTTCTGCAATGGGGAGGCAGAGTGGATATCATAACAAGGTTTCTTTCCCCCCACCCCCCTCCATCATGCCTGGTCTTCAATAGCTTTTTTTCCTTTTTACCATCAAGTCAAAGCCAGTGTTCCTTCAAAGCTGAGTTAGCGTGAGCTAGCTCACAGATTTTTAGCCTCTGGCTCACACGTTTTTGTCTCAGCTCAGGAAGGACGGCCTCAGAGCGCACTAATCGATGCAGTAGCCAAATCACTCATTCACAACTTGAATGCCAGTAGCTCACAAAGCAGAATTTTTGTTCCCAAGACTCCGCAGCTTAGAGGGAACGTTGGTCACAGCTAGCCAATAGCAAACCTGTAGGGTGCTCAAGGCAAGAGGTGAACAGGGGTAGTTGCCGTTGCCCGCCTTTGCATAGATCACGAACGGTAGCCGTGTCGGTCTTTCTGTGGAAGTGGGAAAGAGGAAGAATCCAGGAGCACCTAAAAGTCTAACACAATTTGTGGCAGGGGAGGAGCTGTTGCGAAGAAGTGAGCAGCGAATCCCAGCAGCCCCTCCCCTGCCACAAATGTTGTTAGTCTTTAAGGCGATCCCGGACTCCGGCTCTTTTCTACTCCCTCTCCCTCAATTAGTGTGCTCTGGGGCCGTCCTTCCTGAGCTAAGACAACAATGTGTGAGCCAGAGGCTAAAAATCTGTGAGATAGCTCGCGCTAATTCAGCTTCGAAGGAACCCTGGACTTCCTTGGTGGTCTCCCTTCCAAGTACTGTCTAAAGCTGACCCTGTTTCGCTTCTGAGACCTGATGAGATCAGGCCAAGCTGGGTTCTCCAGGTGAGGGTTCGATAGCTATTAGGCAGTGCAAATCAAGAAACAGAAGAAAGCCGGGGAAGGTGCAGTTTCTTTCCTTAGACCCTGAAATCACGTTTGGTGAGTGATGCTTTGCAGGAGTGGCAGATTCCCTGTATTCCCCTCCCCTCCCCCCCCTCCCTCCTTAGTGCAATTGGGAGGAAGTCGTCTGCAGGTGGAGGTCTCTGCTGTCCTGCTGGCTGTGAGGTCAGACCTGCCTTTTGAGTGTGCATCCAGTTCTGCTTTGGAGCAAAGCAAACATCACACTGACTCTTGAAGCCATGGCTCTTTATTCAAGCAGGTGGCCTAGCAAACCGGGGGAAGTGAAGGGTGAATGTTGAGCCCCAGAATTCTGGGAGGTTGCTGCCTTGGGAGGAATCCTAAGTTTTTGGCTGCAAACCCCATTATGCCAGTGAAAAAGTGCCTTGCTTAGTATTGATTTCTCAAATGCCACCGTTCCACACAAATTCTTTGGGATGGGGGGAGCTTTGGCATCCTTCTGTTCATCTTTTCCCACCATGTCTCTCCCAGAACAGAAAATGGGAGTGAGAAAGTGGCCAAGAGCCTCTTTTGCTGGTTCTTAGACTCCAGGCTCTCTAACAAAAACCCTCTAACAAAGCCAGAATGTCACCTAGATTTATGGCACTTCGCACCCACTACAGCACTCTGCTTTTGATCACTCTCCATGTTTTTTCAACCCTGTTTTGTCCCAACACTAACAAACACAGATCCTTATCGGTGATTCTTTTAATCTGCTAAAAACATTCCCATGATTCCACACTGCCCACCTATATTAAGTCTTACTGCTTGCCATTCCCATTTTGTCTGATGAAGTCTGCTTAAGAGCATACGAAAGCTGACTTTCTGAATAAAACTTAGTTGGTCTTAAAGGTGCACTCGGCCTACTGCTTTGAAGTAGCTTTTGCGATTCGCAGGCGGTCCTGGCTCTGTCCTTGGTGCTGAAAACTTTTATAGGCAAAGAACTCCAGAAGGCAGAGGGGTTCTGGTTGAGCGGTGGAGGAGACAGAATTCTCTTTTCCTACTAGTTTGCTTGAATTCTTGTTTCTGCACAATTTGTCTCCCGTCCTATTTATCTCCCTGACATCAGGCTAGACGCAGAGGAACATGCCAATCCATTATTTGTTCGTCGAGAAAGTTGAGTGTCTCTCGGAGTAGGTTGCTCGCTAAAGTCTTTAATCAGGCTCAGAGGGGTTGGAAGTTGATAGTTTGGGGGGGGGGGAAATTCTGATGTCTTCAGGTTTAGCTTCAGTGCTGCCCAGGGAGAGAGAAGAGACAAGCAGTATTTATCACAAAACTGTGGCTTGTTCAAGCCCAGCTTCTGTTTGAGGGACTGCAGCTCTGGAAACTGGCCATGCCGGGCAGCTTCGCAAATAAACATTATGGGATGGAAAGGCAATTCAAGCACTTTGCCTTTTTCTCCCCCCCCCCCTCGCCTCCCTTCTCGCCCCAGTGATCAGAGACAGGGAGCTGGCAGAAGATTCCCTGTCTTAGCAGTAGTATGTGTGAAAAGGATCTAGGGGTCTTAGTGGATCATATGCTGAACATGAGCCAACAGAGTGACGCTGTGGCTAAAAAGGCAAATGCAGTTTTGGACTGTAACAACAGAAGTCTAGTGTCCAGATCACGTGATGTGATGGTATTGCTTCACTCTGCTCTGGTAAGACCTCCCCTGGAGTGTTGTGTTCAGTTTTGGGCACCACATTTTAAGAAGGATATAGACAAGCTGGAACAGGTCCAGAGGAGGGTGACAAAGATGGTGAGGGGTCTGGAGACCGAGTCCTGTGGTGAAGAAGAAGATACTGGATTTATATCCCGCCCTCCACTCCGAAGAGTCTCAGAGCGGCTCACAATCTCCTTTACCTTCCTCCCCCACAACAAACACCCTGTGAGGTGGGTGGGGCTGGAGAGGGCTCTCCCAGCAGCTGCCCTTTCAAGGACAACTTCTGCCAGAGCTATGGCTGACCCAAGGCCATTCCAGCAGGTGCAAGTGGAGGAGTGGGGGAATCAAACCCGGTTCTCCCAGATAAGAGTCCGCACACTTAACCACTACACCAAACTGGCTCTGTGAGGAAAGGTTGAAGGAGCTGGGGATGTTTAGCCTGGAGAGGAGGAGGCTGAGAGGTGACAGGATCACCATCTTCAAGTCCTTGAAGGGCTGTCATATAGAGCAGGGGTGGCTAACGGTAGCTCTCCAGATGTTTTTTGCCTACAACTCCCATCAGTCCCAGCCATTGGCCATGCTGGCTAGGGCTGATGGGAGTTGTAGGCAAAAAACGTCTGGAGAGCTACTGTTGGCCACCCCTGGTATAGAGGATGGTGTGGAATTGTTTTCTGTAGCCCCGGAAGGTAGGACCAGAACCAATGGGTTGAAGTTAAATCAGAAGAGTTTCCGGCTCAACATTAGGAAGAACTTCTTGACCATTAGACCGGTTCCTCAGTGGAACAGGCTTCCTCCTAGGGAGGTGGTGGGCTCTCCTTCCTTGGAGGTTTCTAAAAAGAGGCTAGATGGCCATCTGACAGCAATGAAGATCCTGTGAATTTAGGGGGAGGCATTTGTAAGTTTCCTGCATTGTGCAGGGGGTTGGACTAGATGACCCTGGAGGTCCCTTCCAACTCTAGGATTCTATATCCCACTCAGAAGGCAGGAGGGGTGTTGTGAAAGAGGGACTCAGGGCGTAGAAGTACAATGTAAGCTTCCTCAGTGGGACAGGCTTCCTCGGGAGGTGGTGGGCTCTCCTTCCTTGGAGATTTTTAAGCAGAGGCTAGATGGCCATCTGACAGCAATGTGAATTTAGGGGGAGGTGTTTGTGAATTCCCTGCATTGTGCAGGGGGTTGGACTAGATGACCCCAGAGGTCCCTTCCAGCTCTATGATTCTAAAGCGACTTTGGCTGTTGCCAGGACGTCCTGCTGATGATGAGAATGGCCACAGTGGGCACCCAGGAGGACACATTCCTGATGACGCCTCTGGAGAGGATTCTCACTTCCCCAGTGTGAGAGAAAAAGCTCCAGAGCGGAACCTCTTTCTCTGTTTCCGGCAGTCGCTGCCTTGGGAGATTTCCCACTTTTGCAGTGGGAAATCGTGAGCCCCAGTAGGCCTGGGAGCGCCAGACAAGTGTTGCAGTGGTGTTACTTCTGATCAGCAGGAAGCGAAGGCATCGTTTATCACTCTGGCCTTCCAAAGCAGAGGAGGGCTCCGTGTTACTGCTGACTTGGAGATGAGAGCGGCATGTATTCTCCCACACCACTCAGCCAAGTTTGACACTTCCTGAAAGAGCCTTCCTTGAGCGGAAACGTCTTTTCTCCTTCTATATGTGTAAGATATACTAGGGATGGGCTCACAGGCAAGGATGAAACATCCTTCGTAGTTCCAGGAACAAGACAGCAGCTTCCAGATCAAGAGCGCCGGATTATATCTGTACACGGAAGACGCACGGGCCGGTTAGTGTCCGTGTTGGGCCCAGAGAAACTGCATCTCCGTGGGAGTCTCTGCTCCGTGCTTTCTGTCTGCCGCTCTAGAGGCAAAGCCGGAAAGGAGAGACTTGTGCTAACGGGTGACTCTATCGATAATGCTCATTAACTCTGGCTAAGTGGTGACGCTCCAGGTTGGCCATGACCCTGTTTGTGCTGTGCTGTTATTCAGCCCTGCTGTTCAGGAGGCTTGAAGGGTCACCCCAGCAGAGGCCATTTATTTCTCCATCACCCCTTTGGGCCAAGGAATTTGTAGCTCGTCTTTCTTTGAAGTGGAAAGCTGTGAAACTAGGGTGCTGGACAAGGGGTTTTTGTCTTCGTTTGCTGAGCCGAATGGGTTGTGGATGGACCCAGCCGCAGATATACTGTACCTGGCAGCGAGTCTGTTTTCCAAACTTCAGACCCTCTCAGAGCCAGTTTGGTGTAGTGGTTAAGTGTGCGGACTCTTATCTGGGAGAACCGGGTTTGATTCCCCACTCCTCCACTTGCACCTGCTAGCATGGCCTTGGGTCAGCCATAGCTCTGGCAGAGGTTGACCTTGAAAGGGCAGCTGCTGTGAGAGCCCTCTCCAGCCCCACCCACCTCACAGGGTGTCTGTTGTGGAAGAGAAAGGTAGAGGAGATTGTGAGCCACTCTGAGACTCTTTGGAGTGAAGGGTGGGATGTAAATCCTATATCTTCTTCTTCTATCTTCTTCAATCACTTTGGGGGAGGAGGCCTTGAATGTAGGGGGTGGGGTGGGGGAGATGTTTGTTCCTTTAACAGGCAAGGACAGAAGTCCAAGCTTCAGATATTTCTCCTGGTCTCACTGCTTTCCAGTTATCTTATTTTCTGTCAGTCATGGGGGCTGATACTGTCTCTCTTTGTGCCTTTTCTGGTTAAATTATTATTTTTAATTTCAAGACCCTAAAAAGTTGAGCAACGATGAGAGAGATGAGCTTGCCGGACACAGTCCTTGACACCCTGGTTTCCTGTTTCTAGGGCCTTTACAATCTGGCTGCCTCAAAAACGTGACTGGTTTGGTCTCTGTCATCTAGCAATCAGTAGTAATCTCAGGAGATCTCCAGCCATCACCTGGAGGGTGGCAACTCTTTTTGTATAAAAATGGTTTGAGGAACCCCTCCCCCCCTTTCATTGCCTTGCTAAATGAGATTGCTCTCGCACTCTAAATGTGAGCTAGAAACTTGCTCAGGCTGTTTGATTGTGTGAGGGTAAAATTATGCAAAAAACCGCTCACAAAAACAACTATTTTGGTGGGGGGGAGATAGACTAGGTTTAAGAGCATCAGAAGAGCCCTGCTGGATCAGATCGGTGGTCCATTTAGTCTCAGTTCCTTCTGCATGTTGTAGGAGGTGGAATCTCCATTTTCTGAAGAGGGGGGCCAGTCTCAATTCCACTGGCCAACCTTCGGACAGCCAACAAACAGAGCAGAGAGGCCGAGACCTTCCCAATGTTGCCTCCTGGTGCTGGTTTTTCAGAGGCCACCTCTGAAGGTCAACATTCCCTTTAGCCACCATGGCTAGTAGCCACTGATAGATCTATCCACATATGAAGCTGCCTTCTACTGAATCCGACCCTCTGTCCATCAAAGACAGTCTTGTCTACTCAGACTGGCAGCGGCTCTCCAGGGTCTCAAGCGGAGGTTTTTCACGCCTACTTGCCTAAACCCTTTTTAGTTGGAAATGCTGGGGATTGAACCCGGGACCTTCTGCTTACCAAGCAGATGCTCTACCACTGAGCCACCGTCTCTCCCCTAAAGGCTTTGGGAGATCCATTGTTCATATGAAGATATGAAGCTGCCTTCTACTGAATCAGACCCTTCTCGGTCCATCAAAGTCAGTATTGTCTACTCAGACTGGCAGCGGCTCTCCAGGGTCTCAAGCTGAGGTTTTTCACGCCTACTTGCCTGGACCCTTTTTAGTTGGAGATGCCGGGGATTGAACCTGGGACCTTCTGCTTCCCGAGCAGATGCTCTACCACTGAGCCACAGCCCCATTCATGGCTCTCCAGGGTCTCCAGCTGAGGTTTTTCACACCTATTTGCCTGGACCCTTTTGAGTTGGAGATGCCGGGGATTGAACCTGGGACCTTCTGCTTACCAAGAAGATGCTCCACCACTGAGCCACGGTCCCTCCCATTTCTTTTAATCCATCAGAAAGTGTTTTGTGTGTGTGTGTGTGTGTGGAGAATGAACCCAGCATGAGGAAAAGAGCAAATGTGTTTTTATTTCAAGCGTAGTGCTAAAAGTAACAACAGTTCTTAGAAAAGGGGGAGAACAACAAAACACCCAGCCAACTGAAAGAGGTCAAATAAATTAAGAATAAATAAATAAATAGGCTGAACATTCAGCAGGTTTAGCAAGCAAACGTTGATTGGAGCATCTTCAGGAATCTGCATGTTGTAGAAGGTGGGATCTCTGTTTTCAGAAGACGGGGGCCAGTCTCAATTCCTTCTGGTTCCTGCAGGCAGACAGTGAAAGAAACCAGAGTCAGTGAAAAGTGGGGGGGGGGGGAGAGTGTCTGTCTGTCTCCTGAGCTTAACATTTTCTAAAACTTTTACAGGCCCCAATAGAAAGAGGCCCTTGCCTCACCATACAACACTTTAAGATGGAACCATTATCCGAAGAAATTGTCATTCAGCAGAAACGGTGGTTTGCAGTGTTGAGTGACCAACTGTGAGCAATCGGACACCCTGATTTCCTTCCTTGCTGCTACTGAAAGAGGATTCTATCTCATTCAGACTGGGCTGGCAAGGTACCTGGTGCTGTATAGGGGGCACAGAGGCCCCCCCTGAGCTTGCAATCTCCAAAGTGACGTGTGGTGGGTGGGGGCAAGAAAAAATGGGAAAGGCTGTGAATAAGTTTCAGTTGCATCTTCTCAGCCTTAGTTTTGGCAAAGCTTGTAAATTTGGCGGGGGCGGGGAGTGGAACTAACTTGGGCTGCGAGAGAGGTTTCTAAAACTGTGTATGCCTTGGAGAGAGATGGCCCTAACTGGAGAGCTCAGGCTAGCTTAATCTTGTCACGTCTCAGAAGCAACGTTCCCTCTAAGCTGTGGAGCCTTGTGAGCAAAAATTCTACTTCGTGAGCGACTGGCATTCAAGTTGTGAGCTCCTGCATCGATTAGTGTGCTCTGGGGCCGTCCTTCGGGGGAGGGACAGTGGCTCAGTGGTAGAGCATCTGCTTGGGAAGCAGACAGTCCCAGGTTCAATCCCTGGCATCTCCAAAAAAGGGCCCAGACAAATAGGTGTGAAAAACCTCAGCTTGAGACCCTGGAGAGCCGCTGCCAGTCTGAGAAGACAATGCTGACTTTGATGGACCGAGGGTCTGATTCAGTAGAAGGCAGCTTCATATGTTCCTGAGCTAAGACAAAGATGTGTGAGCTGGAGGCTGAAAATCTGTGAGCTAGCTCAGGCTAACTCAGCTTAGAGGGAACCCTGCTCACGACATGTCAGTACTTGAAGGGGAGACCACCAAAGAAGTTCTGGGTTGCTACGCAGAGGCAGGCAACGGCCAACCACCACCTCCGTTCGTCTCTTGACTTGAAAACCCCATGAGAGGTCACCGTAAGTTGGCAGTAACTTGATGACACTTTCCCCCACCACGGAGAGAGATAAGTTGGGCTCTCCTGTTTTTCCTCCCCTCCCCAGCCGCTCAGGCCGTGCTTTGGGTCAATAAAGGGGCACCACCAGAGCAGAGCTGTGCAGAAACAGCAGGGATTGTTTAAACAAAGGAACGGCTAGAGTCAAATCCAACAGCACCATACGCTTTCGAGAGCCAACACTCCCTTCGTCAGATCTGACGGCCCAGAAAACCTTCCTGGTCTCTTAAGGTGCTGTTCTGCCGCAGTCAATATGGCTGTCCTCTAACTCAGGGGTGGCCGAGGGTAGCTCTCCAGATGTATTTTGCCTACAATTCCCATCAGCCCCAGCCATTGGCCATGCTGGCTGGGGCTGATGGGAGTTGTAGGCAAAATACATCTGGAGAGCTACCCTTGGTCACCCCTGCTCTAACTTTCCCCTGAGAGGATCGTTCTCGCAAGAAGCATGTGCCCCCCCTCCACCCCCCGCACTTAAATTCACAGCAATAAATCTGGCTCAGCTCTCCAAGGTCTGTGAGGTGCTTCTGTTTGGTGAGACCAGAGGGGGTCGGCTTACCTTTACATCCCATTCCGCTCATGGACCCGATCCTGTCCAGCCTCCTGCCGAAACAGCCAGACTCTCTCAGGCTCTTGGGGGCCTGCAGCCCTCTCATGTGCTTGAGCCAGGAGCTCCTGTAGGAGGGCAGGGGGCCGGACTCTGCCCGGGGCTCCGGCTGGACGTCGCTGCTCTCCTCGGGGACCTCCGCCTGGCCTTGGGGCTCCTCCATGACCACATCTGCATCACTCTGCAGGTCCTCCATCAGGGCCACTTTCTCCTCCAGCCTCCCCAGCAGTGCCTAGATGGAAAAGATCTTTGTCTGTAAGTCCTGCTCCCCCGTGGATTTCTCCTAAGTCCCGCTCTTCCCCAAGGGGGCTCTTATTTTAATGTTTTTCACTGAGCTTTTACAAATCTCAGAGGGTGCATTCCCCACCCCCCCACCGGCGTGCAGACACAGTGATGGGGGGAAGCCACGCTTGGTGAATTTCTGTACCGTAGCATGTTCCCACCCCTGCTGAAATGAAGTATATCTAGACTAGGGGTGTCAAGTGTCGGCCGTGCAGTTTGAGGGCCGAATCAGGCCCCTGAGCAACTGGTTGTCATCTGCTTCCTTTTCCCTATCTATCTCTTGCTTCCTTCTGCATCACAGCTTGCTTTGCCAGGCTTGCTCAATTGTACAGAAGCTACAGAGCAAAACCTGGAGAGCCAGTTTGGTGTTGTGGTTAGGTGTGCGGACTCTTATCTGGGAGAACCGGGTTTGATTCCCCCCTCCTCCCCTTGCACCTGCTGGCATGGCCTTGGGTCAGCCATAGTTCTGGTAGGAGTTGTCCTTGAAAGGGCAACTGCTGTGAGAGTCCTCTCAGCCCCACCCACCTCACAGGGTGTCTGTTGTGGGGGAGGAAGGGAAAGGAGATTGTGAGCCGCTCTGAGATTCTTTGGAGTGGAGGGCGGGATATAAATCCAATATCTTCTTCTTCTCTATTTTCTCCATTGGCTGAGGCTCCTCCCATGGGGAGGAAGGGGGGGAGGAAGGTGATCTTGCTTTGCCAGGCTCTCTCAATTGCACAGTGGAGCTACTGAGCCAAACCTCTCTTCCTTCTGTTAAAGTCTATCAGTGGCTGCACAGTTAGAGAATAAGACGTCTTTAAGAAGTTAAGAATGGGCGTTGATAAGAGTGCGATAGAATGATACGTTAAGGTTTATCATTCGGCTTTCGAAAAAGCTATCTATAGTGGAACGTGGTTCAAGCCAGCGATCACGTGAGGTGACTTTTACCTTAGAAGCCGGCATCATTGGTTGGACTCCTTGGCCGATTTCGCACTAGAGCTTTAATCCTGGTTTAACTCTATCCCCAAACTGACTTTCTACACTAGAATCATAGAGTCAGAGAAACCAACTTTATGACTCTATGATTCTATGGTTTTAGTGTAGAAAGTCAGTTTGGGGACAAAGTTAAATCAGGATTAAAGCTCTAGTGCGAAATCGGCCCTTGTGTGTTGTAAGAAGAAAGAGGTTTTTTGACCCATTGGGAGTTGCGAATTTCTTCAGGAGTCGACATATCAGAATGGATTTTTGAGGACTGTATATGTGTGGGATTTCCTTTGTAATGAATTTTTATCACATGAATTGAGAACTTCTGATAAATTTGTAAAATTTCCTAAAGACTTGGTTTTTGTTCTTTCTGGCACAGTTGATTTTTGTCTTATTCTCTTCCTTCTATTGGCTGAGGCTCCCCCCCCCCTCAGTCCCCTGGGGAAGGAAGGAAAGAGCCAGAGCTTCCTTTGCGCAGTTCCCTGGGAGAAATGCAAAGAAAGCATCTTTAAGACCAATGAGTGCTAACATTTTAAGCATGTTTTAAGTTTTTTAAAAATATATATTTCTGTTTGTCTGTGTCCTTGATAAAATTTGTATCTCTGCTACCTAATCTTAAATAGGTACACACATGGCCCGGGCCGACATGGCTTAGCCCAACAAGGTCTCATTTATGTCAGATCCGGTCCTCATTACAAATGAATTCGACACCCCTGGGCTAGACTGTTTTTAATTTACAATGTTTACATGCTGCAACTGTGGGGATCAAAACTCCCAAGGTGGTAGCTAGTAATTAAAATGGCAATCAATTTTCTTTTCCCCTTTTGGCAGCTGTCATGGCTGCCTCCCAGGGTTTTTAAGGCAAGAGGTGAAAGGAGATGATTTGCCATTGCCTGCCCTTCTATCGCAACCCTGAGCTTCCTCGGTGGTTCTCCCTGTTTAGCTTTTGAGATCTGATGAGACTGGGGTAGTCTGGTCCTTCTAGGCCAAGGCAATGACCAATGCACTCCAGTAAAACCCGCAGAACTCATTTCTTTTTCTCATAAAAACAGGGAGGGAAAACTAAAATGTCAGAGGCAAGGGACTAAATGTGATTGTCAGCATGTCCCCACCTCCTTCCCCCCTTCCCTCGTTGCTTCCTTGAAATCAAAAGGGAGGTCGCAACTTCCTCAAAGTGGGGCAGAGACCTTCCTCCCTGGCTTGTGCCTGGTGTGTTGGTAGCAAGAGAAGAGGATACTGTGCAGACTCTCTCAACCTCTGCTCTAAAATGTGCCTTAGCACTTTCCTTCTACATACATTTTGGTGTTTCTGAGCTGTGGGAAATGGCATTTCCTCTGCAGTGCTGGGTCCACATGGCCCTCCTGCAGTAGCTTCTTTGCCACAAGTTTTCATGCCCTGGGCCAAATTTCTCTGGCACCTCATTTGGTCACTTCTGGTGACCATTCCTGCTCTTGGGCATTTCAAATACCCTTCCCTTGTTTCCTTGTGGAGTTCTCTCCCTCCTTGTTTTTTTAAACCTCTTTTAGTAATAACTGTGGCTGGGCGAATGGCGTCTTTCTGTCTTTTTAGTCGCTGGTTTTGATTGGAATTTTACTGGGTGGGGGGAGCAGCAGTCTTGTCAACTCCTTGCTGATGGTGTGGTATGGATAAAAAAGTCTTTATTGGGAGCAAGTGAGTCTGGGTGAGAGGACTTTAAAAAATTTAAGGAGGGGGGGGAGTAAGATACACCCCCTCCCCCCAAAAAGCTTAGACTTCAGCATCAACAATGGAATAAACTGGTGAGGTTGAGAGGCGGAGTAATGTGGGATAGATCTGTGCAAAGACATTTGGAGAGCCACTTTGGTGTAGTGGTGAAGTGTGCGGACTCTTATCTGGGAGAACCGGGTTTGATTCCCCACTCCTCCCCTTGCACCTGCTGGAATGGCCTTGGGGCAGCCATAGTGGTGAAGTGAGCAGACTCTTATCTGGGAGAACCGGGTTTGATTCCCCACTCCTCCCCTTGCACCTGCTGGAATGGCCTTGGGTCAGCCATAGTGGTTAAGTGAGCGGACTCTTATCTGGGAGAACCGGGTTTGATTCCCCACTCCTCCCCTTGCAGCTGCTGGAATGGCCTTGGGGCAGCCATAGTGGTTAAGTGAGCGGACTCTTATCTGGGAGAACCGGGTTTGATTCCCCACTCCTCCCCCTGCACCTGCTGAAATGGCCTTGGGGCAGCCATAGTGGTTAAGTGAGCGGACTCTTATCTGGGAGAACCGGGTTTGATTCTCCACTCCTCCATTTGCACCTGCTGGAATGGCCTTGGGTCAGCCATAGTGGTTAATTGAGCGGACTCTTATCTGGGAGAACCGGGTTTGATTCCCCACTCCTCCACTTGCAGCTCTGGAATGGCCTTGGGTCAGCCATAACTCTGGAAGAGGTTGTCCTTGAAAGGGCAGCTGCTGTGAGAGCCCTCTCCAGCCCCACCCACCTCACAGGGTGTCTGTTGTGGGGAGAGAAGATAAAGGAGATTGTGAGCCGCTCTGAGACTCTTCGGAGTGGAGGGCGGGATATAAATCCACTATCTTATATTGGTTAAGTCTGCGGACTCTTATCTGGGAAAACTGGGTTTGATTCGCCACTCCTCCTTCACTTGCAGCTGCTGGAATGGCCTTGGAGCAGCCATAGCTCTTGCAAAGTTGTCCTTGAAAGGGCAGCTTCTGGGAGAGCTCTCTCAGCCTCATCCACCTCACAGGGTGTCTATTGTGTGGGAGGAAGATAAAGCAGAGCTGCTCTGACACTGAGATTTGGAGTGGAGGGGGGGATATAAATCCAATATCTTCTTCCGTCAGCTAAAGTAGGCACAGCTGAGCTGATGAACCTGAGACCGAGAGGTTCATGCATTCACAGGCTCATTCCAGCCCTAGCTGTGCCCAGGCCGATGGGGAAGTTTACCCCATTGCAGCTTTCTCACTGCCAATGCCCAGCAAGTCACCCCCCCACACACACACACAAGACCAGTCGTGTTGGGCTGCCTTGGCAGACGTGCCAGGCAACAGCGTTGCCAGTTCAGCCAGTAGCAGGTGCCTCTTTCGACCTGTTTCCACTGCTGTCTGCCAAGGAATGTTTTCTGGATTCACGGCTACCATAAAAGGTAAACTGCTGGAAGTCAACCTGTATTAAAGGTGCCACCAGAAGCCATTTTGGTGCATAACAGTGGAATTCCTTTGCTTTGCGTTGTGGTGCCGATTGTAGGTGCCTTCAGCAAGTCAGTAGTGCCAATACCCTTTTCAGATCTGTGTTTTTCTCCCTTCTGTAACACCAGCATTATTCCATGTTTCAAAAAAGCTCTCTCTAGCTTCTGCAACAAATCTCTCTTTTGTCTGTTTCTCTCTAAGATAAGAGCTTTGCTTTTAAAATATTCACAGGCTCTACCACAGGGTCTCAGAACTCTCCAATCCATCACCCCTGTCTCTAGGCATTGCTGCCCCTCTCCCAGTCTGAGTATCTGACCATCTAAGTTACACTGCCTCTTTTCATGGAGGCTCCATGAATTTATTTAATCCATTTTCTAAAAATCACCTACGCAAAGGACTGTCATATTATGCGGCAGCGGGCTTATTAGATAATAATGTGAAATAAGAGCTCAGACCAACTGTAACCTTAGAAGAAAGAAGAAGACTGCAGATTTATACCCCACCTTTCTCTCTGAATCAGAGAATCAGAGTGGCTTACAGTCTCCTATATCTTCTCCCCCCACAACAGACACCCTGTGAGGTGGGTGGGGCTGAGAGGGCTCTCACAGCAGCTGCCCTTTCGAAGACAACTCCTGCGAGAGCTATGGCTGCCCCAAGGCCATTCCAGCAGGTGCAAGTGGAGGAGTGGGGAATCAAACCCGGTTCTCCCAGATAAGAGTCCGCTCACTTCACCACTATGGCTGCCCCAAAGCCATTCTAGCAGCTGCAAGTGGAGGAGTGGGGAATCAAACCCAGTTCTCCCTGAGAAGAGTCCACACACTTCACCACTATGGCTGACCCAAGGCCATGCTAGCAGCTGCAAGTGGAGGAGTGGGGAATCAAACCCGCTTCTCCCAGATAAGAGTCCGCACACTTAACCACTACACCAAACTGGCTCTCTGTGATAGCCATGGCTGACCCAGGGCCATTCCAGCAGCTGTAAGTGGAGGAGTGGGGAATCAAACCTGGCTCTCCCAGATAAGAGTCCGCACACTTGAGCACTACACCAAACTGGAGAAGCTAGGACCACCTGTTTCCAGCATTGGTCAGCCAGGTGCTTCTACGGAACCCCCAAGGAGGGCAGCTCTTCCCCCCTGCATTTGCCACAGCAGTGGCTATTCAAAGATAGGCTGCCTCTGCACATGGAGGTTCTGCTTAGCGATCCCGGCTAACGGTTACGGAAAGACCAATCCTTTAAAACAGGGGTGGCCAACGGTAGCTCTCCAGATGTTTTTGCCTACAACTCCCATCAACCGCAGCCATTGGCCATGCTGGCTGGGGCTGATGGGAGTTGTAGGCAAAAAACATCTGGGGAGCTACTGTTGGCCACCCCTGCTTTAAAAAAACCCATGGCCACCTGTTGGGGCAGTGACCCGTGCAGCTTAATCATCCTACCGCTGAGCCTGCCCGCTGTTAAGCTTGGCTTTAAAGCCCCCCTCCGCAATTCCTTACCTCCATGCTGGCTAGTTCCTTGGCGGGGCTGAGGCTGTCTGCGACGGGGTGGGCCGTGGAGCACTGGAAGCCAAAGAGAAGCAGCAGGCAGCAGCTGAGAAACCAGGTTCTGTTCATGTCCATGCCGTTGAGTTCGCCAGGGATAGAGAGAGAAGGCTCTTTAGTGCAGGTGTCCTTTAAGGATGGGTCTCTTGGCTGTCTTCGTTTCCAGGTCCTGTGTTCTCTCTTTTCCCCCTGGCTGGTCTTATATACCCTCGAGGTGCGAGCCCTGCTCCCGTAGGTTATCGGTGGGATTATCTGGGGTGCATTCCAATCCCAGCGTTGGCATGTGGCTCCTCGGAGAGAAGATTCCCTTTATTAGGTGTCATTAGCAGCTGCTCCGGAGGCATGCGAGTCACAAGCCAGTGATTTCATAGTGCCTGCCCTCTCCGCTGATACCAGGCTGGGAGATTACACGCCCCCCCCTTCCCTGGAAATTCTTTCCTTCAAGAGTTTTCCCAGGTTGTTGGTGAGTTTGGGAGGAGGGAGGAGGGATCCAGAAACTCCCCCAAAATGCAAAGGAGTAGGGAAGATTGCCTTATATAGGAAAGATGGCAAGTTCAGAGAGCAGGGAGATGGAGTGTCTAGGAAAGGAAAAGGAAAGGTCCCCTGTGCAATTACCGGTCGTTTCCAACTCTGGGGTGATGTTGCGTTCACGTTTTCACAGCAGACTTTTTTACAGAGTCATCTGCCATTGCCTCCCCCAGTCTTTTACACTTTCCCCAGCAAGCTGGGGACTCATTTGACCGACCTCAGAAGGATGGAAGGCTGAGTCAACCTGGAGCCAGCTACCTGAACCAGCTTCCACTGGGATCGAACTCAGGTCGTGAGGAGAGGGTTCTGACTGCAGTACTTTAGCTTTAACACTCTGCACCACGGGGCTCTTTATTTTCATAACAAAGGAAAGGAAAGGTCCCCTGTGCAAGCACCAGTCGTTTCTGACGCTGGGGTGACGTTGCTTTCCCAGCGTTTTCACGGCAGACTTTTTATGGGGTGGTTTGCCATGGCCTTCCCCAGTCTTTTACACTCCCCCCCCCCCCCAGCAAGCTGGGGACTCATTTTACTGACCTCGGAAGGATGGAAGGCTGAGTCAACCTTGGGCTGGCTACCTGAATCCAGCTTCAGCTGGAATTGAACTCAGGTCGTGAGCAGAGAGTTCAGATCACAGTACTGCAGTACTGCTGCTTTACCACTCTGCGCCACGGGGCCGCTGGAGTGTCTAGACATTGCGCCAAGAGCCATTCCTGCACAAGAACGCTGACGGTCCTGGGTTGGCTGAGAGACTCAGTTTGTGTTCATCTCAGCTGCATAATCTCTAAACTTCCAAATGCAGGGTCTTAGGCCTTAAACCTACCGAGTCGCCATGTTCTTTGATTCCGGAACTCTAGTTTCTGATCCTTGGGGTGCTCTCCTAAGTTATGTTTACTCAGGGCTGAAGGAAAATCTCTCCGCCCATGCTCAGGATGGAGAAAAGGAAATACTCCTTTACACAGAGAGGGATTAAAATGTGGAATTCGCTGCTAGAGGATGTAGGCATGGCCACAGGAATAAACAGCTTTAAAAGGGAATTCGATAGATTAATCAAGGATAAGTCTATCAATGGCTACTTGGTAACTTAAGGGAACCTTCACGTTCAGAGGCATTAAACAGCTGAATCCCAGAGCCAGGAGGCAACATAGGTGAAGGCCTCAGTCTCTGTGCCCTATCAATGGACCTCCAGAGGAACTGGTTGGCTACCGGGTGAGACAGGATGCTGGACTAGATGGACCCTTGCTAATCTGATCCAGCAGGGCTCTTCTGATGTTCTTAGGAAGGCCTTGGGCTCCTTGCCCTGTTGTTGGCCCTTCAGAGGAACATAAGAACATAAGAGAAGCCACGTTGGATCAGGCCAATGGCCCATCCAGTCCAACACTCTGTGTCACACAGGGGCCAAAATACACACACACACACACTGTGACTAATAGCCACAGATGGACCTCTGCTCCATATTTTTATCCAATCCCCTTTTAAAGCTGGCTATGCTTGTAGCCGCCACCACCTCCTGTGGCAGTGAATTCCACATGTTAATCACCGTTTGGGTGAAGAAGTCCTTAAGAACATAAGAACATAAGAGAAGCCATGTTGGATCAGGCCAATGGCCCATCCAGTCCAACACTCTGTGTCACACAGTGGCAAAAAATGTTATATATACACACACTGTTGGCCACTGTGTGAGACAGAACGCTGAACTGGATGAACCACTGGTCTGATCCAGTAGGACTCTTCTCATGTTCTTATGAAGGCCTCAGCCTCTCTGCCCTGTTGTTGGTCCTCCAGAGGAACTGGTTGGCCACTGGGTGAGACAGGATGCTGAACTAGATTGACCTTCACTGGTCTGATCCAGCAGGGCTCTTCTGATGTTCTTAGGAAGGCCTCAGCCTCTTTGCCCTTTTGCTGGCTGTCCAGATGAACTGGTTGGCCACTGTGTGAGACAGGAGGCTGGACTAGATGGGCTCTTAGTGGTCTAATCCAGCAGGGCTCTTCTGAGGTTCTTATGAAGCTGGTGTGCAGCAGATTCAGAAGCAGCATTTGCTCATGTTCTCAGACATGGAAATGCGTTCTGGAGCTGAGACGCGGCTCTAATTAGGCCCAAGTTGTTGCCTTTTTTTAAAAAAAAAAGCCTGGGGGATTCATTCTGTATCACAACAGTGCTTCATCACAGCCATGTTTTAGTATTTCTTCCATGAATCTAGGGGGGTTTTGGACTCTCCCCCAAACTAGATGGAGATGAGATCATGTGCTACCAGCCCTGGCAGGAGAGTCTTGTCCCCTGCGGGCCACCGTCTGTGGGTTGCTTCCAGCGGTCGCTTCGCCCAGCCCTTGGGAATGTCAGGAAGGCCCATTTCTAGGACTTGAACTTATTTCAGGCTGCAGCAGCCAGGGACTTTTAGGGGAAGCAACAGGGGCCCAGAGATACAGATTGTTGCAAGCTGCAGCCACAGGTTGCCATCTGGCCTGGTTGCCAGTCTGCATGTTCACCCCTTTCCCCGAGAAGCAAAAGGGTTTTCCAGAAAGTGTTCCTGGGCATCTTTCTCTGGTCATCCCAACTTTGCCCAGAATCAACAATGTGATTGCACACATACCCCAGTATGGATCCACTCTGGCCCCAGGCAGAAGACAACTCCCTCCAATGCAAATGTGAGAAGTGTCTTGCTGGACCAGGCAATAGTCTGTTTTTTCCCCCAAGATGCTGTTGCCAGCAGTGGCCAACCAGAGTTGCCCTCCTCTGGCATTCCCCTTCTCAACAACCGATACTCAGAGGTACCATTTCTCTGAAAAGAGAGACTCCGTTGGCATTTCATGGCTTCATAGAAGTCAATGGAACCCCCCCACCACCACCAACTTCCTCCCCCTGATGTGTTAAATCCACTTTTAAAGCCTTCTAAGTGTGTGGCCATTGCAGTATCTTGTGGCAGGGAGTGCCATAGCTTAATGATGCCTTTTATCATGGTAGGGGGGAGATCTTTTTATCTGTCTAGAATCAAATACCTGTCCGTTCCGGATGGCAGGGACAGAGAAGCTGAGAATGACTTCTTTCAACTTTCCCCAGAGGGCACATGAGGCTACAAACTTGCTAACTTGCAAACTTGAGAGCTGGTTTGGTGTAGTGGTTAAGTGCGTGGACTCTTATCTGGGAGAACCGGGTTTGATTTCCCACTCCTCCACTTGCACCTGCTGGAATGGCCTTGGGTCAGCCATAGCCCTGGCAGAGGTTGTCCTTGAAAGGGCAGCTGCTGGGAGAGCCCTCTCCAGCCCCACCCACCTCACAGGGTGTCTGTTGTGGGGGAGGAAGGTAAAGGAGATTGTGAGCCGCTCTGAGACTCTTCGGAGTGGAGGGAGGGATATAAATCCAATATCTTCTTCTTCTTCTTCTAAAGCCACAGAGGTCTGCGCTGGTCAGGGGCTACGTTGGAGACCTCCTGAGGACGCCCACCCACCCATTTGCACCAGCATGGTGAAGAAAGGTAGGATGAGAATAATAATACTGGCCTGCCTCAAAGAGTTGTTATAAGGACTGCAAAAGATAAAGTATGTGGCGTGTTTTGAAACTTGTGATACAAATGTAGATAGATCCAAATAGGCAGCCGTGTTGGTCTGAAGTAGTAGAACAAAATAGGAGTCGATTGCACCTTTAAGACCAACTTAGTTTTCTTCAGAACGTAAGCTTTCGTGTGCATGCACACTTCTTCAGGCGAGGAATGAGGTACAGTAAGCAAAGCCACATATAGCTGGTGGGGTTTGGAATGCCAAGTGGTACAAAGGTAAAATCCAATAGCAGAATAGTAAAATTAACAAAATCAGAAAACCTTTGATCTGGGTTGCATTAGCGTGGGAAACCATAAAACAGTCACATGTCAGAATGTGAGAATGCCTGTTAATTATTCTATTGCTAATAAACCTGGGTCAAAAAGAAGGCATTTCTTTCCCAGAAGTTTTTCCTGTCCAACTAATTTACCTTTTAACATGTAACGTAAATATATACATCATTTTAGTTTGCCATTAGGAAAAAATACATTAAAATATAGTGGAAGATGGGTTTAGTATATGTAATGAGATAAACAGCCAAAATCCCTTGTTTGAGTATGTCAATACAAAAGCATTATTCTGATATGCTATCCTAAAAGAGAAATACATTGGAATACTGTGGATATATCGCCCTACTTGGTGAAAGTGGGTTTAGCATATGTAATGAGATAAAAAACCAAAACAACATCTCTGTTCAGTCCTGGGGAGGTGTTCGTTCCAATTTCATAATAGTTCATAATTCAGCAGTTCCCCTCTCCATTCTGTTCTTGAAGTTCTGAGAGTGGGTTTAGCATCTGTAATGAGATAAAAAAAACCAATATCCCTGTTCAGTCCTGGGGAGGTGTTTGTTCCAAGTTTCATAATAATTTGTAATTCAGCAATTTCTCTCTCCATTCTGATCTTGAAGTTCCTTTGCAGTAAAACAGCTACTTTGAGGTCACCCATTGAATGCTTTGGAAGGTTAAAATGTTCCCTCACAGGTTTCTCAGTCCTGTATAATTCCTGATGTCAGATTTGTGTCCATTTATCCTTTGGCGGAGGGTTTGTCCCGTTTGCCCTAATTAGAGACCTGAAGGGCATTGTTGGCATTTAATGGCATATATAATGTTGGAAGATGAGCAAGTGAATGAGCCAGAGACGGTGTAGTTAATGCTGTTAGGCCCAGTGATTGTGTTGTCTGGGTGTATGTGGCAGCAAAGTTGGCACTTGGGTTTATTGCAAGCTCTGGTCCCAGTGTCCATGCTCAGATGAGATGTTGTATTGTTGTGGGCGAGGAGTTGTTTGAGATTAGGGGGCTGTCCGTGTGCAAGAAAAGGTTTACCCCCCAGTACTTTTGAAAGAGAGCTGTCACTATTCAATAGAGGTTGTAAGTTGTTGATGATACGTTGAACTGTTTTCAGCTGAGAGTTGTGTGTGACCGCTAGTGGTGTTCTGTTACTGTCTTTAACAGTAACAGATTTAACAAATGGTTTGTTGTGGTTATTACAAGCAAGGGGCCCATAAAAAATTGCAGGCTTTTGGCAGCTGTCCAAGGGGGGAGTGCTATTTGGAAATTGGCTCCCAATCAGAAAAATCATCCCTCTTAGGGTTGTGTGAACTCTCATGGATTTAAGGAGGGTGGTTTTCCCCTTTAACTGCCTCGCAATTGCTTTTGACCTTCCATAGAGCCCCATCGCGCAGAGTGGTAAAGCTGCAGTGCTGCAGTTTGAGCTGTCTTCTCACGACCTGAGTTCGATCCCAGCGGAAGCTGGGTTTAGGTAGTTAGCTCAAGGTTGTCTCAGCCTTCCATCCTTCCGAGGTCGGTCAAATGAGTACACAGCTTGCTGGGGGGAGGAAGCATAGATGACTGGGGAAGGCAATGGCAAACCACCCCGTAAAAAGTCTGCCACAAAAACATTGTGAAAGCAACGTCACCCCAGAGTTGGGAATGACTGGTGCTTGCACAGTTTACCTTTAGTATCAGGTGAATGCTGAGTCCTGTATGGTATAGTGGTCAGAGTATCAGACTAGGAACTGGGAGACACGGGTTCAAATCTCCGTTTGGGCCATGGAAACTCACTGGATGGCCTTGGGCCAGTAACACTCTCTCAGCCTAACCTACCTTGCAGGGTTGTTGTGAAGATAAAATGGAGGAGAGGAGAACCATGGAAGCTGCTTTGGGTCCCTCTCCACTGGTGAAAGGAAGACGGGGTAGAAATGAAGTCAATAAATAAACCATTTGGGATTCTTTTTTCTTTCCATTATTTTTCTGACAGGAACCTGGGAAATTGCTGTCTTGCCTGGGTGTAGCACGGTTTTCCTGCTTTTGTGATAATGGGCCAAGTCAGCCACTTGAAAACCAGTCTCTCCAATCCATAAATTTGTTTGGGTGGTTATTTGACCTTCACAAAGGAGGTTGTGGGCAGAGCCAGATTAACAATTAGGCCAAGGAGGCACTGGCCTATGCGTCCCCATGCCTTTAGGGAGCTGACTCCCCCCCCCTGCATTTCCCCCCTGTTTGCAGCCCTCCCAACCTGCACACACAGCCAGGAGCTGAGCTGCTTTTTGGCCAGCTTGCCTGGTGCGGCTGTTGCCGGTGTTGTCGCCAAGTTTGCCTCTCTCTGCCTCTCCCCTGCAGCTTAGTCAAAGGGGCTTTTAAGAAGGTCCCTGCAGCAGGGACAGTGGGGTGGGCACTCAGACTCTGAGATAATTTGCGAGATTTCAACTGCCCTGGGGCCTCAGGTTTAATCCAGCACTGGTTGTGAGATAGGACCAAGAGTCAAAGGCTGGCACCAGCAGGCGTGGCACAGAAAAGCTTCTGGAAGCTGTCCAAGGTGCTGATTCTGCAGGCCTTGGCTTGAGGCTCTCTCCCATTAGCTAGGTGGAGTCATGAATTGCAGATCTTTTTAAGACCCATGGGATTTGTTTTTTTGGCAAGGCTGGATTCTTTTGGTCCCTGCAAAAGGACACAGGATGCCTCACTCCGCTATTGCTGGGGAGGGTGCGTGTATTTTCAGCTCTCCACACGCAAGATCTTGAGGGCTGCTTATGAATTTGTTTTGCTTCTTCTGGTTATGGGCGCTGCAGTTTTAATGCATGCACTCTAGATTCCTTACGGCTCTTATTTTTTTTAAAAAAAAAATCATTTATGCCACCCTTTTAAAAGCCAAGGTGCTGTACATAAAAAAGACAACCAGACACACGAGGAGTAGGAGGGAGAACATGGACTTTGGGTTCTGAAGAGCTGCGTGCGCGCAGAAAAGCTTATGCTCAGAATGAAACGTTAAAGCCACCTTCAAGAGGGGTTTAGATAAAAAATATGGAGCAGAGGTCCATCAGTGGCTATTAGCCCCAGTGTGGCTATATTTTATATATATATAAATTTTTTTTTGCCACTGTGTGACACAGAGTGTTGGACTGGATGGGCCATTGGCCTGATCTAACATGGCTTCTCTTATGTTCTTATGTGACACAGAGTGTTGGACTGGATGGGCCATTGGCCTGATCCAACATGGCTTCTCTTCTGTACTTATGTGACACAGAGTGTTGGACTGGATGGGCCATTGGCCTGATCCAACATGGCTTCTCTTATGTTCTTATGTGACACAGAGTGTTGGACTGGATGGGCCATTGGCCTGTCCCAACATGGCTTCTATTCTGTTCTTATGTGACACAGAGTGTTGGACTGGATGGGCCATTGGCCTGTCCCAACATGGCTTCTATTCTGTTCTTCTGTGACACAGAGTGTTGGACTGGAGGAGCCACTGGCCTGATCCAACATGGCTTCTCTTATGTGACACAGAGTGTTGGACTGGATGGGCCATTGGCCTGATCTAACATGGCTTCTCTTATGTTCTAAAGGTGCCAAAGAGATCATTCAAGCCACAAAGAAAGAAAGTGATGTTCTAATCCCTGTTTTAATGTTCACTTCAGACTCCAGTTTGCTTGCAAGCTTAGAGTGTTTCGCACTCTGGCTTTTGGATGGGCAGGGAGAGAGGCACCTTCTCTCCACCTCACAGTGATGTGCCGAACTACAGATGTCATCTGTCCTTGTTCTGATGGGGACTGAACTGGAGGGGGTGTCCTGGGGAGGCTACGCTGGATTAATGAAGCACCAGCAATAGGCCTGTAACATTCTTCTGACATTTAGCCATTCTAATTAACATTTAATAGTGAACTGGTGAGATTAACTCTTCAGAAACCTTTTGTTTGATGGAGAAGGTGCCCTGTACTTAATTGGGGAGCAAATGTCGTTTTTAAATTGGGTATTTATTGAGATTATTTTTATTTAAACCTGCCCTTTTACCAAAAATAGCACTCGGGGGGGGAGGGCGGGGGGGAAGGCTTGCACAATTTAAAAGAATAAAAACGCAATAACAAATATAGAGCGGCAAAATGGCAGCCAGAAATAAAAAGTAGCCCAGTCATAACTCTAATAAGCTGCAGAATAAAAGGCCAAAAAGTCAGCTGGACTTTGGTTTCTGAAGCAGTGTGTGTGTGCACGTGAAAGCTTATACTCAGAATGAAACTTTGTTGTTTTTAAAGGTGCCCCCCCCCCCCGGGCTCAGATTTTTTTCTGGTCTATTGTTGGAAGTGCTTCTTCATTGGGGGGGGGCACCTCCTTCAGAAAGGTCTCTGCTCCCCACCCCCAGTCTGTCTCTCACGGGACAGAGAAGTCCCTCCTAAGAGTGCCAGTGGTTGGCACCTGAGGGCAAGATCTGAGTGGCTGTTTTTATGTTCAGGGTTTTTGTTTTGGATGCCAACAGAGCTAGATTTAATGGATGAATCCAGTAAGAGTTGTGTGGCTGACGGGCTCTTAGCTGTGTGCCAGCCCTACCCCAGAGGTACAGTTTTGTGGCTGTATAAGACAGGAAAAAGAAGACAACAATAGATTTCTACCCCATCCTTCTCTCTGAACCAGAGTCTCGGAACAGCTTACAATCTCCTTTATCTTCTCCCCCCACAACAGGCACCCCGTGAGATGGGTGGGGCTGAGAGAGCTCTCTCAGAAGCTGCCCTTTCAAGGACAAGCTCTGCCAGAGCTATGGCTGACCCAAGTCCATTCCAGCAGGTGCAGGTGAAGGAGTGGGGAATCAAACCTGGTTCTCCCTAAGAGTCCACACACTTAACCACCACACCCTCCCTGCTCTTGTCAAGGTGTTCTCCTTCCTCCCAGACCCTTTTCTCCTGCCGAGATCCCCCTGACCCCCCCCCCGAGGTCTGCCTTTGCCAGTCCTCCCACCCTCTTGCCATCCTTGCTACTTGTAACAAAGCCAGATTTCTGCTTCTCCCTCCCCCCCCCCCCCATTTGCTCATCCAGTATAGACTTGAAAGTTCTCTGAGCAGTTCTGGCTGCTGCTTGCTGGTGATAAAAGGAGTCTCATGATGGGAGTATGATTGGCTTGTGTGTCAAGGCAACCATGGACAAGCTTTTGCCAGGCTTTGGGTATGGGAACTATTAACCTTTTGAGCAAGCTTTTGAGTTTTCACAGCATTCTTTGTCGGGCTGGATGTTAAACGCAAAGAACAAAAAAAAAAAGGAGAAAGAAAGAAACAAACCCTGAAGTATGGAGGAAAAGGACAGCATCTCTCTGCAGTTTGGAGACGCCTGTTGAAACCTTAACTGGATGATGTGATGATGGGTGCAAATTGGATGCCTAACTGATAGCTAAAGATTTTCCTGTCCTGGTCTTTGTGTCTGTTGGCTGTTAGAAACACCAAGCCTGCTGGGACACAGAATGGCAGTGATTGCTTGGAAGGTAGCAAAGGAGATGGAAAATAGGCTCTTGCAGCAAGTTGGTGTGAGGTGTGGGTCTTCAAGGGCATGTGGCTGGTTTCGGGGGATTGACTTGGCTCTTAAGATTACTTGTCTGGATCTCTGCTTGCTCACCAAGGCTCTAGAATCTTTACCAGCAATAACACTGAGTGGTATGTGAATCTGAAGCACCTCCTTATCTCTGCAGTTTGTGCATGCAAGTGTGAGAAGGAGTCAGAATTCAGCAGTGGTTTCATCATCTTGAGTTTTTCAGAAAAGAAAGTAGGGCTGAAACTTAAAATCGCTTTAATCTCTCTCGGCTTGGCTTCGCGAACGAAGATTTAAGAAAGGTGCAGTAGTCCACGTCTGCTGCAGGCTCGCTGGTGGCTGACAAGACCAATGCAGGACAGGCAGGTCCGGCCACAGTGGCTGCAGGGAAAAGTCTGATTTGCTTTAAAATTATTAAATTAAACTATTAAAATCGCTTTAATAGTCATTGGATATCTTCAGCCTGGCGCATGCACAAATATACGCACTAGAGAGCCTCTCACTTCAGTGTGATGTAGTTTTGTGCTTGGCTTCTTGGATACATGGGCTGGAACATTCAAGGTCACCATGCACAGAGAGAGGGAGTGTAGTCTGTTGCATTGGGAAGACCTGGGTTCAAATCCCTTCTTGGGCCGTGATGCTCATCAGGTAACCTTGGCTTAGTCTCAGCCTCACTTAACTCACAAAGTGGTTGTGAAAAGGGGGGAAAGTCGCACCTCAGCTCCTGGGGATGCTTTTTGCGAGGAACTTTAATTAATGCCTGGCTTTAGATACAGCTGCTACATTTAAATGATCCATGGTAGTTCCTTTAAAATACATGTTTGGCCCTCTATAGCAACCCGTGCCTGGGCTCACTTTCATGAGCCATCCGCGACTCAGAAAGCTGTGATTACATAGCTTGTCTTTAGAGTCCCGCCCCGCCCCGCTCAAGAGGAAGATTTTTAAAAAATACCACTCTTTGGCTATGACTCTGTGGGCTGAAGGAAATGGAAGGAACAGACCGTGTACTTTTATCCTGTAGGTTCTAGTGTGATTTACATGCATCTTATCTGGATCCTATATTGCAGTCATAGGGGAGGGACGGTGGCTTATGGGAGGGACGGTGGCTCAGTGGTAGAGCATCTGCTTGGGAAGCAGAAGGTCCCAGGTTCATTCCCTGGCATCTCCAAAAAAGGGTCCAAGCAAATAGGTGTGGAAAACCTCAGCTTGAGACCCTGGAGAGCCGCTGCCAGTCTGAGAAGACAATACTGACTTTGATGGACCAAAGGTCTGATTCAGTATAAGGCAGCTTCAGATGTTCAATCCTAGAGTGGGAAGGGACCTCCAGGGTCATCTAGTCCAACCCCTGCACAATGCAAGAAACTCATAAATACCTCCCCCTAAATTCCCTGGAGGGTAGATCTGATGAAAGCAAGAGAGTGAGTTTACTAGCCTCAAATAAGGCTGAAATGATCAAAGTGTTGGCCAACTTCCTTTACTGTGCTTACAGGACTAAGAATCTGTTTAGGATGTTTAATTAACCAACTCACACACACCCCTTCCTTGATTTGATAGTTGTTGTTGTGCCAGTAAAGCTTCTGTGACTGTGAGTCCTCTCCCCAAAAGGAAATCACGCAATTTCTACAAAATCTTTATTGATAATACACCCCAAGACCCCATTCCAATAGGATGAGATTTCAGTGCTTTTGGCTATAGCAATGCATACAACATGAATATACAGATACGACATAGAGCAGGAAAGGACATAATTCTGTGGCTCTGAGTTGCTTTCAATACATTCAGGGGTCGCCTCAAAAGCATTTGAGGGGGGGGGGGTTAAGGTCTTTGGGAGCGTGGAAGGGTAGAGTCTTTTCCAGTTTTAACTCCTGGGTTTCCTCCGAGAACCTAAAACAAGAAAGGAAGAGAGGGGATGAGGCAGCTAAGTTGGGAGAAAGGGCAGGTTTGCTAAAAAGGACATGATCCAGACCAGCAATGGCCCAGCTCTGTTCTTGCGCAGGGAGTCAGTCTTGGAACTTGCTGCAGCTGCCTCTCTGCACCGTTGTAATGGAGGCCTCCGCTTTTGTTTAGAGGAAACGCTTTTGAGAAGGTGCCTGAAGGCTGCAGCGGGGGCCACGGGCGGCGGGGCAGGTGCTCCGATTCTGAGATAATTTGCAAGGGGGCCCCCAAGATTTTGACTGCCTGGGGGCCTCCACAGGGTTTAATCCAGCACTGCCCTCACGGGGGCTGCTGGCGGAATCAGAACATCAAAACTGATTGGGATTTGGCTCCAGCAGATGCTGCACCCTTTCTGCCCCGTCTACACAACATCAGCCCACTGGCCCCTCTAGCTCAATTCTGTCTTCTCCGATCTGCTCTCCGAGGCCCGGGGGCTGGAAGGATTTTCTCCAGGACTTGCTAAATTGTTTTAGGCTGTGATTTTAATGTTTTGCTTTACTCTACTGTTCATATTGTTTTGATTTTGTTTGTTATCCGTCTTGGATCCTGGGATGCATTGGAGAAAGGTGGGGGTGCAAATATTTTAAATACATAAGCCGAGATGTTGTCCCTGCAGATAGATGTTCAGAGTAGGCAAGCCCTGGGCATTCCCAGCTGAGTGGGAAATTAGCAAGACCTCAGATAGATTACGCACACAACCCCTTTTCACCCCGTTTGATCCCTATTTAAATTTGATCCAATAAGCGTTTGGCGGAACTGAAACTTCTGCCTTCTCCCAACTCATGCAGCAACCAAATGCTGGGCTTTAGCCTAGAATCTTGAACTAATCCATGTTGTTTCATACGTTCAGCACTGAAGTGTATGCCTAAAAATGTCATAGTATCATAGAGTTGGGTCATCTAATCCAACCCTGCACAATGCAGGAAATTCATAAATACCTCTCCCCACACGCCCACCCAGAGACCCCTGCTTCATGCCCAGAAGATGGGGAGGGGGGGAACCCTCTCCAGAATCCCTGACTTAACTGGCCTGAAGAGAAATTTCTGCCTGACCCCAAAGTGGCAATCTGCATTTCGCTGGGCGTGTAAGAAAGGGCCACGAGAACTGATCCAACCCTTCCTGCCCTCCTTCTCAAGATCTGCCTAAGTTCACGGAGTCAGCGTTGCTGTCAGATGGTTATCTAGCCTCTGTTTAAAAACTCCCAAGAAAGGAGAGGTCACCACCTCCCCAGGAAGCCTGTTCCCCTGAGGAACTGCTCTGTCAGGAAATTCTTCCTGTGATATACACATAAGGCTGCCTTCTACAGAATCAGACCCTTGGTCCATCAAGTTCGGTATTGTCTACTCGGTCTGGCAGCAGCTCTCCAGGCAGAGGTTTTCCACATCACTGACTCCCAGATGTTTTAACTGATGATGCCAGGGAGTGAACCTGAGACCTTCTGCATGCTAAGCAGAGGCTCTTCCACTGAGCCACAGTCTAAAAGTTTGGAAACACTGATGTACCCTCATCTGAGCACTAAAACTGTGGTTGACCTCACTGGCCAGCTCTATTATTCTGTGGTGTGTAAAACGCAGGGCTTTTTTTGTAGCAGGAGCTCCTTTGCATATTAGGCCACACCCACTGATGTAGCCAATCTTCCAAGAGCTTCCAGGGCTTTTCGTACAAGGCCTACTGTAAGCTCTGGGAGGATTGGATACATCAATGGGGTGTGGCCTAATATGCAAAGGAGTTCCTGCTACAAAAAAAACCCCAGGTAAAATGTATGTGCACAATTATACGCTTGCAAATTATTTTTTAAAAAGACCTACGGGCTTTGAAAAAGTTGCACCCGAGTCCCGTCCGGGATCCGATCCGGTCCAGTCTGGTCCCGAAGCATCCAGAGAAATGCCGCCTCCGCTTTGGAGAGGCCAAGAACTGTCTCCAGTGGTCCTCCACCTCGGCCTTCGGAAGGGAGCCCAGAGAATGGAGCAGGCTGGGTGGGAAGGGCTCCGAATCAGCCAGGTCAACGTCAGCACTGTCCTCTGCAGGGCCTGCCCCATAGTCGAAGGCTGCCGGTTCCAGAGAGTCCCTTTCCCCTTCTGGAAACTTCTCCTTCAGCCGCTCGAGAAGGTCCTAAAATTGGAGAGAAGATAAACAAGGATGGAGAAAGGCTGTTCCTTAGGGCAGTGGCTCCCAACCTTTTTGGCACCGGGGACTGGTTTTGTGGAAGACAATTTTTCCGCAGACAGGTGGAGGGGGGCAGCGCTGGGGGTTTTGCTGCCCCAAGCTGACCCCAACCCATGCCCCATCCCTAAGAACATCAGAGAAGCCATGTTGGATCAGGTCAACGGCCCATCCAGTCCAACACTCTGCATCACACAGTGGACAAAAACCCAGGTGCCATCAGGAGGTCCATCAGTGGGGCCAGGACACTAGAAGCCCTCCCACTGTTGCTCCCCCCAAGCACCAAGAATGCAGAGCATCACAGCCCCAGACAGAGAGTTCCAAGAATACCCTGTGGCTAAGAGCCACTGATAGACCTCTGCTCCAGATGTTTATCCAACCCCCTCTTGAAGCTGTCTATGCTTGTAGCCGCCGCCACCTCCTGTGGCAGTGAATTCCACATGTTAATCGCCTTTTGGGTGAAGAAGGATTTCCTTTTATCCGCTCTAACCCGACTGCTCAGCAATTTCGTTGCGTGCCCGCGAGTTCTCATATTGTGAGAAAGGGAGAAAAGTCCTTCTTTCTCTACCTTCGCTATCCCGTACATAATCTTGTCAACCTCTATCATGTCACCCCGCAGTCGACATTTCTCCAAGCTAAAGAGCCCCAAGCGTTTTAACCTTTCTTCATCCCTGCCCTACTTGGGGCTCTTTAAATGGGGGGAGGGAGACTGGGGCTGTTTCTGCTGCCTCCCCACGAGGTGACCAGCCAGGCAGCAGACGACCAATCTGCCTCCCCCTCCCTTTTAAAGACCCCCGCCGAGCAGCGGATCGGGTCCTAGGCAGGCAGAAGAGGTGGTGGGGCTGCTCTGCCTCGCCCTGAGGCTGCCTACCTGCTTTGGAGCAAGATCACATGGCCTCTTTCATCCACCTGGGTCCTGGGCGGGTGGAGGCAGTGCAGCACCTCTGCCTTACTGGGACCAGTCTGTGGCCTCGCGGTTGGAGAGCCCTGACTTAGGGGGAAATTGATGGCTGCTCTCTGTGCATTATAGCTGCCCCATGGCGCAGAGTGGTAAAGCGGCAGTACTGCAGTACTGTGATCTGAACTCTCTGCTCACAACTTGAGTTTGATCCCAGTGGAAGCTGGATTCAGGTAACCGGCCCAAGGTTGACTCAGCCTTCCATCCTTCCGAGGTTGGTCAAAGGAGTCCCCAGCTTGCTGGGGGGAAAGCGTAGATTTCCTCCCCTTGCAGCTGCTGGAATGGCCTTGGGGCAGCCAAGGTGGTTAAGTGCGCGGACTCTTCTCTGGGAGAACCAGGTTTGATTTCCCCCTCCTCCCCTTGCACCTGCTGCAATGGCCTTGGGTCAGCCATAGTGGTTAAGTGAGCGGACTCTTATCTGGGAGAACTGGGTTTGATTCCCCACTCCTACTTGCAGCTGCTGGAACGGCCTTGGGTCAGGCATAGTGGTTAAGTGTGTGGACTCTTCTCTGGGAGAACCAGGTTTGATTCCCCACTCCTCCCCTTGCAGCTGCTGGAATGGCCTTGGGGCAGCCATGGTGATTAAGTGCACGGACTCTTATCTGGGAGAACCGGGTTTGATTTCCCACTCTTCTACTTGCAGCTGCTGGAATGGCCTTGGGTCAGCCATAGCTCTAGCAGGAGTTGTCCTTGAAGGGGCAGCTGCTGTAAGAGCCCTCGCAGCCCCACCCACCTCACAGGGTGTCTGTTGTGGGGAGGAAAAGGCAAAGGAGATTGTGACCACTCTGAGACTCTGAGATTCAAAGAGTAAGGCGGGATATAAGTCCAATATCATCATCACTGAACAGTTTGGAAGGGCCCCTGCTTCTCACCTGATAATGCTCCAAGAGGGAAGGGCACCATCTTTTGTCATGCCCGTGTGCCAGACCAGTCACTCTTGAGTGATTTCCGCCTCCTCCTTACCTGCAGGGACTGTAGCTCTTGGCTGGAGGGACTCCAGGTCACCGGGTGAGTTGAGCCCAGTGTGGCTTGCAGGCAAAGCAGGAGAAAGGGCCAGCGAGGGCCGAGGGTGAGGCTGCCGTTCATCTCTCCTGCTGCTCCTTCGGCCTTCCCCTCTCGCCTTCAGCCTGGGATGGGGCACGACCTCTCGGTGGGCAGAGGGATTCCTTTATAGCCCCCTCGGAGGGAGCTGCTCGCTGCCCCAAGCCGGCCAAACCCCAGTAAGCCAAGTCTGACCACTTAGCCCTGATAAGAAAACTGGTTCCAACTAGTCGGGCGAAGAGGTTAGGCATTTGCAAATGCCCCCTCCTCTTTCTCCCCCCCCCATCCCTTTTAATGAAGCAATTACAGCCTCCCTCTCTTTCTCGAGCTAGATCCAAATAGGCAGCCGTGTTGGTCTGAAGTAGTAGAACAAAATAGGAGCCGATTTCACCTTTAAGACCAACTTAGTTTTCTTCGGAACGTAAGCTGTCGTGTGCATGCACACTTCTTCAGGCGAGGAATGAGGTACAGTAAGCAGAGCCACATATAGCTGGTGGGGTTTGGAATGCCAAGTGGTCCAAAGGTAAAATCCAACAGCAGAATAGTAAAATTAACAAATTCAAAAAACCTTTGATCTGGGTTAATTCAACGCTAATGCAACCCAGATCAACGGTTTTCTGAATTTGTTAATTTTACTATTCTGCTGTTGGATTTTACCTTTGGACCACTTGGCATTCCAAACCCCACCAGCTATATGTGGCTCTGCTTACTGCACCTCATTCCTCGCCCGAAGAAGTGTGTATGCACACGAAAGCTGACGTCCTGAAGCAAACTAAGTTGGTCTTAAAGGTGCAATCGACTCCTGTTTTGTTCTTTCTCGAGCTGTTTGACTTCCATGAGATGCAATGGCCCTGCTGGAACTCTCTGTCTGGGGCAGTGATGCTCTGTATTCTTGGTGCTGGGGGGGCACAGTGGGAGGGCCTCTAGCCCCACTGGTGGAGCTCCTGATGGCACCTTGTTCTTTTGGCCACTGTGTGACATAGAGCGTTGGACTGGAGGGGCCATTGGCCCCCTCTTCCCCCCTGTCCCTGCTTCTCCCTATGCTTCAAGCTGGGAGACGCTTACAGATGAGATGCCTCTTGTGCAGGGCTCTCTCTATCACCATTAGGCGAGCTGTGATGGATGGATGGGGAAACAACTTCTCTGAAGGCTTTGCCACTTCAAGCCGGTTGGCTGGCTGGCCTCGAGCCGTGGGAGGTTGATTTCTCCCCAGGGAATGTCATGAAAAATGCAGCGGTTCTCTCACACCTGAATACCAGCAGCTCAGCTAAATGCGTCCTTCTTCCCTTGTCCTTCTGAGGTTCTTGGCTATGAGTGTCCAGGGGGTTGTTTTGCTTTTAGTCTTGGAAGGTCAGGCTGGCGGGGTGTGTGTATGTGTGTGTATGTTGTGTATTGCAAAACTAGACTTGGTGTGGACTTCTAGCATCCTGAAGGCCAAGCTGGGATCTGGGATGCTCTTATGGCACCCACAAGCAGGTCAGGGAGAGACGACAAGCTTCTCCCAGAAGATGGTAGAGAAAGAAGTCCTTTTCTCCCTTTCTCATGATACGAGAACTCGTGGATATTCAATGAAATTGCTGAGCAGTCGGGTTAGAATGGGTAAAAGGAAGTCCTTCTTCACCCAAAGGGTGATTAACATGTGGAATTCACTGCCACAAGAGGTGGTGGCGGCTACAAGCATAGATAGCTTCAAAAGGGGATTGGATAAGAGGGGGTAAGTATGAGCAGAGGTCCATCAGTGGCTATTAGCCATGGTGTATTGCTGGAACTCTCTGTCTGGGGCAGTGATGCTCTGTATTCTTGGTGCTGGGGGGGGCACAGTGGGAGGGCCTCTAGCCCCACTGGTGGAGCTCCTGATGGTTGTTTTTTTTACCACTGTGTGACACAGAGTGTTGGACTGGGGGGGGGCATTGGCCTGATCCAACATGGCTTCTCTTATGTTCTTATGTGACACAAAGTGTTGGACTGGAGGGGCCATTGGCCTGATCCAACAGGGCTTCTCTTATGTTCTTATGTGACACAAAGTGTTGGACTGGAGGGGCCATTGGCCTGATCCAACATGGCTTCTCTTATGTTCTTATGTGACACAAAGTGTTGGACGGGATGGGCCATTGGCCTGATCCAGCATGGCTTCTCTTATGTTCTTATGTGACACAGAGTGTTGGACTGAGGTGGGGGGGCATTGGCCTGATCCAACATGGCTTCTCTTATGTTCTTATGTGACACAAAGTGTTGGACTGGAGGGGCCACTGGCCTGATCCAACATGGCTTCTCTTATGTTCTTATGTGACACAAAGTGTTGGACTGGAGGGGCCATTGGCCTGATCCAACAGTGCTTCTCTTATGTTCCTCTGAGACACAGAGTGTTGGACTGGAGGGGCCATTGGCCTGAAAAAACAGGGCTTCTCTTATGTATATCTTACTGCGCTGATCTGCTGCACCATCTCATCATATTGTTCTGCCGGGCTATTTTGTTCCATTGAATAACTGTAATTTTATGTAATATGTTCTATTTATGTAAGTGTTCTATTGAATAACTGTAACATGATTTTATTGTGATTTTATTGTTTGTATTGTGCTCTGCCCTGAGCCCCTACAGAGGAATGGGCAGAATATAATTAAACTATTAATAATAATAATAATAATAATAATGATGATGATGATGATGATGATGATGATGATGATGATGATGTTCTTAAGTTATCTCCTCCTCAGAGAGATATACTGCCTTGGGAGGTGGAGGTTCCATTTAACCATCATGGAGAATGGCTGCAGGAAGACCTGTGCTAAGGCACACAGTAAGTCCAGCATCCTTTATCCAGTAGTTGTCAGCTAGATACTCCCATGAAGGTCCCAATCAAGACACAGTCTGGGAGTGTGACACCTGAAGGTCTGTCTCCTGTGGGATTTATTTGCCTGTCTGCTGAAGTCATCGGTTGGGGGCCCTGCCCTTCTCTGGGTGCCCCCCCCCAATTCTGGTTACCTAGCCAAGGGCTTTCTCTAATTTGAGTCCAGCAGTGTCTTAAAGGCTAACAGAACTTTTTAGCTCCGTGTTCAGAAGCAGGAAACCTTTGAAACCTGCGGACGGGAGGCAGCACTGGGGAAGGCCTTGGCCTCTAGGCCCCGTTCATTGACTTGCTAGCTCTGGGACAGGAAATTCTTGGAGATTTTTTGGGGGGTGGAGCCCAGGGAAGGTGAGAAAAGGGAGGGGTACTCTAAAATGCCATACGGTCAATCCAAAGCAGCCGTTCTCTCCAGAGGAACAGATCTCTATAGCTTGCAAAGGAGTTGTCATTCTAGGGGGTCTCCAGCCACCACCTGGAAGTTGGCAACACTAGCTCCAGGACGCTTGGCTGGCCATTCTGTGAAACAGGATGTCGGGCTAGGTCAGGGGTGGCCAAACGGTGGCTTGGAAACCACGTGTGGCTTTTTCACACATATTTTGTGGCTCCTGAAGCCCCCACTGCCCTGTTGACTAACGTGGAGAAGGCATTTGTCTCTTTAAATCATTCCTCCAAGTCAGCAGGCAGCTTGGAGAATGCATTTAAAGTTGCTTTCTTCCCACCTCTACCTCCCTCCTCCTATCTATTTGCTCCCCTTCCTGCCTGTCTTGCGGCTCTCAAACCTCTGATTTTCATGTCTTGCGGCTCTCAAACATCTGGTGTTTATTCTATGTGGCTCTTACGTGAAGCGAGTTTGGCCACCCCCGCACTAGATGTACCACTGCTCTGATCCAGCAGGGCTCTTCTGATGTTCTTATGTCCTCCCAATGCCCCCCCCCTCCACTCCAGAAGACTGGCACCACTTCAAGTTCTGCAGAAGGTTGCAAATAATGCAAAGAGTCCTGCCGGGAAGTCCCAGAAGCCTGAGAGACCCTCTGCCTTTGATCGGAGTGGGTCTTTATTGCCTACAAATTCAAGCACTGGAAACTCCTAGCAACCTGCTTTTATGTCAGACAGAGAGAGAGAGAGAGCGAGAACAAACCCTTCTGGTCTGATTCAGATGAAGTTTCCCCGTCCACAAATAGGTGCATGCTGTTTCCCTCCACCTGCCGCACGCCAATGGGGGAAAGGCCCCCAGCCCACCCCTCGCTGACGGAAGCTCTGCTCTTCCTTCATCTCCCTCCTCCACCCCTCTCACTTCAAAGGCCAGCTTTCATCATTTATATGCTAATCAGAATAAACAAAAGCATCCAGGGCTCCAGCAGGGAGCATTTAATTAGGAGGGCCTTTTTTTTAATGGGTGCGGGGAGACGTCCTCCTCTCCCAGGTTCTAATTAAGAGGGGTGGTGACCAGGAGAGAAAGAGAGAGAGGTGGGCGTTTCATCTCAGGGGTGGGATTCTTTCTGCCCTCTCCGGTGCTGGAGTGACGTTGCCAAAGACCTCGGATGGGTCACCAGTATCAGAACTGAGGGTTTCCAAATCAGAAGGCTTGGCTAAATTTGATAACATCCCTAAATGGGCGCTCTGGCTCCCCTCTAGCCATCTCTATGGTGGGCTGCACTTCTGTAGCCTAGCACAGGGGTCTCCAAAGACCCCAAAGGGCCTGACAACCCTTTTCCTGGTGCCCCCCAAGTGTCTTTAGAAAGCGGGGGAGGCTGGGGGGGGGCTTTTGCCCTGCAAGACTTCTGATGGCTTCTCAGTCTTGCCAATCTCCAGTTGGGCAAACTGGAAACTTCAGTGTACTGATTAGCAAACACTAGAAATCAACCACTGCGTTTTAATGTTGCAAATAAATGCTTAGGCGATTTCTTTCATAATGATGCAATTATATTGTTATCATCACAAACCAAAAACCCATTAAATGCCCATAGAAAAATCGAAAAGTTATTTCACACCACTCTTGTAAGGTAGTACTTTTTAAAATCAGAATGTTTTTTTACATCACTCTTGCGAGGTAGTACTTTACAGCCCACTGTCTCAGTTCTCCTTTGCTTGAAAGACGTAGACAGCACCACGCTTGTATATGATTCCTCCTATGGGTAGCAGACCGAAGTCTGTCAGGTGCGACGGCTACACAGGTCCTAGGTTCAGTTCTGTGTTTCATTCACCTTCCACTGGCCGCTTTCTTTTAGCTTTGGAACCCGTGCTGAAGGGAATTGCTCGCACATTACAATACAATGTTACTTTGCAGCTTGCACTAATGGTTCTCCTATGGAGACCGATTCCCATAGGGTATAATGAAGAATCGATCCGCGGGTATCTGGGGCTCTGGGGGAGCTGTTTTTTGAGGTAGAGGCACCAAATTCACAGCATAGCATCCAGTGTCTCTCTGTAAAAGACCCTCCAAGTTTCATAAAGATTGGAGCAGGGGGTCCAATTCCATGAGCCCCCCCAAAAGGTGCCCCTATCCTTCATTATTTTAAATGGAGGGATTTAAAAGGTGCACGGTCCCTTTAACTGTGATGGCCAGAACTCCCCTTGGAGTTCAGTTGTGCTTGTCACACCCTTGCTCCTGGCTCCACCCCCAATGTCTCCTGGTTCCATCCCCCAAAGTCCCCAGATATTTGTTGAAAAGGACTTGGCAACTCTATTGCTTGTACAATTTTTTTAACCATTGCTTTGCTAGCAGCAGGCAGCGAAAGGCAAGAACCTCCCTGTCTGACTGAAGGGAAGGTGTGGCAACCATTTTGTGGCTGGCTGTGCTAAGCACACCATCTCAGAATTCTAAAGATGCCCACAGGCTCAAAAAGGTTGGGAACTCACAGCGTTCGTTGTGAGATGAATGAAGAGGGCTAGGAACTTGGCGGGGTGTGTGTGTGTGTGTGTGTGTGTGTGCTTATTCTTCTTGATAAGTTTTGCACCAACTACCTGGTGGTATATTTGAGCTCACTCTTGGGGAGAATTGGCTGTTTTGGGGAAATCTGAAGCTTTGACCTTTGTATCAGAGGAGGGGTTCAGCTTTTTTGAAAACGTAATTTCTAAAATCCTAAGCAGCTTCTAGTGCCTAAGATAAATTTTACATTGTGTGGACACAGCTGCTGAATTCTTGGCCAGGCAGAACCTATACCCCAGTCATCAGGGACGAGAAGTTCCATGCAGCCCTCGACGGTTATGAAAAGCAGAAATTAATGGTGCAAAATGGGGAAATGCTTGTAGATTTCCTTCAAGGGCCCACTTCAGTTTCCATAGGCCATAGAATCCAGTTGTTCATGACTGTAAGCCTGAGCGGATTGATTTGTGTTGTGTGTCGGGCCCCTGCAACAGCTCGGACAAGTTGCTAGTCCTCAGCGACTTCCCCAGCTGTCAAAAGGGAATAATTTGCTTGTGCTTTCCCAATATTAATTCCTCCTTTGTTATGTCTGCCTCCAGCCCTTCCCACAAAGAGCTTTGGGGGTTGCTGGTGAGATGTTTGAGGGTGGTGATGAGCGTGGAAGCGAACACTAATTGCAAAGGCTTTGCCAATTAAAAGCAAGAGATCGTTAAAGCGCATGGCAACACAACAGTTGCTTGGGAGCAGCCCCTGTCACGCGTTACTTCCCTTCCACTTTCGTAAGGTGAGGGAAAGCTCGGCTTTTTTCCTGTTTGCAGACTTTCATGGCATCTTGGAGACATTCTGGATGTTTGTGGGTGTCAGATTTTCTTTGTTGGTGTGTTGAGCGGCTGTCCCGGCAGACTTGAACTTCGCCGGCCTGGTGGGGTTGAGGGGGAATCTGCGCGGCAGCTCTTTTGCCGCATTAACACACCCTCTGACTTGACTGACGCAGGAAGAGACACTATTTCAGCTCTCTCTGTCACCACAGAACCCACACGGCGTCAGGGGGAACCATCCCCTGTCAGTATTTGTTTTTCTTTGTCTCTTCCACAGCACAGCACGTTTAAGTGTGCGCCAAATGACAACTTGGCTTCTTGGGGCTGAGTGAAGGGAAGGGGCTGGGCTTCCCAACCAGGCCTGCTAGAGGTTCCATGTTCGGTCTCTGGCATCTTCGCTTGAAAACATAGAATCATAGAGTTGGAAGGGACCTCCAGGGTCATCTAGTCCAACCTCCTGCACAATGCAGGAAACTCACAAACACCTCTCCCTAAATTCCCAGGATCTTCATGGTGGGAAGACAAGTGTGAGGAGAGCCCTTGGCCGCCTCAGGAGACCAGACCCAGCTGGATAGACAAGATGTCAAACTCGGTACCAGGGCTTTTTTTTTGTAGCAGGAACTCCTTTGCATATTAGGCCACACACCTCTGATGTAGCCAATCCTCTAAGAGCTTCTGGTAGGCCCTGGACTAAGAGCCCTGTAAGCGCTTGGAGGATTGGCTGCATCAGGGGTGTGTAGCCTAATATGCAAAGGAGTCCCTGCTACAAAAGAAGCCCTGATATGCATTACTGCCCAACGGGTGGCTTTAACAATTTGTTTTACAGAAGGATGCAAGCGGGCAGCCATGTTGGTCTGAAGCAGTTGAACAAAGCAGGAGTCGAGTTGCACCTTTAAGACCAACCAATTTTTATTTAGAACGTCAGCTTTCGTGTGCTCTTAAGCCCACTTCATCAGACGAGGCATCCAGCACAGTGAGATTCCAAATAAAAATTGGTTGGTCTTAAAGGTGCAACTCGACTCCTGCTTTGTTTTACAGAAGGTTTGTTATCATTTTACCTATCTGCTTCTTAGAACCAAAAGCCCATCTTCCCCAGGCTGGGGGGCTTCCCCAGGCTTGAGGGTCTCCACTCAAACAGGGTCACCAGCTCTGGGTCGGAAAACACCAGGAGATTTGGGGGGTGGAGTCTGGAGAGTGTGGGGTTTGGGGGGAGGTACCTCAGCAGGATAGAAAGCGATAGCGTCTACCCCCCCCCCCCGCCCCCCCAGGCAACACAGCTGGTTTTAGCTGTGCCTGTGTTGGTTCAAATACTGCTTTTTGCTTCCCTTTGTTGTTGGATTTCCATTGCTTCCCATTGTTTCCATTTGCTTTCCATTTGATTTCCATTTGATTTCCATTTGCTTCCCATTGTTGTTGGATTTCCCCCCCCCCCCCCCCTTTGCTTGCTTTTCAGCCTGACTTTGGGTTTGCGAACTTGTGGCCTGAAGGCCCCTGATACTATCACCAGGAGGGCTGCCAGATCCAGGTGAGGAAATACCTGGAGATTTTTGGGGTGGAGGAAGAGCCCCATGGCACAGAGTGCTAAAGCTGCAGTACTGCAGTCAGAGCTCACGACCTGAGTTCGATCCCCGGCGGAAGCTGGGTTTTCAGGTAGCTGACTCGAGGTTGACTCAGCCTTCCATCCTTCCGAGGTCAGTAAAATTAGGACCCAGCTTGCTGGGGGGAAAGTATAGATGACTGGGGAAGGCAATGGCAAACCACCCTGTAAAAAGTCTGCCGTGAAAACGTTGTGAAAGCAACGTTACCCCAGAGTCAGAAACGACTGGTGCTTGCACAGGGGACTACCTTGACCTTTAAAAAGAGCCCTGTGGTGCAGAGTGTTAAAGCTGCAGTACTGCAGTCCTAAACTCTGCTCACGACCTGAGTTCGATCCCCGGTGGAAGCTGGGTTTTCAGGTAGCCGGCTTGAGGTTGACTCAGCTTTCCATCCTTCCGAGGTCGGTAAAAGGAGTCTCCAGCTTGCTGTGGGGAAAGTGTAGATGACTGGGGAAGGCAATGGCAAACCATCCTGTAAAAAAGTCTGCCGTGAAAACATTGTGAAAGCAACGTCACCCCAGAGTCGGAAACGACTGGTGCTTGCACAGGGGACCTTTCATAAAATGAGTCCCCAGCTTGCTGGGGGAAAGCGTAAAAGAGTGGAGAAGGCAAGGGCAAACCACCCCGTAAAAAGTTTGTCGTGAAAATGACGTGAAAGCAATGTCACTCCAGAGTCGGAAATGACTGGTGCTTGTACAGGAGACCTTTCCTTTCCCAATTGGCTGTTCCCCCTCGGCCTGTATGTAGAGATGGGTCATTTCCATTTTTGCTTCTGTCTCGACTAGTGGCCCCGTGCAGCAGAGTGGTAAAGCAGCAGTACTGCAGTACTGAGGTCTGAACTCTCTGCTCACGACCTGAGTTCGATCCCAGCAGAAGCTGGGTTCAGGTAGCCGGCTCCAGGTTGACTCAGCCTTCCATCCTTCCGAGGTCAGTCAAATGAGCACGCAGCTTGCTGGGGGGAAAGTGTAGATGACTGGGGAAGGCAATGGCAAACCACCCCATAAAAAAGCCTGCCATGAAAACATTGCGAAGGCAACGTCACCCCAGAGTCTGAAACGCCTGGTGCTTGCACAGGGGACCTTTCCTTTCCTAAGGAAAGGAGAGGAGAGGGACTTTGGTGGGATAGAAAGCCATAGAGACCACCTTCCAAAGCGGCCATTTTCTCCAGGTGATCTGATCTCTGTAACCTCGAAATCAGTAGTAATCCCAAGAAATCTCCAACCCCAACCTGGCAAACCTAGTGGCCAGGCTGAAGTTGTCAGGGAGACCTGTTGTCTACCAATGCCAGATTAAACCGTGTGGAGGCCCCTAGGCAGTTAAAATCTCGGGGGGGGGGGTCCTTGCAAATTATCTCAGAGTTGGAGCGCTCACCCCATCTCCAAAGCCCCTTCTCCAAAGCTGCGGGGAAGAGGCAGAGAGAGGCAAACTTGGCAACGACACCAGCAGCAGCCGCACCAGGCAAGTCAGACAAAGAGCAGCTCAATCGCTGGCTGTGTGTGCAGGCTGAAAGGGCTGCAAGCAGGGGGGAAACCAGGGGAGAAAGCTGGCCCGGGGCCCCTAAAGGTGTGGGGGCCCATAGGCCGGTGCCTAGCTGGCAATCTGGCCCTGTTGTCTACATCCCACTCCATATAGCACCACGAGTTCCAAGGCAGAAAGGCAGGATATCGAAGGGAACAATTGAACGCTGGTCGTCCTGGACTTCTGTAATAGCAAAGGGCTCCGCAGCAGAGAGGCAGTTTGCTTTCCTGTGAACTCCAGACAGGAATTTCCTTCTAGCATTTGACACATCCTGTATCGATGTTTGAATGCCAGGGACAGAGAGCTTTTTTAAAAAATCACGGATTGATCTTTTGTCAGTATTTTATGGGATGTGTTTGCAGGCTGTCCTGGCAGTTTTTGGATTAAAAGTAAACAGACAAGTACTCTCCCTGCTTCCTCCCACCTCCCCCCCAAAAAGCACAGTACAAATCTGTAAATGAATTGGACAATGTTATGAAAACCAGTTTATTCCATATTCTTTACTATGGAGTGATTTGCACTAAACAGCCATTGCACGTAAATGGGACACAGAATGAAAACAGATATCATTTTCTCATAAATTAATACAGCGGTACAAATAAGGAAAGGGGGTGGGGAAGGAATCAATGGCCCATTTCTCAGAATAAATTGCTGTAGCCTCCTACAACCCTTGATCCCTCTGGTTTTGGTATCTGGAGCCCAAATGACTTTGCTGAATAATATTGAGGTGCCATGAATATATTTGCCTGTAATCTTTGCTGCCTCATTCACATGTGTTAGCTGAAAAACTGCAACTAGTAGATTACACCAACGCTGATCTAATCCAGGGTTCCCAGCATGGCGCCTATGGGCACTAGTGTGCCCAACCACTCCTTTCTGGTGCCCACCAAGTGTTTTTAGGAAGTGGGTGGAGCCAGGAAGGGAATTGGCCAGAAAGGCTTCTGATTGGCTACTGGAGACCTGATTGGCTTTCTTTGCAGATTTTTAAAAACTGGAGGGTGGCCAAATTTGCTTAACGTAAGAGCCACATAGAATAAACGTCAGATGCTTGAGAGCCACAAGTCATGAGCTTCAGAGGAAGGAAGGAAGGAAGGAAGGAAGGAAGGAAGGAAGGAAGGAAGGAAGGAAGGAAGGAAGGAAGGAAGGAAGGAAGGAAGGAAGGAAGGAAGGAAGGAAGGAAGGAACTTTAAATACATTCTCCAAGCTGCTATCTGGTTTGGCTTGGAGAACTGATTTAAAGAGACAAATGCCTTCTGCAAGCTGGCCGATAGGGTGGTGGGCACTTCAAGAGCCACACAGTCTGTGTGAAAGAGCCACATGTGGCTCCCGAGCCACAGTTTGGCCACCCCTGTTAAAAACGTTGCTCAGGCAGCAGCTGCCATCCCTGACTGCGCAAGGATCTTCCCTGTGGGACTGGTTAAGCTGTGGCAATCGTTTTGTGATTGGTTTCCCCTCCAGTGACAGCTATTTTGTTGCTGCATCCCCCCCCCACCCTGTGCCATGTCAGAATTCTGAATGTGCCTACAGGCGCAAAAAGTTTGGGGACCCCTGATTTAATGCAGCACTTTTCACCCAAACCTGGCTTCCCACATGTTCTTAGGAACCTTGCAAGAAAAAAAGAGAGATGGAGATAACCTTTTGCTATTGCCCACTCACAGTATCCTGCATTCAGAGGTACATTGCCCCTGTACATGGAGGCTCCATTGATCTGTCATAGCTAACAGGAGTGTGGATTTCCCAAGAAATCTGCCAACCCCTCGTTGAAGCAAGAAGCCATCACTGCCCCGTTCCAAATCCTATCTGCGAAGTGTGGGTTGTATGAAAAAGGGCTTTTTATTTGTCAGGCGCATATGAAGGAGCCCTCGAAGGTCCGAAGGTAGTTGGGCTGCAGTCAGATTCGGGGCTGCGAAAGGTTTGCTTGATGTGGCTTTGGTCGAAGGAGGGGTCTGGAGAGACGGGGTAGATGATGGTCTCACCTGGGCGCCACCGCCTGTGGGGGGAAGCAAAGCAAAATGAACTCGCTGCATCCCAAAATTATTGCCTGGGAACGGTCACGGGAACAAAACTGGACAGGGTTGCAACATTTCATGGAGTGACTTCTGAGATTAATTGGGGGAAAGCATTCCAATAGACGGGAGTGGCCAAACTGTGGCTCTGGAGCCATATGTGGCTCTTCCACACATGTAGTGTGGCTCTCAAAGCCCCCATCGCCCCATTGGCTGGCTTGGGGAAGGCATTTGTCTCTTTAAATCACTTTTCCAAACCAAGCCAACCAGTGGCTTGGAGAATGCATTTAAAGTTAAAGTTGCTTTCTTTCCACCTCTCCCTCCCAACTCCCCCATGTATTTCCCCCAGGGAGCCAGTTTGGTGTAGTGGTTAAGTGTGTGGATTATCTGGGAGAACCGGGTTTGATTCCCCACTCCTCCATTTGCACCTGCTGGAATGGCCTTGGGTCAGCCATAGCTCTGGCAGAGATTGTCCTTGAAAGGGCAGCTGCTGTGAGAGCCCTCTCAGCCCCACCCACCTCACAGGGTGTCTGTTGTGGGAGGAGAAGATATAGGAGATTGTAAGCCGCTCCTGAGTCTGATTCAGAGAGAAGCCGTGCTCCAAAGCCAGGGCACATGGAGTCCAAATGAGAGCCGGTTTGGTGTAGTGGTTAAGTGTGCGGTCTCTTATCTGGGAGAACCGGGTTTGATTCCCCACTCCTCCACTTACAGCAGTTGGAATGCCCTTGGGGCAGCCATAGCTCTCGCAGGAGTTGTCCTTGAAAGGGCAGCTGCTGTGAGAGCCTTCTCAGCCCCACCCACCTCACAGGGTGTCTGTTGTGGGGGGAGAAGATACAGGAGATTGTAAACTGCTCTGAGTCTCGGATTCAGGGAGAAGGGTGGGGTATAAATCTGCAATTCTTCTTCTTCTTCTTCCTCCCTCCCTCCCTCCCTCACATCTGACGTTCACGTCTTGCAGCTCTCAAACTTCTGACATTTATTCTGTGTGGCCCTTATCTTAAGCAACTTTGGCCACCTCTGCAGTGTTCTTGGTGAACTGGGTTGCAGATTTTAAAAACATATTCTACATGTGTCTGACCAAGAGAGCTTAGACTCTTGAAAGCTCATCCCCTGAAACTCTTGTTTCTAACATGCTTCTGGACTCCGATCGAACTGTTCTACTGCACTCTAACACAGCCGCCACCCTCTGAAACGACCCACCCTCAGGCATGTATATTTTAAACAGGCATTGTAGGAACTGCAGATGGCAAATGACGTTCTCAAAGAGAAGGGGGGAGCCCCTTCAAAATCTGCCAGAGACACACATGCACCGTTGAAGAAACCTGTCTTTCTCTTTCTTTCAAACTATGGGATTAACTTGCATGCAAACTGGTGTTTCATTTTATTTATGAATGAACACATTTTTATTCTGCCCTTCTTCCAGGATGCTCAGAGTGGTACACGTGATGCTCCCCACCTTTCTTTCCCCCCTCACGACTACCTTGCAAGGGAGATGTGCGACTGGTCCAAAGCTACCCGTGTCTAGCTTCTGCAGTGTGCTGCTCGGTAGGACAATATACTATATTAATGAACCAGATGACGTTTCTTTGATAGCTCTTTCTCTCTCTTTTTAAAGACATTTGTTAGCCCCAGTTCAGAGTTGAGCTGAGCTCGTCCTCCTGACTAGCTGGAGTCCTGTTCACTTCTGTGAAACCTGAGCAGGGTGACCGTCTGGCCTCAAGACAAGGTTGGTTCATATGCACGTCTTTCATCCGTCGTTGGTTGTATCTCCTCCCCACCTTTATAGCCCATCTTTTATGTTTTTAATTAATGTATAATTTAAATGTTGTTTTAAATCACCTTATATTGTATATTGTATAATTTTATTGAACTGTTGTTAGCCGCCCTGAGCCTGCCTAGGCGGGGAGGGCGGGATATAAATAAAATTTATTATTATTATTATTATTATTATTATTATTATTATTATTATTATTATTATTATTATTATTATTATTATTATTATTATTATTACCACCTCTCAAGACGAGATTAAAAATCACAATTCTGAATTAAGAGATGGAATAGAATTCACTGCCACAGGAGGTGGCGGCAGCTATAAGCATAGACAGCTTCAAGAGGGGATTGGATAAATATCCAATCCAGTGAAATATACTGTATAGTTTTAACGTTAAGATTTTAAGGTTTTTAGGTTTTAAACGCTTCGACTTTTTTAAATGTAATAACTTTGCACTCTGTTTATTGTTTTATCGTTTGTTGTGAGCTGCCCTGAGCCATTTTATGGGAAGGGCGGGATATAAGTCATAGAATAAATAAATAAATAAATATCTGGAGCAGAGGTTCATCAGTGGCTATTAGCCATGAGGAATAAATGGAACTCTGTCTGGGGCAGTGATGCTCTGTATTCTTAGTGCTTGGGCGGGAGGGGGGGCAACAGTGGGAGGGCTTCTAGTGTCCTGGCTCCACTGGTGGACCTCCTGATGACACCTGGTTAGTTTGTTTGTTTTGGCCACTGTGTGACAGAGAGTGTTGGACTGGATGGGCCATTGGCCTGATCCAACATGGCTTCTCTTATGTTCTTATGTGACACAGAGTGTTGGACTGGATGGGCCACTGGCCTGATCCAACATGGCTTCTCTTATGTTCTTCTGTGACACAGAGTGTTGGACTGGAGGGGCCATTGGCCTGATCCAACATGGCTTCTCTTATGTTCTTCTGTGACACAGAGTGTTGGACTGGATGGGCCATTGGCCTGATCCAACAGGGCTCCTCTTAAGTTCTTATGTGACTCAGAGTGTTGGACTGTAGGCGCCATTGGCCTGATCCAACATGGCTTCTCTTATGTTCTTATGTGACACAGAGTGTTGGACTGGATGGGCCATTGGCCTGATCCAACATGGCTTCTCTTATGTTCTTATGTGACACAGAGTGTTGGACTGGATGGGCCACTGGCCTGATCCAACATGGCTTCTCTTATGTTCTTCTGTGACACAGAGTGTTGGACTGGAGGGGCCATTGGCCTGATCCAACATGGCTTCTCTTATGTTCTTATGTGACACAGAGTGTTGGACTGGATGGGCCACTGGCCTGATCCAACAGGGCTCCTCTTAAGTTCTTATGTGACTCAGAGTGTTGGACTGTAGGCGCCATTGGCCTGATCCAACATGGCTTCTCTTATGTTCTTATGTGACACAGAGTGTTGGACTGGATGGGCCATTGGCCTGATCCAACATGGCTTCTTTTATGTTCTTATGTGACACAGAGTGTTGGACTGGAGGGGCCATTGGCCTGATCCAACATGGCTTCTCTTATGTTCTTCTGTGACACAGAGTGTTGGACTGGATGGGCCATTGGCCTGATCCAACAGGGCTCCTCTTAAGTTCTCATGTGACTCAGAGTGTTGGACTGTAGGCGCCATTGGCCTGATCCAACATGGCTTCTCTTATGTGACACAGAGTGTTGGACTGGATGGGCCATTGGCCTGATCCAACATGGCTTCTCTTATGTGACACAGAGTGTTGGACTGAAGGGGCCACTGGGCTGATCCAACAGGGCTTCTCTTATGTTCTTATGTGACACAGAGTGTTGGACTAGATGGGCCACTGGCCTGATCCAACAGGGCTTCTCTTATGTTCTTATGTGACACAGCGTGTTGGACTGGATGGGCCATTGGCCTGATCCAACATCGCTCCTCTTATGTTCTTATGTGACACAGAGTGCTGGACTGGATGGGCCATTGGCCTGATCCAACATGGCTTCTCTTATGTTCTCTGAAATCACATATGAATTAACTGCCCCAGGTCAATCCCTTTAGAATAGTGACTTGTTATTGCTGAACTGAAAATATGAGATATGCTTCACTCCCGTTCCTGGAAAGATTTATGTTGCAGTGTGTCTGATGCATCTGATGAAGAGACCTGTGTTTCTCGAAAGCTTATGCCACAATAAAATTTGTTAGTCTCAAAGGTGCTGTTGGACTCTTTTACTGTTTTGCAGCAACAGACTAACAGAGCTAACTCCTCTGGACCTATGTTACAGTGTGGAGGAGTGAGAATTACTTATCCCCTGAGGAGCTCCTCCTTTGTGGCTCTGCATGAGTCACTGTTCTGGCCAGAAGCACAGAGATTCAGCAGGCAGCCTCCCTGAAAACAGGTAACCCAACTGGAGCGGCTGGATCTCTGGATGCTGTCGCATAGCAGGATTACCCATCCCCCCACCCCATCTGTGAGACCTGAGCAAGACTATTAACAACAGGACATGTTGGAGGTCATTAATTCATAGGGTTTCCATTAAACCAGCAGCGACCTTTCTGCACATAATGCACACCCCGCCACTCCAGAGGCTAATTAGTTAGAGGCCACCAGTGAATCATGCAGAGACCAGAGCCTTTATGCAGTCCAGGAGCATTTTTCTCACAGCGCATAATTTCAGAAATCATTGCTCTGCAGTGAACTTCCGTATTGTCCGGGTCTGGCACAAAACTATTTCCAGTGGTGGAAGTTAGGTGGATTGAATTTCACATTCATGCAAAGCATCATCTGTGGTAGCCCAGTGTGTCTCTGTCTTACCGTCATCTTGACTGTTCAGCATCCCAGCCCACTCAGGGATCCAATCCGGTCCAGCTTGACTCCAAAGCAGCCCTTGGAAAAGCCCTTTTTGCTTCTGCCCTGGTAGCTCCGAGAGGAGCCCAGAAGATCGCTGAAGATCCGCTGGAGAGCCGTTTCTGAAATGGAGGCCCCCTCCTGGGGGTTTCTGGACCAGGGGAGTGGAGCGTCTGGTTGCTCCAAGGCTCCTGTGAGGAGGGTCTCAGCCTGCTCTTGTTCTCTTTCCTCAGACCCCAGTGGGTGCCCGAGGTCCTCTTCGAACAGTTTAGACAAGGCCTGAAAGACACACACACACACAGAGAGGTGGACCAGCACAGTAAGCTAATTGTGAGTCATATGCACCTTTTAGGCATGTAATGGAATTCTGGATTTCTTGAAGGGAGCAGGCCCTCTTGATAATGGCTCCCCAATGGTGGAATCAGCTGCCAGAGGAGGTGCGAGCCCTGCGGGACCTCAATCAGTTCTGCAGGGCTTGTAAAACCGTCCTCTTCCAACTTGCTTTTAAGGTGGAATCCTGGTAATGACACCTAGCCATCTTTATATATATGTATTGAACTGTAGCACCTTCAGTTTATACTGGTTTTAATTTATTTACTTAACTTAATTTATGAATTTGTAAATTAAATTGTATTTTAACGTATTAACTGTATTTTATTGTAATCATGGTATGCGCCATGTCCTGTGAGCCGTCCTGAGCCTGCCTCGGCGGGGAGGGCGGGATATAAATAAAAATTTATTATTATTATTATTATTATTATTATTATTATTGGTGCAGTCTGGGTCCCGACTATTATTATTGATGTGATTATTAGCAATAATAATAATAAATAAGCATCTCAAATGACTAAGCAATGTACCAAAACAAAGCAAAATTTTTTCCTTGCTCTCTGAAAAGATAAACACCAATTAGTATGCTGCAAAGAAGAAGAAGACTGCAGATTTATACCCCGCTCTTCTCTTTGAATCAGAGACTCAGAGCGGCTTACAATCTCATATATCTTCTCCCTCACAACAGCCACCCTGTGAGGTGTGTGGGGCTGAGAGAGCTCTCACAGCAGCAGCCCTTTCAAGGACAACTCCTGCAAGAGCTGTGGCTGACCCAAGGCCATTCCAGCAGGTGCAAGTGGAGGAGTCTGTAAAGGGGCACAGGAACTGAGGAGGGGGGGGAACCCCTTTAGTGCTAGACTTGCTCATAAGAGCTGGCATGGCATTCTCTTCTAGCCACGTACCAGCCACGTCCCATCTTAAGGCTGAATACTAGCCATTCCCGGAAGGAAGCATCCCTCTCGTCAAAAGAGCCTTGTGGGGCCAGCCCAAGGGATCACCCACCATCCTGTCTGCCCCCATGGCCAAGCACAATCATGGCTGTAGTCCTGTGGTTTCCTTCCCCTAGCCACTGGTGCTCGGAGGTATACTGCCCCTGAAGCTGGAGGTTCCATTGAGCCCTTGTGGAGAACAGCTGTTGAGAGACCTCTTCTCTGTGATTTCCCCCCATTCCTTCTAAGCCAGTGCCCATAGATTGGATCCCATAGATCTGCCCCCATAGCCTTCTTGCGTCAAAGGAAGGCGACTTGTGCCATCATTAGCAGGGGGTGAGGAGAAGTACTCCCTCTAAGCTACAGAGTCTTGTGAGCAAAAATTCTACTTTGTGAGCGACTGGCATTAAAGTTGCATAAAGTAGTTTGCTCTGGGGCCATTTTTCCTGAGCTGAGACAAAAATGTGCGAGCCAGAGGCTAAAAAACTGTGAACTAGCTCACACTAACTCAGCTGAGAGGGCACACGGCTGGGGAGCAATGTTCCCTCTAAGCTGTGGAGCTTTGTGAGCAGAAATTCTACTTTGTGAGCTACCAGCATTAAAGTTGTAAGCTACCAGCATTAAAATTGTGAGCTACTGCATAAATTAATTTGCTCTGGGGCCATTTTTTGTGAGCTAAGACAAAAATGTGTGAGCCAGAGGCTAAAAAACTGTGAGCTAGCTCACACTAACTCAGCTTAGAAGGAACCCTGGTGGGGAGTCTGCAGGATTCAACCACATTGAGATTTCCTTTCCAAAGCTTCAATAGCCAGACGTTTTGGACCTCTGGGAGTTCTGCTGGAAGCAATGGACTGGGTCAAGTGGAAGAGAACAGCACACCACAGTGGAACCTGGCGCTCCGGCTCCCCTTCGTCCCTCTTGCTCCCCCCTGCCCAGCTGTCCTCTAGCACCTCAGTGTTGGAAAACAAAGAAATAGGACCTTATGAGAGCCAGTTTGGTGTAGTGGTGAAGTGTGCGGACTCTTATCTGGGAGAACCGGGTTTGATTCCCCACTCCTCCACTTGCACCAGCTGGAATGGCCTTGGGTCAGCCATAGTGGTTAAGTGAACGGACTCTTATCTGGGAGAACCGGGTTTGATTCCCCACTCCTCCACCTGCAGCTGCTGGAATGGCCTTGGGTCAGCCATAGCTCTGGCAGAGCTGTCCCTGAAAGGACAGCTCCTGGGAGAACTCTCTCGGCCCCACCCACCTCACAGGGTGTCTGCTGTGGAGGGGGAGAGGTAAAGGAGATCATAAGCCATTCTGAGACTCTGAGATTCAGAGTGGAGAGCAGGATATAAATCCAATATCATTGTCATCATCATGAAAAGATGGAACGGACTTGTTCTCTCTCACTGTAGAGGGCAGGAAGTTCAGTGAAAGGGAGAAAGCACAAGGGAGGGGCTCTGAGCCGGATATCTGGGGAACTTCCCAGAGTTAAATTGGAGTCCAGGAGCCCCTGAGAAACCAGCAAGATTCTGACAAGGGAGCTTGGACTCTTGAAAGCTGTCAATCTTTTCAGTCTTGAAGGTGATGCTGGACTCGAGTTTGTCTCATCTGCTGCAGCTCAACACTGCGACCTTCCTGAAACTGCCTTCCTGGACTGTGTGCCTGCACATGAGAGCTCACGCCTTGGAAAAAATTGGGCTAGTCTTAAAGGTGCCACCAGACACTTTTCCGGAGGAGTTAGCCGTGCTAGTCTGTTGCTGCAAAATAGTAAAGAGTCCAGTAGCACCTTTAAGGCGAACAAATTTTATTGTCATATAAGCTTTTGAGAAATGCAGCTCTCTTTGCCAGATGCATCTGATGAAGAGACCTGTGTTTCTCGAAAGCTTATGCTACAATAAAATTTGTTAAAGGTGCTACTGGACTCTTTGCTGTTTTACTGGACGCTTCTTGGAGGTAAAAGCTGTTCAGCAGTGGAACAGCCTGCCTCAGGAGAAGGAGGACTAGAAACAGAGGCAGGGGAGCCATCTGTCAGGAGTACTAATAGTGGCACATTTCTGTCTGGGGCAGGAGGTTGGACTAGTTCAGGGGTGGCCGAACTCGGGAGCCACATGTGGCTCTTTCACACATATTGTGTGGCTCTCAAAGCCCCCACCATCTTGTCGGCTGGCTTGGAGAAGGCATTTGTCTCTTTAAATCACTTCTCCAAGCCAGCCAGTGCCTTGGAGAATGCATTTAAAGTTGGTTTCTCTCCCCCTCCCCTCCAGTAGGTGATCCCTTGGAGAGTAGTTTGGTGTAATGGTTAAGTGTGCGGACTCTTATCTGAGAGAATTGAGTTTGATTCCCCCCTCCTCCGCTTGCAGCTGCTGGAATGGCCTTGGGTCAGCCATAGCTCTGGCAGAGGTTGTCCTTGAAAGGGCAGCTGCTGTGAGAGCCCTCTCAGCCCCACCCACCTCACAGGGTGTCTGTTGTGGGGGAGGAAGGTAAAGGAGATTGTGAGCCGCTCTGAGACTCCTCGGAGTGGAGGGCGGGATAGAAATCCAATATCTTCATCTACCTCACAGGGTGTCTGTTGTGGGGGAGGAAGGTAAAGGAGATTGTGAGCCGCTCTGAGACTCTTTGGAGTGGTGGGTGGGATATAAATCCAATATCTTCATCTACCTCACAGGGTGTCTGTTGTGGGGGAGGAAGGTAAAGGAGATTGTGAGCCACTCTGAGACGCTTTGGAGTGGTGGGTGGGATATAAATCCAATATCTTCATCTACCTCACAGGGTGTCTGTTGTGGGGGAGGAAGGGAAAGGAGATTGTGAGCCGCTCTGAGACTCCTCGGAGTGGAGGGCGGGATAGAAATCCAATATCTTCATCTACCTCACAGGGTGTCTGTTGTGGGGGAGGAAGGTAAAGGAGATTGTGAGCCGCTCTGAGACTCTTCGGAGTGGTGGGTGGGATATAAATCCAATATAAGAACATAAGAACATAAGAGAAGCCATGTTGGATCAGGCCAACGGCCCATCAAGTCCAACACTCTGTGTCACACAGTGGCAAAAAATGTTATATACACACATACACTGTGGCTAATAGCCACTGATGGACCTGTGCTCCATACACTGTGGCTAATAGCCACTGATGGACCTGTGCTCCATATCTTCATCTACCTCACAGGGTGTCTGTTGTGGGGGAGGAAGGTAAAGGAGATTGTGAGCCGCTCTGAGACTCTTCGGAGTGGAAGGCAGGATATAAATCCAATATCTTCTTTTTCTCCCTCCTCCCTTCCTTTCATCTATCTTCCTTCCTGTCTTGTGACTCTCAAACATCTGACCTTTATTCTATGTAGCTCTTACGTTAAGCAAGTTTGGCCACCCCGGACGAGATGATCCCCAAGCTCAATTTCCACTCTTTGAGTGCACGTGTGTGTGTGAAGTGCTGTCGAGTTGCTGCCAATGTTCGGTGACCCTATAAAGTAACAACTGCCCAAACAACTGCGTTTCTCGAAAGCTTGTGTGACAATAAAATGTGTTCGTCTTAAAGGTGCTACTCAACTCTTTACTATTTTGCAGCAACAGACTAACATGGCTAACTTCTCTGGAAAAGTTCACAGCCCTACTCAGGTCTTGCAAGGGGAGGGCCACCGAGGCTTCCTTGATGGACTCGATCCATCTCCTGTTGGCTCTCCCCTTTTTGATCCATCTCCTGTTGGCTCTCCCCTTTTTGATCCATCTCCTGTTGGCTCTCCCCTTTTTTGATCCATCTCCTGTTGGCTCTCCCCTTTTTCCTGCTGTCTTCTGCTTTTCCTAGCATTCTTGACTTCTCCAGTAACTCTTTGTCTTCTCATCATGGGACCCAAATACAACAGCCTCAGTTTGGTCATTTTGGCTTCTAGGGAAAATCAAGGCTGGATTGGATCTGGAACCCAGCTGTTTGGGTTTTTGGGCCAAAAAACTCTGTAAAACTCTCCTCCAACCTCACATTTCTCATTCAGCATTTTCTTCCTGCCTCCCTGGGTAACCCTCCACATTCCAAAGATGCCTCCATCTTGTCTTGGGAAACCAGATCTGGGGTCTCTTACCTGTACGTTGGTCATCGGTTTGGCCCTTCCTTGGTCGTGCGTGGAAATCAGGATCAGCAGAAACCAGCCGGAGCAGATGAGTTTGGGGCTCATCATTGTCACCCGTCGTCTGCTGCTGGCGGTGGGGGCAGAGGGGATCTCGAAGTCTTCCCAAGACAAGGTGAACAGGCAGTTTCTTCTCCCAGCTTTTTATATCTTCCGTGACCCCTCCCAAGTCCACCCCCAAACTCCTGGAAGAAGACCGAGGATTGGTTCAACAAGGGGGGGGGGGTCTCATCCTTTGTCGCAGAAGAGGAGGAATTAATTGAGCATCTCTGCTCACATTCGCACACTCTCTCTCTCGCTTGCTCTCTCACTCGCTCTCTCTGCAGGTGGAAATTTTTTTTGTACTCTGCTTTGGCCGGGCATGAAAAGAGCAGTTCTCATCTTGGCAGAGGCTGGTGACACTTCTCATGCTCTTGGTCTGGAAATTGCCTCGGTTCGCTTGCCGGGTGCTCCGTGGAGCTGTCGGTTTCAGGGACTTCTCAGATGCTTAACTAGCTTGCAAAATCCACCTGAACAGGGACGGAAGCAACACAACGGAACCCGCAGAGAAATATTGCAGCGGCAGGAAAGAAGGAAATAGGCTCAAGTCCTCTCTGTCGTGGCAAATCTCAAACCAACCAGCCATAAGCATGGCAGAGATGGGGTTGGTTTGCCAAGGGAAATTCGGACTCTCATGCTTAGCGGAAAGGCAGGTGAGGGTGGGGAACAGTAGAGAACTAGCTCTATTGTATGGTTGATTTCTGTAGAGCCAGCAGCTATGCGTAGTGTTTTCCAGAGGAACAGAGTTCACTTTGTGCTTTAGACAAAGCAACCTCAGAGCTTCGGCTTCAATAAGTTGAGGGGCTTTTCAGGGGCCACAAGCTTCCTTTCTGCTTCTTCAGCAAAACAGCTGCCCAACTGGCGTTTGAAGAAGAAGAAAGAAGAAGAATTGCAGATCTATACCCCGCCCTTCTCTCTGAATCAGAGACTCAGAGCGGCTTACAATCTCCTAGATCTTCTCCCCCCACAACAGACACCCTGTGAGATGGGTGGGGCTGAGAGGGCTCTTATAGCAGCTGTCCTTTCAAGGACAACTCTGCGAGAGCTATGGCTGACCCAAGACCATTCCAGCAGCTGCAAGTGAAGAAGAAGAAGACTGCAGATTTATACCCCACCCTTCCCTCTGAATCAGAGACTCAGAGTGGTTTACAATCTCCTTTATCTTCGCCCCCCACAACAGACACCCTGTGGGGCTGAGAGAACTCTCACAGCAGCAGCCCTTTCATGGACAACTCCTGCCAAAGCCATTGCTGACCCAAGGCCATGCTAGCAGGTGCAAGTGGAGGAGTGGGGAATCAAACCCGGTTCTCCCAGATAAGAGTCCGCGCACTTCACCACTATGGCTGACCCAAGGCCATTCCAGCAGGTGCAAGTGGAGGAGTGGGGAATCAAACCCGGTTCTCCCAGATAAGAGTCTGCTCACTTCACCACTATGGCTGCCCCAAGGCCATTCCAGCAGCTGCAAGTGGAGGAGTGGGGAATCAAATCCAGTTCTCCCAGTCCAACACTCTGTGTCACATAAGAACATGAGTCACTGAGTCTCTTCTCAACTGAGCCTAGCCTGCCTCACAGGGTTGTTGTGTGGAGAAAGTGGAGAAAGGAAGAACTATCTTTAGCTCCCTGGAAAAGGGGCAAATGTTTTTTAAAAACCCAGTTTTTTGTTGTTCAGTCGCATAGTCGATTCCGACTCTTTGCCACCCCATGGACCAAGTCACGCCAGGCCCTCCTGTCTTCCACCATCCTCCAAAGTTTGCTGAAATTTAGTTACATCAGTAACGCTGTCCAGCCATCTCCTCTTTTGCCGTCCCCTTCTTCTTTTGCCTTCTGTCTTTCCCAGCATCAGGGTCTTCTCCAGTGAGCACTCCCTTCTCATTTGGTGGCCAAAGTATTTGAGCTTCAGCTTCAGCATCTGAACTTCCAGGGAACAGTCAGGGTTGATTTCCCTGAGGACTGACTGATTTGATCTTCTTGCAGTCCAAGGGACTCGCAAGAATCTTCTCCAGCACCACAGCTCGAAAACAATAGACAGGTTTAATCTTCTTGCAAACTGCCTCTTGAACTTGGGCTGCAAGGCAGGTTAGCAAACATGTTAAACAAGCAAACAGATAAATGCTTCAAGCGTATCTCTGCAGCCATAAGGAATAGAATCTTGCTTTTTCAAAAAACGGAGATGGGCATTCTCCAGGAATCTGAGTTCCATGCCCAGTGTCACATCCTGCCCTTTACTGGCGTTCCCTGAGAATTGTGGCGTTACATGCAGCAGTGAAAGACATCCGGCGCTCCCCAAGGAACCCACATGCCTAGCAGGGGACGGACACTGTACCGACTAATTAGGCCCAACTGCCGGGGCCTGGAAAGAGCATCAGAAACCTGTCGATTAATTTTTCACAATAGCTCACGAGGCCACCCCAGGGAGACGCAGCCCCCTCGTGAAGTTCTGAGGCTTCATCACCAAGTTCCGGTCCCCGGGAGCAGGGAAACTGGGCTTTATACCTGGCCTGATGTTTGAAAATCTGTTTTGTAAACTCATATGCTTTTATTTCCCTGAAATTTCCCCCAAGAGAAATGCTACAGAAGATTTTGCTGGTGTAGCTCTGGGGGGAAAAGACATCTAGGCTGCAATCGTTGTTCAGTCGCACAGTTGAATTCGACTCTTTGCGACCCCCTGGACAAAGTCACGCCAGGCCCTCTGTCTTCCACCATCCTCTGAAGTCTGCTCAAATTCATGTTTGTTATATCAGTAATGCTGTCCAGCCATCTCCTCTTTTGCCGTCCCCTTCTTCTTTTGCCTTCTGTCTTTCCTAGCATCAGGATCTTCTCCAGGGAGCGCTCCCTTCTCATTTGGTGGCCAAAGTATTTGAACTTCAGCTTCAGCATCTGACCTTCCAGGGAACAGTCTGGGTTGATTTCTCTTAGGACTGACTGATTGGATCTTCTTGCAGTCCAAGGGACTCTCAAGATTCTTCTCCAGCACCACAGCTCAAAAGCATCTATTCTTCTGTGCTCGGCCTTCCTTATGGTCCAGCTCTCACAGCCATACATCACTACTGGGAACACCATCGCTTGGACTATACGGACTTTTGTTGGCAGGGTGATGTCTCTATTTTTTATTTTACTGCCTAGGTTTGCCATAGCTGTCCTTCCAAGGCTGCAGTCGCACATGCTAAATAATGCAGTGTCAATCCACTTTTCCAACTGCATTTTAGTGGCAAAATCCAGCTTGAAAGTGCACCAATAGTGGATTGAAACTGCATTATTTAGCACGTGTGATCTCAGGAGCCCTAGAGAGACTGGAAACAAGCTGTAATCTGGGTTCAAATCTTCCTTCTGCCATGGACTTGCTGGGGCGGGCCTTGGTAGTGGTGGGAATTGCTGTCCAGTCACAGCTGATGTACAGCAACCCTGCAGGGTTTTGAAGGCAAGAGGTAGTTTGCCGTCTGTGTTGTTGCTCTGCACTACCCTCAGTGGTCTCCCCTCCACGTCCTCATGTGGGCTGATCCATCTTCGCTTCTGAGATCTGAGGAGATGAGGCTAGACAAGGCAGGGCAGGGGGCCTTCGACAAGCAAATATCTCAGATGATATAGGATTTATACCCTGCCCTTCACTCTGGATCTCAGAGTCTCAAAGCGGTTCATAATCTCCTTTCTCTTCCTCCCCCACAACGGACACCCTGTGAGGTGGGTGGGGCTGAGAGAGCTCTGACAGAAGCTGCCCTTTTCAAGGACAACTCCTACAAGAGCTATGGCTGACCCAAGGCCATTCCAGCAGCTGGAAGTGGAGGAGTGGGGAATCAAGCCCGGTTCTCCCAGATAAGAGTCTGCTCACTTAACCACTATGGCTGTCCCAAGGCCATTCTAGCAGCTGCAAGGGGAGGAGTGGGGAATCAAACCCGGTTCTCCCAGATAAGAGTCTGCTCACTTAACCACTGTGGCTGACCCAAGGCCATTCCAGCAGCTGCAAGGGGAGGAGTGGGGAATCAAACCTGGTTCTCTCAGATAAGAGTCCGCTCACTTCACCACTGTGGCTGACCCAAGGCCATTCCAGCAGGTGCAAGTGAAGGAGTGGGGAATCAAACCTGGTTCTCTCAGATAAGAGTCTGCACACTTAACCACTATGGCTGCCCCAAGGCCATTCCAGCAGTTGTAAGTGGAGTAGTGGGGAATCAAACCTGGTTCTCTCAGATAAGAGTCCGTGTACTTCACCACTATGGCTGCCCCAAGGCCATTCCAGCAGCTGCAAGTGAAGGAGTGGAGAATCAAACCTGATTCTCCCAGATAAGAGTCCGCTCACTTAACCACTATGGCTGACTCAAGGCCATTCCGGCAGCTGCAAGTGGAGGAGTGGGGAATCAAACCCAGTTCTCCCAGATAAGAGTCTGCGCACTTAACCACTACACCAAACTGGCTCATGCCTTTCACCCTGATAGGGGCCCAAAGTGGTTTGCATCCTTCTCCTGTCTGCTGTTTTATTCTCACAACGACCCTGCGAGGGAGGTGAGGCTGAGAGTGTGACTGGCCCAAGGTCACCCAGCAAGCTTCCAGGGCAAGAGTGGGGAGTCAAAAGAGAAGTCTCCCGGATCCTAGTCTGAAACTTTAACCACTACCCCACGCTGCCTCTATAGAGTTGTCCTAGAGAACAAAGCAGGAGTCAAGTATCACCTTTAAGACCAACAAAGTTTTATTCAGAATGTACGCTTCCGTGTGCTCTAAGCACCCTTCATCAGACAATAGGGTGGAATGGCAGGCAGTCCTTGATATAGAGAAAGTGGGCAGTGAATTAGTATGCAAAATCATGGAAGATTAAAAGAATTACAAGTTAGGGTCTGGTGATTGCTAGTTTGGGTTGACTGGACTAAAACAACAAAAACAAGGCAATATATTTGTTGGTCTTAAAGGTGCAACTTGACTCCTGCTTTGTTCTACTGCTTCAGATCTACACGGCTGTGCCCACCTGGATCTATCTACCTAGAGTCGCCCTATAAGAAGAGGTCTGAGTTTGGCCCCCTTTTTCGGCACCTGCTCTGGCTAAGAGCTGTGCCAGGCTGTTGGCACCAGGCCTCCTTGTGATGTCAGCAGGGATGGCGAGGTGAAGGCGTCTGTGCTGCTGGCACACGGCTCCAGCAGGTGCTTAGAGGGCCAGGGCGGGCACATGACGTGAAGGACTGACCCAGTGGCTCTGAAAAGCAGACGAGCGATTCTCTGGGCACCTGAGCAAAAATGTTAATGTGCCATAATAAGGGCTTGGGGGGCCCGTGCCAACGCCTGGCGCAAGCCCGGAGACCCTGCCTTGATGCCAGCCCAACGGTGGCAGCAGCGTCACTCCCCTTTGAAGTGGTGGCCAGTCATGCGAGACGGGAGGGGGAGGCTTCAAAGGGGTCACCGAATTAATGAAAGGCAACAACAGAGTTCCTGCAAGAGTGAAGTGGGAGAGGAGGGTGATGGCTGGTGAGGGGAGGCGCCCCGCCCACCCTAGGCCTCTCCTGGGAGGCATCGCTCATGCTGGCACAGAGACAGGGGAGCGGAATGCTGCTTTCTAATAGTGACAAATGCTCACCTGTCCAGCCAGGAAAGCCACGACAGGCATATTTCTCAGACTGCTGCAGGCCAAGCCAGGCTTCATTCAGAGTGAAACTAGAGGTAGAAACTAAGCTTCTCGTTCCTGTTTGGTCCTTGAACCTGTTAAACAGCTCCATTGTGCTGTATGTGCCGTTCACCTTCTGCCTATCTGTATGGACTGGGAATTTCCATTTCATTGTGGTGGTGGTAGAGAAGGAGAAGGAGGAGGATATTGTATTTGTACCCCACCCTATACTCTGAATCTCAGAGCAGTCACGATCTCCTTTACCTTCCCCACACACACACACAACAGACACCCTGTGAGGTAGGTGGGGCTGAGAGAGCTCTGAGAGAATCTGCCCTTTCTAGGACAACTCCTACGAGAGCTATGGCTGACCCAAGGCCATTCCAGCAGCTGCAAGTGGAGGAGTGGGGAATCAAACCTGGTTCTCCCAGATAAGAGTCCGCACACTTAACCGCTATGGCTGACCCAAGGCCATTCCAGCAGCTGCAAATGGAGGAGTGGGGAATCAAACCTGGTTCTCCCAGATAAGAGTCTGCATACTTAACCACTATGGCTGACCCAAGGCCATTCCAGCAGCTGCAAGTGGAGGAGTGGGGAATCAAACCTGGTTCTCCCAGATAAGAGTCCGCACACTTAACCACTACACCAAACTGACTCTCAAACTGAGGAAGTGTGCATACACATGAAAGCTTATGTCTTGAAAAGAACTTTATTGTTCTTAAAGGTGCAATTTTGTTCTCATGCCCTAAAAGTTACACTTTTATCCAAATGAGTTATAGAACAGCCCACCATTGGTATTTCTGTGCTTTTCCTGGGAGTTCCACCCCAGTGGAAACAGGGCCTCATAATTCTGTTCCGATGATACAGGGATGAGGCAAACTTTATTGGCTTTTTCTTCCCCGGAGGCTGATTGGCAGGCAGGCATTTCAAAAATATCTCTGCCACATGAGTGAGTGGCTGGATGCTCCAGGTGCAAAAACATATGCAGATTTAGTCACATCCCGCACACACAGTCTTATTGGAAAGAGGCTACAGTGGATCAAGTACTCATGCAGAGTTGTTGCAGCCAGCTTCCTTTGATACTAGCTGGTTCTCCTCCATCTCTACAGAAAGAGGTGGCAGACACTTCAGATGCAGAAACAGGACATGCTTACCTATCTCTGGTAGGACATGATTGAAAAGTCCAATGTCGTAATTCAGACAGATATGTCAGGCAGCCTCTATAGAGGATGGCCTGTTTGCCATATCTTTGCAGCATACTCATCTGGAGGCTCCTGATGTGGAAAAACAGGGCGGATTTATAGGTACTGGATGGAAGATTACTTCTGCCCTTTTTCCACAGTAAGAAAGACCTGTCACCTCACAGCACACAGAGATGCAACAGGCAGACTCCTCTCTGTTTGAGTGCGTCATGGGTGCCTTTAATAATTCAAATAATGCCTTGTGGCAGCTCTTCAGTGTTCCTTTTCCCAGGGCCCGCGGGCATGATGTTTCTGCCCCACCAAAGGCAAAAGGTCCTTTTGTGGTCCTTTGCTTTTGCTAGCAAGGCGTTTTTGGCTCGGCGTGCCTGTGCGTTGGAAGAGCTTCATACTGGGTCAGAGTTCGTTCCGGAGTGTTGGCTTGGGTTTGTCGGGCCCATTTGTCACCTTTAGCTGACGCTAATGAAGCCCAGGGGGGAGGCGGTTGCCAGGGACGGGCTTGGGAAGCGGACAGAGCTGGAGGCTGAGGGGGCGGCTGTGCTGACAGCGGAGCTCTGTAAGCAGGCTGGCCTGAACCCCTCCGCACTCCTCCCCCCCCCTGCTGAACAGAAAAGGCTCCGGCTGCTGCAGTAGAGGCAAAGGCAGCTGGCTGCTTAGGATCTCACTGCATCCGAAAACCTGCCACTCTTCGGACACGGCACAAGGCGTTTTGTGTTTCTGCTGGTGGGGTCCATGGAAGTACCCCAAGGTCAAGGGAAGGCCCAACTTGGCCACAGAACTCACTGGGTGGCCCCAAGAGAAGGAACATAAGAGCATAAGAGAAGCCATGTTGGATCAGGCCAATGGCCCATTCAGTCCAACACTCTGTGTCGCATAAGAACAGAAGAGAAGCCATGTTGGATCAGGCCAATGGCCCATCCAGTCCAACACTCTGTGTCGCATAAGAACATAAGAGAAGCCATGTTGGATCAGGCCAGTGGCCCATCCAGTCCAACACTCTGAGTCACATAAGAACATAAGAGAAACCCTGTTGGATCAGGCCAGTGGCCCCTCCAGTCCAACACTCTGAGTCACATAAGAACATAAGAGAAGCCCTGTTGGATCAGGCCACTGGCCCATCCAGTCCAACACTCTGTGTCACATAAGAACATAAGAGAAGCCCTGTTGGATCAGGCCAATGGCCCCTCCAGTCCAACACTCTGTGTCACATAAGAACATAAGAGAAGCCATTTCGGATCAGGCCAGTGGCCCATCCAGTCCAACACTCTGTGTCACAGAAGAACATAAGAGAAGTCATGTTGGATCAGGCCAATGGCCCATCCAGTCCAACACTCTGTGTCACAGAAGAACAGAAGAGAAGCCCTGTTGGATCAGGCCAGTGGCCCATCCAGTCCAACACTCTGTGTCACATAAGAACATAAGAGAAGCCATGTTGGATTAGGCCAATGGCTCCTCCAGTCCAACACTCTGTGTCACAGAAGAACATAAGAGGAGCCCTGTTGGATCAGGCCAGTGGCCCCTCCAGTCCAACACTCTGTGTCACAGAAGAACATAAGAGGAGCCCTGTTGGATCAGGCCAGTGGCCCATCCAGTCCAACACTGTGTCACAGAAGAACATAAGAGGAGCCCTGTTGGATCAGGCCAGCGGCCCATCCAGTCCAACACTCTGTGTCACAGAAGAACATAAGAGAAGCCCTGTTGGATCAGGCCAGTGGCCCATCCAGTCCAACACTGTGTCACATAAGAACATAAGAGAAGCCCTGTTGGATCAGGCCAGTGGCCCATCCAGTCCAACACTCTGTGTCACAGAAGAACATAAGAGGAGCCCTGTTGGATCAGGCCAGTGGCCCATCCAGTCCAACACTGTGTCAGAGAAGAACATAAGAGGAGCCCTGTTGGATCAGGCCAGTGGCCCATCCAGTCCAACACTGTGTCACAGAAGAACATAAGAGGAGCCCTGTTGGATCAGGCCAGTGGCCCCTCCAGTTTAACACTCTGTGTCAGAGAAGAACATAAGAGGAGCCCTGTTGGATCAGGCCAGTGGCCCATCCAGTCCAACACTGTGTCACAGAAGAACATAAGAGGAGCCCTGTTGGATCAGGCCAGTGGCCCATCCAGTCCAACACTGTCTCACAGAAGAACATAAGAGGAGCCCTATTGGATCAGGCCAGTGGCCCATCCAGTCCAACACTGTGTCACAGAAAACCATAAGAGGAGCCATGTTGGATCAGGCCAATGGCCCACCCAGTCCAACACTCTGTGTCACACAGTGGCCAAAAAAACCAGGGGCCATCAGGAGGTCCACCAGTGGGGCAAGAAGCCCTTCTACTGCCCCCCCCCCAAGGCTGGACTAGATGGACCCTCCCTGGTCTGACCCAGCAGGGCTCTTCTGAGGTTCTTTTCAGGGGAAGGCCTCAGCCTCTCTGCCCTGTTGTTGGCTCTCCAGAGGAACTGGCTGGCCACTGTGTGAGACAGGAGGCTGGACTAGATGGACCCTCCCTGGTCTGACCCAGCAGGGCTCTTCCGATGTTCCAATGGAAGGCCATTCAGGTGGCACCTTCTTCACGGGGTTGTTGCAAACAGAAAATGGGTAACCCCATGAGTGTTGTCAAGCACACTAGAAGAGGGAGGCCTTTTTTGGGGCACTAGCTCACAGGAGTGGAGCTCCGGAGCCTCTACATTTTGTGGTGCTCTCTTTCTCACTCCACCCCCACCTCCAAATGCTTCTGGGCTCCACCGTTCGAACCCCCTGTGAGAATTTTGCTGAACTCTTAAGATCTGACAATCTGTCTAATATTTTCCCCCACAAAAATGGGGAAAGAAGCAAAACCTGTAAAGCAGGCAGATGGAAATCTTCATGATGCCACTGTGGCCACAGAGGAGAAAGTAACTTAAAAAGTATGACGGGAGTAAGGTTTTATTAGGACAATTATAACTCAAGAAGGGTTTTAAGGTAGACGCTGAGCCGATGGAATTTAGTCCACCTCCCGGTGACGTCAGGGGTGGGTGGCGTATGCAAATGAGGTGTTCTCATGAGCTCCGGCACCTCTTTTTCTACGAAATGACCCCTGAGTGAGGGATAGGTACCCTGGCAGGGAAGGATCTTCAGGAACCAAAGCATAATTAGATCTAATTGGCGTTGATAATGAGACCTTTTGGTTCCGTCAAACGTGCCTTTAAGAATCCAGTTCCAAACCAATCGACCAGCCTGTTTGGGGGATCCCGGAGATAAAAGCCTTGCCCTCCTCCACCTGCCCCAGTTTTTTTCGTAAGGCCGCCTCATCTCATTTATAGTGCAGACGTTCCTCTGTTCAATTGGGTCGGAATGCTGCCAGGAAAGACAGATCATGCCTCGAATTGATCCTTTGTAAATGTTAGGCCCAGAGAGATTTTGCTTTTGCTGATGGAAAGGGCTTGAAGACATGCTAAGACGGTGTCGGCATTTGTGTGTATAAATGGCCACCAATTCACAGCCGACTGACTGCCACCCCAGCAAGGGCTAGAGTTGCCAATCCCCAGGTGGGGGCAGGGGATCCCCCAGTTTGGAGGCTCTCCCCCACACTTCAGGATCATCAGAAAGCAAGGGGGGGAGTGAAATGTCTGTTGGGCACTTCATTATTCCCTCTGGAGACTGATTCCCATAGGATATAACGGAGAATTGATCCTGGGCCTCTGGGGGAGCTGTTGGGGGAGGTAGAGGCACCACATTTTCAGCATAGCATCCAGTGCCTCTCCTCAAAACTCTCTCCAAGTTTCAAAAAGGTTGGACCAGGGGGTCCAATTCTATGACCCTCCCAAAGAAGGTGCCCCTCTCCTTCATTATTTCCAGTGGAGGGAAGGTGTGCGGTCCCTTTCAAAGTGATGGCCAGAACTCTCTTTGGAGTTCAATTATGCTTGTTGCAACCTTGCTCCTGGCTCCACCCCCAAAGTCCCCAGATATTTCTTGAATTGGACTTGGCAACCCTAGCAAGGGGGATTCTAGGTAAGTGAGGAGAAGCAGGCAGGACCAACCCTAAACTGTCTGGCACCCTAGGCAAGGCTGATTTCTGGGGCGCGCCCTCCCCCACACTGATAACATCACTCCGAGGTCCCATGAGGTTGCCCAATTTGGTGCCCCCAGAAGGCTGGCGCCCTAAGCAATGGCCCAGTTTGCCTAGTGGCAGGCCCAGCCCTAGAAGCAGAGGTGGTTGGCCATTGCCTTCCTCTGCGGTGCCTCAGTATTCTTCCCTTCCAAGTATCGACCCTGCTTGGTTGCTGAGATCTGGCCGGATCAGGCTGCTCCGACGCCATCTTCCCTCCCTCCCTCTGCAGCACTGTGTCATGAGGGGCCAAATAAGTTCTCCCCGTCTCCCACTGCAAGGGGCATGTCAGAGCTTGGCAAGGAAGCCTCCGTGGCTTCAGTGGGACTTTCTCACAAGTCAGAGCAAGCCTGCGTAGCTGTCAGACAGAGACTGAGGACCACTTGCCTACGGGCAAGGCTTCCTGCCTTCTTGGCTTTCCAGCGAGGCTGTGAAACAGAACTCTTGGTAGAGCATTTGGGACAGCCTGGGCTGCGCTGCAGGAAATGGGCACCCAGGAGGTTTTGAAAGTGGTGCTTTATAGTGGCGTGTTAATGTTTATATTGTTTTAAATTGTATGGCTATATGGTTTTATTTTAAAATTCGACCTGGGATCTCATCTGGGGATTTCTTTCTTTCTTTCTTTCTTTCTTTCTTTCTTTCTTTCTTTCTTTCTTTCTTTCTTTCTTTCTTTCTTTCTTTCTTTCTTTCTTTCTTTCTTTCTTTCTTTCCCCCCCTTCCCCCTTTCCCCCCCTTCCCCCTTTCCCCCCTTCCCCCCTTCCTTCCTTCCTTCCTTCCTTCCTTCCTTCCTTCCTTCCTTCCTTCCTTCCTTCCTTCCTTCCTTCCTTCCTTCCTTCCTTCCTTCCTTCCTTCCTTCCTTCCTTCCTTCCTTCCTTCCTTCCCTTCCTTCCTCCCTCTCTCTGCAAACTTTGGGTTGCCATAATGCCCTTGGGTGATGCCAGGGCATTGCCTTTCCCAGAAACCCCTCCCGGAGTTCCATCAGCGCCTGGCAAGAGACAAGTCCTTCTACGTGGGAGGGGGGTAAGTTTGGGGGGATAATAGGCAGGGAGGGTATTTTAACTGTTGCCTGTCAACACCGGCAGATTAGGAGGGCGTTTTGAAACCTCACACTTCGAAGGCCTAGATAAGGGACTCCACGGCAGGGTCTGCGCTCAGGCGGGAGGCAGCAGATATGCCCGCCAGCCCCCTCCCTGTTCACACCTCTGCCATCCTGCTAATCTTCAACACCCCCCCCCCCACACACACCCTTTTTTTGGTCAGCTACCAAAGCCAAAGTCTTTCCCCATTGCAGACCTGCAGGGGTGGCAAAGGGTAGCTCTCCATATGTTTTTTGCCTACAACTCCCATCAGCCCCAGCCAGCATGGCCAATGGCTGGGGCTGATGGGAGTTGTAGGCAAAAACATCTGGAGAGCTACCGTTGGCCACCCCTGCTATAGGGTATACCTTCCCTACCACCAAAAGCTAAAGAATCCTGTTAGCATTTATGCTTTGCGTGAATTCTGTTTTTTAGATACCTGGCTGGTTCTACGACCCTCGTTCTAGCACGCTATTTATTGAATGTCCCACCTTGTCGATTACATTGACTAACTCTCTGTAAAGTGCTCAGAGCCCCTATGAAAAAGACAGACTATAAATAAGTGAAATACAAATTTTCCATTTAGGAACAAGATTAACCTACAAAGAGCGCTGCTGGATCAGACCGGTGGTCCATCTAGTTGCTTCACGCCGTGGCCAGCCAGTTATTCTGGACAGCCAACATCAGGGCAGAGAGGTTGAGGCCTTCCCCTTATAAGAACATGAGAACAGAAGAGTCCTGCTGAATCAGACCAGTGAGGGTCCATCTAGTCCAGTGTCCTGTCTTACACAGTTGTCATCCAGTTCCTCTGGAGGGACAAAAACAGGGCACAGAGGCTGAGGCCTTCCCCTGATAGGAACATTAGAAGAGCCCTGCTGAATCAGACCAGGGAGGGTCCATCTAGTCCAGCCTCCTGTCTCACACAGGGGCCAGCCAGTTCCTCTGGAGGGCCAACATCAGGGCAGAGAGGCTGAGGCCTTCCCCTGAGAAGATCATCAGAAGAGCCCTGCTGAATCAGACCAGGGAGGGTCCCTCTAGTCCAGCCTCCTGTCTCACACAGTGGCCAGCCAGTTCCTCTGGAGGGTCAACATCAGGGCAGAGAGGCCGAGGCCTTCCCCTGAAAAGATCATCAGAAGAGCCCTGCTGGATCAGACCAGGGAGGGTCCATCCAGTCCAGCCTCCTGTCTCACACAGGGGCCAGCCAATTCCTCTGGAGGGCCAACATCAGGGCAGAGAGGCTGAGGCCTTCCCCTGAGAAGATCATCAGAAGAGCCCTGCTGGGTCAGACCAGGGAGGGTCCATCTAGCCCAGCCTCCTGTCTCACACAGTGGCCAGCCAGTTCATCTGGAGGGCCAACAACAGGGCAGAGAGGCTGAGGCCTTCCCCCTGAGAAGAACATCAGAAAAGCCCTGCTGGGTCAGACCAGGAGGGTCCATCTAGCCCAGCCTCCTGTCTCACACAGGGGCCAGCCAGTTCCTCTGGAGGGCCAACAACAGGGCAGAGAGGCTGAGGCCTTCCCCTGAGAAGATCATCAGAAGAGCCCTGCTGAATCAGACCAGGGAGGGTCCCTCTAGTCCAGCCTCCTGTCTCACACAGGGGCCAGCCAGTTCCTCTGGAGGGCCAACATCAGGGCAGAGAGGCCGAGGCCTTCCCCTGAGAAGATCATCAGAAGAGCCCTGCTGGATCAGACCAGGGAGGTCCATCCAGTCCAGCCTCCTGTCTCACACAGTGCCAGCCAGTTCCTCTGGAGGGCCCAACATCAGGGCAGAGAGGCCGAGGCCTTCCCCTGAGAAGATCATCAGAAGAGCCCTGCTGGATCAGGACCAGGGAGGGTCCATCCAGTCCCAGCCTCCTGTCTCACACAGTGGCCAGCCAGTTCCTCTGGAGGGCCAACATCAGGGCAGAGAGGCCGAGGCCTTCCCCTGAGAAGATCATCAGAAGATCCCTGCTGGATCAGACCAGGGAGGGTCCATCCAGTCCAGCCTCCTGTCTCACACAGTGGCCAGCCAGTTCCTCTGGAAGGCCAACATCAGGGCGAGAGGCCGAGGCCTTCCCCTGAGAAGATCATCAGAAGAGCCCTGCTGGATCAGACCAGGGAGGGTCCATCTAGCCCAGCCTCCTGTCTCACACAGGGGCCAGCCAGTTCCTCTGGAGGACCAACCACAGGATACGGAGGCCGAGGCCTTCCCCCAATGTTGCCTCCTGGCTCTGGGATTCATAGATTTAGTGCCTCTGAATGTGGAGGTTCCCCTCAATCACCAACGGCGAGTAGCCACTGAGAGACTTCCTGCATGATCTGTCTAATTTCTAATTAAATCACCTTTTAAAGCTGTCTGTGCCATCGCATCACTACCTCCTCAGGCAGTAAGTGCCACGTTTTTTCATTGCAATCGGCTTATGGAACTCACTGCCACAAGATCCAGTGACGGCTGCAAGCTTTAAAGGGACATTGTTGGCCGTTTGCCATGATGCCTCTGGAGACTGTTTTAGGAGGCGGCCTGGCCTCCATGCCCCCCTGCATGAGGACGTATTGTTGTCCGCTGTGAGGCACAGGGTCGTGGACAGAAAGGGATCCAGCAGGGCACCTGTTATGTGAAACTCCAGTCTACTGGGGAGGTGATGTGGCTCAATCAGACCTTCCGGGTACATGTGTTCTGCACTTACTCAGTGGATGAGTATATGGCTGTGGGAGGCCTCTCACTGTGGAGAGGGGGCTCTTTTCCAGCCCCTGGAATTGGCTGACTCCAAAGGTTCCAGGCACTTGCAGCCTGTTTGTGGAACCGGCCTGTGGAATCGTGGCCTTCTGTCACATAACCTAGGATTGCTGAGCCTTTCTCTAGGTGCTAAGAAACCTCCTTTCCCCTCTTGTCTCCAGCGGTGCAAGACTGAATTCCCACAGCTCCTTGACTGTTCTTCTTTTAAGGCGGCCGGGAGCTTCGGCACGGGATCGTTTTGCCAGTTTGTATAGAAGAGGGGTGGCTGTTTTGAACATATCATGTGGCTCTCGAAGACTCCACTGCCCCACAGCCAGCTTGGAGATGGCATTTGTTTCTTTAAACCTCTTCTTCAAGCCAAGCCAGCGGCTTGGAGAATGCATTTAAAGTTAAAGTTGCTTTCTTTCCACCTCTCCCTCCCTCCTCCCTTATCTGCATGCTTTCCTTCCTGCCTGCCTGCCGGCTCTCAGACATCTGACATTTATTCGATGTGGCTCTTAGATTAAGTAAGTTTGGCTACCCCTAGTATAGAACATCCCTGTGCTTTCCTCCGATCTGAGCTCCTTCACAGAATAGTTGCGCAGATGAAATGGAAGGGGGGTGCCACTGAGGTCCTCCCAGGAGAATAGGATGGAATCAAAGTGGGGAGAAATGATAACTCTCCCCACCCCCCACCCCCCCAGTAAATAAGTTGCCCAAAGACAGGCCTAACTGTGCAAACCATCTGTGGCTATGGGAACCTGCACAACCCATGCATAACCCCACCTCTCTCGTCTGGCTCATCTTTTAGCCCTAAAAAGACTGGAGGAAGGCAGGATCCAGAGGCCACTGACCAGCTCAGATTCTTTTCTGCCCTCCTGGAATTCCTCGCATAGCTGCTGTCTTGCTGGCCCAAGAGGGCTTTCTTCACTGGCTCCTCTTCCCAGCGATAACGGCGCATTTTGGCTTGGCGTTGAAGTGTGGGGACCCAGGGGAAGGTCGTGACGTCACCCGCTTGAAGCCCGAAGGGACCAGGAAATGGCCAAGTATGATCAGCATTTTGGAGTCATCATGAGAATGGAGGAGCAAGCAGAGGAGAAGGACGTGCAAAAAGTATCGACTTCCTTCCCGAGCGTCGTTAAGGGCAGGAAACATTCCGCATAGCGGTCATCGCGGAATACACAGCATTCTGTGGACTCACTCTACCAGAATTCACGCCATGATTCCGAATGACTAGGTCTCATTTCCAAAGCTGAAGCTGTACTTTAGGAATTGTCTATTTTTAATCCCCAGATTTCTTGACCACGGAATAGGTGCTAGCCAGTCAGTGCTGTATTCACAGCTGGCTTCTGCTCAATACCTGAAAAACCATTTGGGCATCTTGAAAAAGCTTTTCTTTCTCTCTCTATTTTTAAAAAATACATGCAGGGGCCGGCCTCTAGACTGTCTGGCACCCTGGGCAAGGCCAGCTTCTGGTGCTCCACCTCCAGCATTGATAGCGTCACCCAGTCGGAGCACCAAATTCAGTGCCCCCAGAAGGCTGGCACCCTAGGCAATCCCCTAGTTTGCTTAGTGGCAGGCGGGGCCAGTCCTGAATGCATGTTTCTAGCCTTGAGAGCAGTTTCCCCATGCTGGCTGGGGCTGATGGGCGTTGTAGGCAAAAACACCTGGAGAGCTACCGTTGGCCACCCCTGGTATAGTTCACTGAGGTCCCCTCCCCTCTTCAGTCCCCGCCCTCCTCAGCCTCCACCCCTGAATCTCCAGGAATTTCCCAACCTAGAGTTGGCAACGCTCTTCTGACCCCAAGGGGCTTTCATGGTTCTGCTTCGCGATTACTGCAAAGCAATCTGTCATGGATTTATTGACAGAATTTTTAATACACTGCAAATGTCTACATTTTCTCAGGTGTAGAATTTGACTTTAAGTCTGGTTCAGGGCTTTGAAACAGAATTTCAGTGTTGAATCCACAGCCCTGATGGCCGAAAGCAAGCCAAAACATTCACCCGGGGCGTGCTGGAGTGATTGCCAGGTGAGAAGGCTTTACAAAATCTGTTCTCCGAAGACCGTGGATGACTAGCAAATTATACGCTGGGGGCACGGCGGCCTGGTAAACTCATGGATTTATTTTTATGGCTGGAGCAGCAGGTATGGGAAAGTATCAGAACTCTATTGCTGTTAATAGAAAGCAGTTTGTTCTGGCAGCCGGTTGTAGAGGTTTCCCTTATCTGGTCAGACGAAGAGGTTGGCCTGTCGACATCCCGACCTCACACCTTCCCTCTGCACTACGCCTGCAGACACACAGTCCTTGGACCAGGTTCAAGTTCCGCTTGCTGGCATTCCATGAGGTTGCTCCCCCTCTGTTGGAAAAGGCAATGCCTGGTGTACAAAGAAGAAGAGAAGAAGACCCCGAAGGGGGCAGCAAGAAGACAATTAAATAGGATAGTAAAGACAGCACCTTCTCTCCTTTTAAGTGTCGTTCTTTGTCTGTCTCCAGATTGCTACTCTCTGGGCAATTTCCCCCTTCTTCTTGAAAGCGCCACACTCAGTCTCTCCCTCTCTCTCAGCTAGAGCTGTAGTTAGGAACCCATCTCTGTTGCTCATCTTTGCTATCAAGTATGTTAGTTCCTAAATGCACCTCTATCTACTCTTTAATCAGGTTGTGCACTGTTGCTTTGTTAACACCAACATCCTCAACCAGCCCCCACTGGGCAGCTTCAATGATGACGTCATTCTTGTTGCCCATCGCATGGTCTGCTGGACGGGTGTCCAGCTGAAGCTTCGGGGGCTTGTCTCTGCAAGGTGTTTTCAAAAACAACCACAGGAGACCTAATTTTAGCCTCCCTTCTGCTAAAACCAACCAACACCTTCTCGAAATAGAATCGCCTCCTGCCCTCGACATGCTTGTCTCTCTCTCTCTATCCCACGAGTAAGACCCCAACCCTCCCTCCCTCATCACCAACACTTCCCATAAATTAGGCCAGAGCTGGGGACGGGGTGTCTAAAGCAGTTAGCGTAAAATCCGGGAAACAGACATGCAAAAAAAAGATCTGTAGCATGAGATCATTGCAATGACTTCATGTGGCCCAAGATTAGCTTTTGGAATTCCCTGCCCCAAGATATGGTGACGGCCACTGTCTGAGGCCCAGGCTACGCATAGAGCAGAATGAGAGGGGAATTCATAGTTTCCAGTTCACTTCTATGGAAGACAAGGTGAAAACGCTTGGGGCTCTTTAGCTTGGAGAAAACGTCGACTGCGGGGTGACATGAGAGAGGTTGATAAGATTATGCATAGAGAAGGTAGAGAAAGAACAACTTTTCTCCCTTTCTCACAATACAAGAACTCATGGGCATTCAATGAAATTGCTGAGCAGTCAGGTTAAAATGGATAAAAGGAAGTCCTTCTTCACCCAAAGGGTGATTAACATGTGGAATTCACTGCCACAGGAGGTGGTGGCGGCTACAAGCATAGCCAGCTTTAAGAGGGAATTGGATAAAAATATGGAGCAGAGGTCCATCAGTGCTATTAGCCACAGTATACATATGTGTGTGTGTGTGTATTTATTTGTTTTTGGCCACTGTGTGACACAGAGTGTTGGATTGGATGGGCCATTGGCCTGATCCAACATGGCTTCTCTTATCTTCTTCTATGACAGTGTTGGACTGGATGAGCCATTGGCCTGATCCAATATGGCTTCTCTTACGTTCTTATGTGACACAGAGTGTTGTACTGGAGGGGCCATTGGCCTGATCCAACATGGCTTTTCTTATGTGACACAGAGTGTTGGACTGGATGGGCCACTGGTCAGATCCAACATGGCTTCTCTTATATTCTTCTGTGACACAGAGTATTGGACTGGATGGGCCACTGGCCTGATCCAACATGGCTTCTCTTATGTTCTTATGTGACACAGAGTGTTGGACTGGATGGGCGATTGGCCTGATCCAACAGGGCTTCTCTTATGTTCTTCTGTGACACAGAGTGTTGGACTGGATGGGCCATTGGCCTGATCCAACATGGCTTCTCTTATGTACTTATGTGACACAGAGCGTTGGACTGGATGGGCCACTGGCCTGATCCAACATGGCTTCTCTTATGTTCTTATGTGACACAAAGTATTGGACTGGATGGGCCACTGGCCTGATCCAACATGGCTTCTCTTATGTTCTTCTGTGACACAGAATGTTGGACTGGATGGGCCATTGGCCTGATCCAACATGGCTTCTCTTATGTTCTTATGTGACACAAAGTATTGGACTGGATGGGCCACTGGCCTGATCCAACATGGCTTCTTTTATGTTCTTATGTGACACAGAGTGTTGGGACTGGATGGGCCACTGGCCTGATCCAACGTGGCTTCTCTTATATTCTCCATGCAAATACGAGACCAGCTGTTTCCCCCTGGCCGTCGGCAGGGAGGAGGGGTTAGGGTTACTGGCTCCAGGTTGGATAACTCCAGGAGCTTTGGGGGTGCAGCCTGAGAAGGACTGAGATCTCAGTAAGATACAAGGTGATAGACTCCACCCTCCAAAGCACCTGTTTTCTCCAGAGGAACTGATTTCTGTAATCTGGAGGTGAGCTGTAATTCTGAAGGATGCCCAGGCCCCACCTGGAGGCTGGCATCCCTGCTACAGAAATTAGTTAGAAAATGGCGACTTTGGAGGGTGGACTACACAGCATTATAACCCACTAAGGTCTTCCCCCTGCCCAAACCCCACCTTTCCCAAATTCTACCCCCAGTTGGTTTGGTGTAGTGGTTAAGTGTGCGGACTCTTATCTGGGAGAACCGGGTTTGATTCCCCACTCCTCCCCTTGCAGCTGCTGGAATGGCCTTGGGTCAGCCATAGTGGTGAAGTGAGCGGACTCTTATCTGGGAGAACCAGGTTTGATTCCCCCCTCCTCCACTTTCACCTGCTAGCATGGCCTTGGATCAGCCATAGCTCTGGCAGAGGTTGTCCTTGAAAGGGCAGCTGCTGGGAGAGCCCTCTCCAGCCCCACCCACCTCACAGGGTGTCTGTTATGAGGGAAGAAGATAAAAGAGATTGTGAGCTGCTCTGAGACTCTGATTCAGAGAGAAGGGCAGGGTATAAATCTGCAGTTGTCGCTCTTCTTCTTCCTCTTCTTCCTCTTCCTCCTCCTCTTCCTCTTCCTCCTCTTCCTCCTCCTCTTCTTCTTCTTCCTCCTCTTCTTCTTCCTCTTCCTCTTCTTCCTCCTCCTCCTCTTCCTCCTCCTCCTCTTCTTCCTCCTCTTCCTCCTCCTCTTCTTCTTCTTCCTCCTCTTCCTCTTCTTCCTCCTCCTCTTCTTCTTCCTCTTCTTCCTCCTCCTCCTCTTCTTCCTCTTCTTCTTCCTCCTCCTCTTCTTCTTCTTCTTCCTCTTCCTCTTCCTCCTCCTCTTCCTCTTCCTCCTCCTCCTCTTCTTCTTCCTCTTCTTCTTCCTCTTCTTGTTCCTCTTCCTCTTCTTCCTCCTCTTCCTCTTCTTCCTCCTCTTCCTCATCTTCCTCCTTTTCTTCTTCCTCTTCTTCCTCCTCCTCCTCTTCTTCCTCTTCCTCTTCTTCTTCTTCCTCCTCCTCTTCTTCTTCTTCCTCCTCCTCTTCCTCTTCGTCCTCCTCTTCTTCTTCCTCTTCTTCCTCCTCCTCCTCTTCTTCTTCCTCTTCTTCTTCTTCCTCTTCTTCCTCCTCCTCCTCCTCTTCTTCCTCTTCTTCTTCTTCCTCCTCCTCTTCTTCTTCTTCTTCCTCTTCTTCTTCTTCTTCTTCCTCTTCCTCCCCCTCCTCTTCTCCAGGATTTTCTCAGGTTGCTGTTGTCAGCCCCACACAGCAGAGAGCAGGCCAGGGTGGGGATGGGAAGAGCCTTTCTCGCTGATGCTTTAGTATATTGCTTGCATGGGATTATTTTTTCCGCCTTCCTGGGGATTCTCTGACCATGTCCTTAGTCCAGGCCAGGGGGGGCCAAACTGCAGCTTGGGACACACTTGTGGCTCTTTCACTCATATTTTGTGGCTCTCGAAGCCCCCACCACCCCATTGGCTGGCTTGGAGAAGGCATTTGCCTCTTTAAATCATTTCTCCAAACCAAGCCAACTAGCAGCTTGGAGAATGCATTTAAAGTTAAAGTTGCTTTCTTTCTTTCTTTCCTTCTCCCCCTCCCCCATCTATTTGCCTGCTTGCCTGCCTTCTGTCTGTCTTGTGGCTCTCAAACATCTGATGTTCATGTCTGCAGCTCTCAGACATTTGGCGTTTGTTATATGTAACTCTTACGTCAAGCAACTTTGGCCACCCCTGCTCCAGGCCTAAGATGGTTGTAACGGGGAACTGCATAACTTTTGGCACCTTCGCACATGCTCAATAATGAGATTTCCATCCACTTTAACATCAGTTTGCAAATGAATTTTGCGATTTCATGCAGTAAAATCTAGTTGCACAGTGAATTGAAAGTGTGTGATTTGGTGTGTGTGAAAGCACCCTCTCAGAGGCTACCGGGGGCTTTTAGCCCTGGTGGCCAGTGGAGCTTCCATGTTTAGAGACAATCTACCATTTCTGGATGCTGGTTGCTGGTGGGGAGGGCAGAACCTGGGGGGGGGGGCGGTATTTGGCCTTGCACTGCTTGGGGGGACATCCGGTCAGCCACCGTCGGAAACCACATGCTGGACTAGAGTGACCTCAGGTCTGATCCAGGGCTCTTGAGAAGTCACTTTAATTAGTCGCGTTTGGGGGTCTCCTGAAAAGGTTCCATTTTGCTAATTAAACGGGAAGAAAACCTGTGTGTGTTTTTAAGGCCATGTTGTCTAGATACCCTTTTGATGAATAAGCTTCCAGGCGGGCAAGCTCGGTCTCTGGGTGACGACAATAAACCAAACTCTCTTTTGGAGGTGAGCTGGACCGGCTAATGGGTTTCCTGCTGGCCCAATATGCCACAGCTTGGAACACAAATAACCCATGAAAAGGACCTCCACGGCCAAACATCGACTCGTGCGCAAGCCGCCATTGTGGGTCCTGCTTTAATGACCCCTGAGGGCAACAGCCTCGTGTGGGGCTTTTAGCTACTTCTCCCCGGGGTTCCTGGGTCTACATGGTACGGTCCGTACAGGACACCAGGCCAGTAAACAGCCCTTTTGGGGACAAAGCTTATGTAAGGGAGTCTGGTGGTGGATTAGTGCCTTTTAATGTCTTGGGGAGACCCATATTTTTCATCAACAGAGACACTCACTGCCCACATGTCTCCTAGACTTCCCAAGGAAAACAAAGCCGGGCTCTTTAGATGTTGTGGAGATCAAGGTCACAGCCAGGCAGAAACTTAGCTTCTGCTGAAGATCCCATCAGAGGCGGGGCCGTGGCTCAGTGGTAGAGCACCTGCTGGGCTGGGCATGCAGAAGGTCCTAGGTTCAATCCCCGGAACCTCCAGTTAGAAGGTGACGTGAAAGACCTCGGCCTGAGAGCCTGGAGTAGACAAGACTGACCGTGATGGATGGCGGCTCTGGTTCAGTGAAGGACAGCTTCAACAGGCATCTTCGCTTCAAGTATGTCTAGTATCCCTCCCCCCCCCCCTTCACCTTGGCCCCTGAGAGCCTGGATAATCGCTGTGCTTCAGCCTGGCTTAGCAGGCTTCAGAGGGGAAGGTCCCAGGTTCAAAGCTCAGTTTCTCCAGTCAAAGGGACCTGGGCTGCAGGTTATCGGGAAGGCTCTTCTGCCTGGCAGCTGGTCACAGGAGACTCTGCTGGCCTAGATGGACCAAGGGTCTGGCACAGTGAGAGATGCCAACTCCAGGCTGGGAAATTCCCTGGACATTTGGGGGTACAGCCTTGAGAGGACTGGGTTTGGGGATGGCAGAGATCTCAGCAGGATGTGTTGCCATCCAGTCCAGCCTCCAGAGCAGCCATTTGCTCCATCTCTATAGTGAGAGGGGGGGTTCAGTTATAATTTCAGAAGATTTCCAGGCCCCACCCAGAGGCTGGCAACCCTGGCCTCAGTATAGGGCATATTGGAGTGTCTCAGAGATGCACAACTCCCCCATATATGTCTAGAGCAGGGGTGGGGAACCTTTTTTCTGCCAAGGGCCATTTGGATATTTATAACATGATTTGTGGGCCGCACAAAATTATCAACTTAAAAAACAGTGCTCCACCGAGGGAGAACGATTCAGGCTGGCAAAATTAATGCAAATAATTGTTTTTCTATTTGAAGTCACATGGGGAGAGCCTAATTCAGCACACACCGACCCACCGCCCTAGGCAAATGCCTAGGTTCAGGCATATTAGACTACATCCCCTAATAGTAGCATATTAGGTCACACACTCATTAGCATATTAGGCCACACCATCTAGGATAATCACATGCAAATTAAACTGGTGGTAGCCGGCTCCCAACCCCCACGCATGCGTGACCTCCCTCCCTTCAGCTGCTCCCAGCAGACCTTTAAAGGCACCCACATACCACAGCAGCAATCCTTCCCAATGTCCATGAGAGGGGGCGGCTTGGCCCAGCAATCCCCAGGGGCAAGAACAAGTGATCTCGAGGGCCGTAAATGGCCCTCGGGCCTGACGTTCCCCACCCCTGGTCTCGAGGAAAAGGTCTTACAAATGCTCCAGAAGTGCCCAGAACTGCTCCTGCAGGCCAAGGAAAAGGCTTGAAAATGTGAAGTATTGGAGATGCTTTGCACAATGCACACAGCCCCTCACACCTAGGGTTGCCAAATTCAAGGGAGGGCCTGGAGATTGCCCAGAAATACAACTGATCTCCAAGCCAGGTTCCTCTGGAGAAAACGCTTTCTTTGAAGGATAGACTGCCAGGCATTGAACCCTGCCAAGGCCACACACCTCTACCCTACCCTGCCTCCACACTCAGCTCTCCAGGAATTCCCCAACCTGGAGCTGGCAACCTCATCTCTTCTCTCCCCTTGACCATTTGATTCCTCATTTCTCTTCCTCTCTGTCCCCTACTTGGAGGGTCCGCAAGTAATTCTCTGGCAACTCCAACTTGGTGGACGTGCTCACGTCCACACAGAGGGCCAGGTGACCCGAAGCACGTCCCCGCTTTCTCATCGCTGGCCCTCGCTGCCGCGCCATCATCTGACATGCAAGCGTGGTGACATGTCCCCTGTCCCAACCTCCCTCCTGTCTTCGCTCATTCGGGACCTTATTGGGCATGACAACAGGAGGTGTTTGTCTCCAAACAAGTCTGAATTCCTGTCCGGCTAGCTAATGGGGGGCAGGACAGCGGGACCAGGGAACAGACCCGCCCCCTAGTAAGGCTCTGAAGGTAATCAGCTATACAAAGCACCATCGGAGTGAAAACTGACGGAAATGCAAAACCTGCCTGGTGACTTAACAACTTGATGATGGTACAATATAAGAATCAGTATTGTGTAGCATAGCAGATCTGGGAGACCCAGGGCAGGGACGGTGGCTCAGTGGCAGAGTATCTGCTTGGTAAGCAGAAGGTCCCAGGTTCGATCCCCACTGGCATCTCCAACTAAAAAGGGTCCAGGCAAGGAGGCGTGAAAAACCTCAGCTGGAGACCCTGGAGAGCCGCTGCCAGTCTGAGTAGACAAGACTGACTTGGATGGACCCAGGGTCTGATTCAGTAGAAGGCAGCTTCAGATGTTCATATGTAAGCAGAAGGTCCCAGGTTCAATCCTTGGCATCCCCAACTAAAAAGGGTCCAGGCAAGTAGGCCTGAAAAACCTCAGCTTGAGACCCTGGAGAGCCGCTGCCAGTCTGAGTAGGCAATACTGACTTTGATGGACCAAAGAGGGTCTGATTCAGTAGAAGGCAGCTTCAGATGTTCATGGGGAGGGATGGTGGCTTAGTGGCAGAGCATCTGCTTGGTAAGCAGAAGGTCCCAGGTTCAATCCCCGGCATCTCCAACTAAAAAGGGTCCAGGAAATTAGGCGTGAAAAACCTCAGCTTGAGACCCTGGAGAGCTGCTGTCAGTCTGCGTAGACAAGACTCAATTGGATGGACCAAAGAGGGTCTGATTCAGTAGAAGGCAGCTTCAGATGTTCAGATCTTCAAATCTTAACTCAGCCATGGAATAGATTTGCCAGATCTTCCAAATTAACTGATCCCTAGACTACAGAGATTAGTTCCTTTGGAGGAAACAGCTGCTTTAGAGGGCAGGCTTTATGGCATTACACCCTTCTAAGGTCTCTCCCGTCCCCAAACCCTGCCAGGCTCGGGCTCCAGCTCCCCTCCCCCTCCACTTTCCAGGAGTTTCCTGACCAGCAGTTGGCAACCCTGCCATGAAGCATGTTGGGAGACTTTGGGCCTGGTCTCTCTCTTTCAGCAAGAGTTGCCAGTTCCAGGTTGGGAAATACCTGGAGATTTTGGAGGCGGAGTCTAGGGAGGGAGGGTTGGGGAGGGGGGGAGCCTCAGCTAACCATGATGCCCTGCAGCTCACCTTCCAAAGGAGCCATTCTGGTGAGCCACTTTGGTGTAGTAGTTCAGAGAGGTGAACTGTAATCTGGGAGAACTGGGCTCGATTCCCCACTCCTCCACTTACAGCTGCTGGAGTGACCTTGGGTCGGTCATAACTCTGCCAGAGGCTGTTCTGGGAACAGCTGTTTCTGTCAGAGAGAGAGCCAGTTTGATGTAGTGGTGAAGTGTGTGGACTCTTATCTGGGACAACTGGGTTTGATTCCCCACTCCTCCACTTGCACCTGCTGGAATGGCCTTGGGTCAGCCATGGCTATCACAGAGAGTCAGTTTGGTGTAGTGGTGAAGTGTGCGGACTCTTATCTGGGAGAACCGGGTTTGATTCCCCACTCCTCCACTTGCAGCTGCTGGAATGGCCTTGGGTTAGCCATAGTGGTGAAGTGAGCGGACTCTTATCTGGGAGAACCAGGTTTGATTCCCCACTCCTCCCCTTGCAGCTGCTGGAATGGCCTTGGGTTGGCCATAGCTCTTTTAGGAGCTGTCCTTGAAAGGGCAGCTTCTGAGAGAGCTCTCTCAGCCCCACCCACCTCACAGGGTGTCTGTTGTGGGGGAGGGAGATAAAGGAGATTGTGAGCCGCTTTGAGACTCTTGAGTGGAGGGCGGAATATAAATCCAATGTCATCGTCTTCTTCTTCTCAGCCCCACCTGCCTTACAGAGTGTCTCTTGTGGGGAGAGGAACAGAGGTTGTAAGCTGCTCTGAGACTCCTGCAGGTAGTAAAGGGAGGGATAGAAATCCAGTCTCCTCCTTCTCTGTCATCTGGAAACCAGTAGTAATTCCAGGAAATCTTCAGCTGCCACCTGGAGGTTGGGAAGTCTTCTTTTAGCCTAACCTACCTTTCCAGATTATTTTGAGGATACAGTAGAGGAGAGGAGAGTACTAAATTAAATAGATGGTATGGTTTCTACACGTGAATCTGCATTTCGGGAGCATATTTTTGACTGCAGGCATTATGTGGGGTATTTGCCTCACTGGTATTTGCCTCACTGTTGCTGACCTTTTGCTTGATTTTTTTTAGACTGTTTTCTCAAAGTTGTCATGTTTCTGTTTCCGCTGAGACTGAGGAGTCTGTCATTTATGATGGCTGTTTGTTTAGCTGTCCGGAGAGACATTTGACGGACAGAGTGGGAGAGAAATGCTTTTAGTACAAAGCAAGGAATTGTTATTGTTGCATTTCTGTCCTGTGAAGTTGCTGGTCCCTTCCTCCGAAAAGACCCCGCTGAGGGTTCCCCTCCTCCGTCTCCACCATCTACTCTCCAGGAATTTCCAACCCAAAATGGGCAACCCTGTAGCTCTGTGAGCCCCCCTAGAAGAGATCCCATGGCAGAGAGTCTGGTGAGAGCAGGAATAATTCCAGGGAAGCCGCACAGTCGCCTCATCTTGCAAATCTGGGGGCACGAATGGAGTGAGGAGAGGGTTGCAAATCCCCAGTTGGGTATATAGGAGAACACTCTGTGAGAGCTTTAACTAATATATATTGATGCTTAGCTGGGCATGTTTATCCTGGAGAGGAGGCGGCTGAGAGGTGATAGGATCACCATCTTCAAGTACTTGAAGGGCTGTCCTATAGAGGAGGGTGTAGAATTGTTTTCTGTGGCCCCGGAAGGTAGGACCAGAACCAATGGGTTGAAATTAAATCAAAAGAGTTTCCGGCTCAACATTAGGAAGAACTTCCTGACCGTTAGAGCGGTTCCTCAGTGGAACTGGCTTCCTCGGGAGGTGGTGGGCTCTCCTTCCTTGGAGGTTTTTCAACAGAGGCTAGATGGCCATCTGACAGCAATGAAGATCCTGTGAATTTAGGGGGAGGGGTTTGTGAGTTTCCTGCATTGTGCAGGGGGTTGGACTGGATGACCTTGGAGGTCCCTTCCGACTCTATGATTCTAGGATTGAAAACCATATTTTAAACAATATTTTAAATCACAATATTTCCACATCAATTTGAAATTATTCCGCAGCCCGTTTTACAATATCCGATGTGTTTCTTCGTTTGTAGGACTACCGGAAGTCCGATTCACCAATGCAGGCGAATTGATTGCAGTTCCCAAACTGGGTGTGGCTGCTTTAACTGGACTGCCGCTTTCGTCCACTTCCGAGAGTCCTCCTTCTGCTTCTCTCCAGGGGTCAAGCACGGCTCCACATTTCTCTTTAGCTTCTTTCTGGAGAGAAGCAGAGCCGAGCCAAACTGAAACCGTGTCTCTTGGTGAGCTGCCTGAAGAAGGACTCTCGGAAGCGGACGAAAGCGGCAGTCCAGTTAAAGCAGCCACACCCAGTTTGGGAACTGCAATCAATTCCCCTGCATTGGTGAATTGGACTTCCGGAAGCCCTACAAACGAAGGAACACATCGGATATTGTAAATCTGAAATTATTTCACAGTCCAATTAATGTGAAAATGTTATGATTTAAAATATTGTTTAAAATATGGTTTTCAATATATATTAGTTAAAGATCTCCCTGAGTGTTCCCCTATATACCTTACTCATACCCTTGAGCTCTCTGGTTTCACAATTCCCAGTTGGGGGCAGGGGATCCCACCCCCCACCCCCATTTGGAGGCCCTCTCCTGCTTCAGAGTTAACAGAAAGCATTGTGGGAGGGGGGGGGGATGTCTGCTGGGCACTCCGTTATCTCCTATGGAGACCAGTTCCCATAAGGTATAATAAATAATTGATTTGTGGGTATCTGGGGCTCTGGGGGGGCTGCTTGTTGAGGTAGAGGCACCAAATTATCCAGATAGCATCCGGTGCCTCTCCTCAAAACACCCTCCAAGTTTCAAAAAGATTGGACCATGGGATTCATTCCAGCGGGTACAGCTGTGGTCAGAATCGATGATCCTTCGGTGGGAATTTACTCTGCATTCATTTACTGCCATCTAGTGGTTGCTGTGTGTAAGTGGCATTCCAGCCTCCGGATTTTTTGACTGCTTCGCGACACTCTCTTTCATCTGTAATGTTTAATTAACCTTTTTGGAAATCTGCACCAATGTTTTCCAGCGTGTTGTTCCTTCTGCTGCAGAGTAGCAGCCCTCAACCTTCTGGGAGCTAGTTGTAGAGGTTTCCCTTATCCGGTCAGCTAAGAGGATGGGAGCACTAAACTGGAACCAATAGATCACTGGATTCCTAGTTTAATGGCAGAGTTTGGGGGGAAACAGTCAAGAAAATGGTTTTAGATTTACAACTGGGAAGAGTACTGAAGCAAGGTACCAGTTATTAGTAAATGTTGTGTGTTACGTAGAGGATTTAGGTCTCTTTTTGCTGTCTTAGGCTTTTTAAGAGATGGGGGAGAAGATGATGCTGGGAAGAGTACCAGTGGCAGCATATACCAGTTCCCAGCACTGCCAGTTCTGGGATCTCAGGTTTTGGAAGGATTTTTCTCTGCTTGAGAGGATGGGGTGCCATGGCCAACCAGAGCAGGTAGCAAAGGGAATTTTAAAAATTGATAGAGGGATATAGGTCTATTGAGACCCATTTGCCATGGAGGCTAAGCAGAACCTCCATGTTCAGAGACAGCATATCTCTTTTTTTTGTGACCAAACTTTTTTATTTTGCAATATATTGAAATAAATTCATCTATACAAATTCAAATATATTTCTCCAATACATTACATATTTTCTTCCCCCCCCCTCTTATTCATGACCTCTGCCCGTACTTAAAACAAATTAAAAGCATATTAAAGGTAAATTCACAATTATAAAATCTTTAGAAAGAAAAAAAAATATCATTCACTAACCTTTTCACTAATAATCACTTAGCACTTATTAAACACAACGCTCATAATTATTAATTCAGTTCCAGAGTTCCCCCTATCTTAGAGAGACAGCATATCTCTTAATTCCATTGGCTGGGGGCCAAAACTGGGGGAGGGGCTTGACCTCTGTGCCCTCTTGTGTCCCTCCATTGTAGGAAACAGAGCGCTGAACCAGATGAACCCTTTTGGGGATTTAACTGAGCTCTTGCATTTTTGACACAAAAGAAAAACTTGCTTCTGAACTCAGCTTTTGCATTTGATTCTTCTCTGTGAATTTACATAAAGCAGTAAAGAAACACATTTTTTAAAAAAGCTCTAATGCTAATCAACGATTACTGAGTGGGGAAAGGCTGTTTCCCGTGACTCCAACTTTCCACATTTACAGTTTGCTGGAAACCTACCTGGAACTAATCAGGTAGTTTCTTCTTAAAAACACAGTGGAAAGATGTGCTTAAATGGCTATCTCCAGATCGTGGACCCCTGAGGAAATCCACTGCCACTCATACACTGCCCACAGATCCGGGTAGGAATCCCACCCTGTCCAGTGGTGGCCCCCCAGTCTCTGAGTGGTATTGTTGATGATCCAGTAAGTCAGGGCATCTCTCCCCCAGTTGGGGACTTGGGGGTCCAGAAGAGAGGAGAGGGCTCGTCTTGAGCTGGAAGCCAGGCCCAGACTCTTGGTTTCCATCACTGGCAGCCCTATCCATCAAAGAAGGCTTCGCTCCAACACCCCCAACAGAGTCCTTTCGCTCATGAGGACTGGCGTCCGTTTTCTTGATCGCTGGAGTCCTGAGGGTCTCTGTGCTGGACTGTGAAATGGGGAGGAGGAGGAGAAGGAAGAAGACCGCAGATTTATACCCCGCCCTTCTCTCTGAATCAGAGTCTCAGAGTGGCTCACAATCTCCTATATCTTCTCCCCCTACAACAGACATCCTGTGAGGTGGTGGGGCTGAGAGGGCTCTCCTAGAAGCTGCCCCCTTTCAAGGACAACTGAGTGGGGAAAGGCTGTTTCCCATGACTCCCAACTTCCCACATTTATCGTTTGCTGGAAACCTACCTGGAACTAATCAGGTAGTTTCTTCTTAAAAACACAGTGGAAAGATATGCTTAAATGGCTATCTCCAGATCGTGGGCCCCTGGGGAAATCCACTGCCAATCAACTCAGAAAGCATACAGACTGACTGTGAACACTTCTTAACAGCAGCAGTCTACTCTTGTGTTCGCTTAGGAGAGGAACTGGCAATTTCATGCAAGACAGATGCTACAGATAGTGACGATATCCTGGCAGATATCCCCTCCAATGGATTATTTTTAAAAACACAAGAGGTTGTGTCCAGCGGTTTCCTCCTGTTACAGTTAAGACTTGCACATACAAAGCTGCTTTATACTGAATCAAACCCATGGTCCTTCAAGGTTAGTCTTATCTACTGAGCCTGGCAGTAGTTCTCCAGGGTCTTAGGCAGAGACCACTCTCTTCGACCTAGTTCTTTAACTGGAGATGGTGGGGACTGAACCTGGGACCTTCTGCATGCCAAGCAGATGCTCTGCCACTGAGCCACGCCCCCCCTCCTTCCTGTGCGGAAGAACTTAGCTGAAAGGGGAGTTGGATCTGTTTGGCTAGGGGTGCGGTTTCCTATAGGGGCAATTATTTCATTCACTGGCTCTCAAAAAGAGTCAGTTTGGTGTCGTGTAAGCATGTGGACTCTTATCTGGGAGAACCGGGTTTGATTCCCCACTCCTCCACTTGCAGCTGCTGGAATGGCCTTGGGTCAGCCATAGTGGTTAAGTGAGCGGACTCTTATCTGGGAGAACTGGGTTTGATTCCCCACTCCTCCACTTGCAGCTGCTGGAATGGCCTTGGGTCCAAAGTGGAGGGGGGAAAGGAAAAAGAAAGGTCCCCTGTGCAAGCACCAGTCGTTTCCAACTCAGGTGACGTTGCTTTCACGTTTTCACGGCAGACTTTTTATGGGGTGGTTTGCCATTGCCTTCCCCAGTCTTTTACACTCCCCCCCCCAGCAAGCTGGCTACTCATGTTACCAACCTCAGAAGGATGGAAGGCTGAGTCAACCTTGGGCTGGCTACCTGAATCCAGCTTCTGCTGGAATCGAACTCAGGTTGTGAGCAGAGAGTTCAGACCACAGTACTGCAGTACTGCTGCTTTACCACTCTGTGCCACGGGGCCGCTTCAAAGTGGAGGGTGGGATATAAATCCAATGGGGGGGGGGAATCTTGCCACTGTTTGAAGATTTCCTCATCACAGAAAGCAATGTCAGGGCAGTGTCCTACCACGACATCCTCTAAGCCCACCTCTCCAGAGTTTTCCAGGACATACCTGATGGGTGGAGAGGGAACTGTTCTCTGTGGTCTTTTTCCGGGGCATCCCAGGGTTCCAGTGGCACACCAAGCTGTCATTTTGGATGCTGTAGTTCTTGTTCCCAAGTAGCCAGTAGGTGTTCATTTTCCCTTTGCCCTGGCAGAAGCAGAGAGGGTGTTCACAACACCGTGTCAGCATTGCAATGCCAAGGTGGTCTGTAGGGGCATTCACAATGGTTACCCTTTTCAGAGTGAGAGCACGCGGGCACCTTGAATAGTGGTGTGACAGGCAGATGTTCAACCGTGATGGGCCCAGCTGCATGGGTTGAATCTCTGCCTTCACTGCAGCCATTAAAAGCACAGCCGCCCTGGCTCTAGTGACCTCCACAAAGCAGTGAGGGCCATAAGAACATAAGAGAAGCCATGTTGGATCAGGCCAGTGGCCCATCCAGTCCAACGCTCTGTGTCACAGAAGAACATAAGAGAAGCCCTGTTGGATCAGGCCAATGGCCCCTCCAGTCCAACACTCTGTGTCACATAAGAACATAAGAGAAGCCATGCTGGATCAGGCCAGTGGCCCATCCAGTCCAACACTCTGTGTCACATAAGAATATAAGAGAAGCCCTATTGGATCAGGCCAGTGGCCCATCCAGTCCAACACTTTGTGTCACACAGTGGCCAAAAAATTTTTATACACACACACACACACACATATATATATATATACACACACTGTGGCTAATAGCCACTGATGGACCTCTGCTCCATATTTTTATCTAACCCTCTTGAAGCTGGCTATGCTTGTAGCTGCCACTACCTCCTGTGGCAGTGAATTCCACATGTCAATCACCCTTTGGGTGAAGAAGGACTTCCTTTTATCCGTTTTAACCCGACTGCTCAGCAATATCATCGAATGCCCATGAGTTCTTGTATTGTGAGAAAGAGGGGAAAGTACTTCTTTCTCTACTTTCTCATGGAGAAGAGGGGATATCTAATTATTTAGGGCTGTAGCTTTAAAGCATAGATGGCTGGGGAAGGCAGCGGCAAACCACCCCATAAAAAGTCTGCCAAGAAAATGTCGTGATGTGACATCACCCCATGGGTTGGTAAGGACTTGGTGCTTGCACAGGGAACCACCTTTGCCTTTTTAGTTTTAAAATATTGGTCACGGCAGATTACATGTACAATAGAACAATTCCGTCAATCAAAGTGTAAATGACCTTTTTAAAGTCCTGCAGCTAATTCCATATTTAAACCTGCTAATCGATGAGACTTGGCAGCCCTAATTAGAGCCCTTTTGCATGCCAGAGTCTATAAGAATCTCTGTCCTGGCCTCTCCCTCCCACCCCCTCACTCACCTTTCTGGTCCCCTCCCATTCATTTCTTGCATCATCCTCTACCCCAGGGGTGGGGAACCTCCATCCCGAGGGCTGTATATGGCCCTCAAGGTCACTTGGTGTGGCCCTCGGGGATTGCTGGGCCGAACTGAGCCATGTGGCAGCCTCCCTGGGGCCTGGCTGGCCAGCAAGGATCGTGGGGCCCACCACGCAGTGCAGCAGCCTCCCCAGGGCCAGGCAGGCATCACGGGGCCCAGATGTACTGTGCAGCAGCCTCCCTGGGGCCTGGCTGGCCGGCCAGAATTGCTGCAGGGCCTGGAAAAGTTACTGCCACAGTTCAGTTTGCACGTGATTATCCCAGAGGGTGTGGCCTAATATGCTAATGAGTGTGTGACCTAATATGCTATATTAGGGGATGTGGTCTAATATGCTAGTGAGTTCCTGCTGGGCTTTTTCTACAAAAAACCTGGACCTATGCATTTGCCTAGGGTGGCAGGCTGTGTGTGCGTGTATATGTGCGCACACCAGATTAGGCTCTCCCCACATGACTTCAAATAGAAAAACAATTATTTGCATTAATTTTGCTGGCCTGAATCATTCTTCCTTGGTGGAGCACTGTTTTTTAAGCTGATAATTTTTTATGGCCCGCGAATGATGTTATAAATATCCATATGGCCCTTGGCAGAAAAAAGGTTCCCCATCTCTGCTCTACCCTGTCAAATTTCAAATGCAAGATCATTGCGACAAGGAATGTCATGGGTCAGAGGTGTCAAACATGGGGCCAAATCAGGCCCTCGAAAAGCTCCTATCAGGCCCTTGAGAAAGTCTGCTTCCTTCTCCCTCTCTCTTGCTTCCTTCTGCATCACAGCTTGCTTTGCCAGGCTTGCTCAATCACACAGGAGCTACGGAGCACAGCCTCCATTTTCTCCATTGGCTGAGGATCCTCCCTGGGGGAGGAAGGGGGGGAGGGAGAGCTTGCTTTACCAGGTTCTCTCAATTGCACAGCAGAGCTACTGAGCCAAGCCTCTCTTCCTTCTGTTGGCTGAGGCTCCTCCCCCTTCTCATCCCCTGGGGAGGGAGGGAAAGAGCTAGAGCTCCTTTTTAAAAAGTAATTTTTAAAAAGCTCCTGTGTCTCTCTGCTTCCTGGCATTATATTTTATGTCACACATGGCCTAGCCCAACAAGGTCTTTTATGTCAGATCCAGCCCTCATAACAAATGATTTCGACACCCTTGTGTAGGTGATGCTCTGTGTATATTCTGCTCGGTGCCTCATGATGTGTCAGCGATATAAACATATAGTGGCAGTTAATAATAATTATGTCAATAACCTTCACTTCAATCTCCCCTCGCAGCTCAATGTCGTAGGCGTCCTCTTCGAGAAGGGCGAGGTACGTGGCCGAACTGATGTGGATCTTCTGAGCTGGAAAGGAGTCAGTCGGTCGGTGGGCTCATCTCGGAGTTCGAGGGGCCTCAGTCAATCAGGAAGGTTCCTTTTCCAACTCCAAAGCCCTTTAGCCAAACTTTGCCAAAGAAGAGCCCTACCAAACAGACCCGGTCTTCCAAGGTTTCTGGGCAGAGGATAGAGCACCAGCCCTGGAGACATGACCCATCACCCCAGAATCCTTTTGGCGTGGGAATTCAGCTGATACAAAGGCTGCTGGATTAGCCACCGTCACTTAGCTATGGCAACCGAGAGAGGGCAATAGGATACTCCACCCAAGATGCCCCTGCACTCTTGGTTGTGCGCACCCAAGACCTTCCTGCCAATCTGGGATGTGCTGGCAGATGGTGAGACAGAATCATAGAGCTGGAAGGGACCTCCAAGGTCATCTAATCCAACCCCCTGCACAATGCAGGAAACTCACAAATACCTCCCCCTAAATTCACAGGATCTTCATTGCTGTCAGATGGCCATCTAAAAACCTCCAAGGAAGGAGAGCCCACCACCTCCTGAGGAAGCCTGTTCCACTGAGGAACCGGTCTAATGGTCAGGAAGTTCTTCCTAATGTTGAGCCGGAAACTCTTTTAATTTCAACCCACTGGTTCTGGTCCTACCTTCTGGGACCACAGAAAACAATTCCACACCATCCTGTATATAACAGCCCTTCAAGTACTTGAAGATGGTGACCCTATCACCTCTCAGCTGCCTCCTCTCCAGGCTAAACATGCCAAGCTCCTTCAACCTTTCCACATAGACTTGGTCTCCAGAGCCCTCACCATCTTCATTGCCCTCCTCTGGACCTGTTCCAGCTCATCTACATCCTTCTTAAAATGTGATGCCCCAAACTGAACACAATACTCCAGGTGAGGTCTTACCAGAGCAGAGTAAAGCGATACCATCACTTCACGTGATCTGGACACTATACTTCTGTTGATACAGCTCAAAATTGCATTTGCCTTTTTAGCCACCGCATCACACTGTTGACTCATGTTCAGTGTATGATCCACGAAGAGCCCTAGATACTTTTGGCACATACTACTGCTAGGACAAGTCTCTCCCATCCTATAACCATGCAATAAGAGGATGGTGCTCTGTGCATGCTCAGGGGCACTGCTATGGCAAGCCCAAGATCAAATGAAGTCAGGATGGGGGTCCACAGGGAGAAGGGTTTGTATGTTTCATGGTCCCTGCCCCATTTCCTCAGCCCCCTCATATATGTTGCCCAGGGGGTGGTAACCTGCAGCCACTCACGCAAACTGGTCGACTCCATTCGCGAGGCTGTGTTCACCGTGTCTCCAAAGAGGCAATAGCGAGGCATCTTGTATCCGACAACTCCGGCTACGCAAGGACCTGTGGAGGGCAGACCTTGTGGAACAGAAGGGCGCTACTGAGCCACCTCTTGGCTTTAATGAAAATAACTCCCAAGATCCATCCAATGAGCGGGGCAAACCCTGCCTTCCTTTCCCTCCCACAGCCCCCTTACCATGCCTCTTCCCCGTCCCTTCCGTGCCCCTTCAGCCCACCTGTGTGAATCCCTGCCCGTAGCTGCAATTTGCTGTTTGGCATGTGGGGAATCACGACCTGCCGGACTGCGGCCACCAAATCCAGAGACATTTTGGCAATCTCGTCAGCATGCTTTGTCCCATTTCTCTCCGGCAAGCCGCTCACGACCATGTAGGCATCTCCAATAGTTTCCACCTTGGGAAGTTGGAAAAGAGGGATGTGCGTCAGATCGAGGGCTGCTTCCAAAATTCTACTCATCCAAAATCCCTCCCTGGATTCTGGAGTTCTGAGTGATCCGGTCTTTTTCCTTCTCCAAAGAGGAAGAACCAAGAGGTTACAAAAACTCAACCCTTTATGAAAACAATATCCAGCTCTCGTGGTTTACCGTTGTTTTTAAAAAGCTGGACTCAGGAACAAGAGAAGCGGAATTCCTGCAAGAAAATTATAGATTGCAATAAAAAGAACCCTGCAGGATCAGGCCAAGGAGGGGCTGTTTCCGCATCCTGCTTCCCACGGCGGCCTCTGACGTTAGGCCAACGTTTCCCTGCTGTTGCCCCCTGCTAGTGGTGCTCAGAGGAATACTGCCACTGAACACAGAAGTTCCATGCTGCTGTCACAGAAAGGATCCATTATAAACCTCTCTCATATTCACCCCTGACTTAAGCTCTCTCTTTCTTCTAAATGAACCCCCCCCACTACCCATGCTTTAGCCTAGGGGTGGCCAAACTAATATAAGAGCCACATAGAATAAATGTGAGATGTTTGAGAGCCACAAGACATGAACATCAGATGTTTGAGAGCTGCAAGACAGGAAGGAAGGAAGGCAGGAAGGAAGGAAGGAAGGCAAATAGATGGGGAGGGGAGGTAGGAAGAAAGCAACTTTAAATGCATTCTTCAAGCTGCCAGCTGGCTTGGCTTGGAGAAGTGATTTAAAGAAAGAAATGCCTTCCCCCAGCCAGCCCATGGGGTGGTGGGGGCTTTGAGAGCCACACAATATGTGTGAAAGAGCCACAGTTTGGCCACCCACTTTAGTCTTTCCATCTCAGGAAGATGTTTTGTCTCCTCGGTTCTTTTGGTTGCTCTTTTCTTCCTCAGCACATATGAATCCTCACTGTGCTATTTCAGAAGCAACCACCAGCCAATGAGAAATATCGCTCACCTTTACAGCTGCCAGCCTCCAGGTGGGGCCTGGAGATCTCCCAGAATTCCAAGTGATCTCCAGACTAGAGGTCAGTTCCCCTGGAGGAAGCGGCTGCTCTGGAGGGTGGAGGCTATAGGCTGTGGCCCTTCCCCTCCCTAACCCCACCGCTCACAGGCTGCGCTCCCCAAATATCCTGGTATTTTTCAGCCAGGAGTTGGCAACCCTTCGTCACCTTATAAACATCATACGACTCGATCCTGGTGTCAAAGCAGACGTAGAGGTTGTTGAGCATCTCCACAACTTGCAGGGGTGTGCAGGAGGCAGCGATGCTGGTGAAGCCCACCACGTCGGAGAAGAAGATGGTCACCTGCCAGAGGGAGACACAGACAGTGTGAACTCCCCTCCCCTACAGAAGGGGCCCTTTCCTGCCCTGGCCCTTCAGGCAGGCCATTGGGCTCCCCCCACCCCGCTCTTTGTTTTTTCCATCCCTTGTTGATAGATTCACCTGGTCATAATTCTCTGCCTCCACATATTGGCTTTTCCTCAGCTGCTTGGCCACGGATTTTGGCCACTGGGTTTTGCAACGTGGAAGCAGACAGTGCAACTTTGGCTAATAAGTCCCCCCCTCCCCTGCCACTACTCAAATTTCAATCCATGTGGCCCTGGAAGGTCAGACCAGAACCAACGGGTTGAAATGAAATCAAAAGAGTTTACGGCTCAACATTAGGAAGAACTTCCTGACCGTTAGAGCGGTTTCTCAGTGGAACAGGCTTCCTCGGGAGGTGGTAGGCTCTCCTTCCTTGGAGGTTTTTAAACAGAGGCTGGATGGCCAACTGACAGCAATGATGATCCTCTGAATTTAGGGGGGGAGAACGGTACTTGTGAATATCCTGCATTGTGCAAGGGGTTGGACTAGAATCCAGTTACTCGATGACCCTGAAGGTCCCGTCCAACTCTATGGTTCTATGAAATGCAAAATGCTTTCTGAGGATTGGGGCGGGGGGGGGGGAGGTCTGCCTCTGTCTGAAGCCCCATCCTTCAGTACCCCTGCTCTTTTTTTAGGCTTCCAAATTCTCAACACTTGTCATAATTACATCCAGATGGTTTCCACCCCCCTGTAACATGCTTTCCCTCCCCCATCCTTCATTTGTGGCTCACTGGGTCTTTGATGTTTTGGGTTCCCTGGAGAACATCTAATTGCCCAATTATGGACCTTGTTTAGGCAACGGCACCTCTCAGTCTTGGGCAAAATAGCCTGCCATGGGGTGAAGGAGGAGGGTCAATGCTGATAAAAACAGGTGAGCCCCTGGCAAAAAAGATGAGAGAGAAGGAATGATAGGGATGTGTGTGGATTCTGGATTGGGGCCAGCCAGGTGTGAACGTTGTCAGAGCGAGCAACCCAGCATTGGGGGGGAGGTGCGGGGGATGAGGTTACATCACTTGAAGTGTGGATAGGTGTTACCTCCTTGAATGGGATGTCTCTTTGTCTTAACCTAGGAGCTGCCCTCTTACCCCCTCCTCTCTCCCCTTGTCCTCTCCCTTAGTTCACATGGCTTTCCAGGGAGACACACATCTCTGCAGGTTTCTCCTGTAAAGACAATGCCCTCAAACTCCCACACACCCGCTGCCAAACAAGCTGGCCGTTTTGATAGGGAAAGTACTCTTTGATTAGGCTCCTCTCCGCTTTCGACTGCAACCGGAATGAGAATCAGATCTACTCGAATCAATGTAAGTTTAGCTTCTTTGCAGTATACTTCTTGGCAGATTTATTTCTTGCGCTCAGTATCTCTCTAGGCAAAACTCTGCTCTGTTAACCAAATACCCCAATAGGGTTATGGGTCCTGTGTGAACTTTAAATTTAAAAGGGATTTTCCTTATTTGTTTGTTTTTTCTCTTGACAAGGCTTTACCACCTGCTGGCAAGAACAAAAGACTGGGAATTGGCTTAACACTCAGGACCAGGCTTCTATGACATGCTGTGCTAACCAAGGAAAAGGAAAGGTCCCCTGTGCAAGCACCAGTCGTTTCCGACTCCGGGGTGCCGTTGCTTTCACAACGTTTTCACAGCAGACTTTTTTACGGGGCGGATCCAAGTAGGCAGCTGTGTTGGTCTGAAGTAGTAGAACAAAATAGGAGTCGATTGCACCTTTAAGACCAACTTAGTTTTATTCAGAACAGAAGCTTTCGTGTGCTCTCTAAGCACACTTCATCAGACGAGGAATCTGGCACAGGGTGGTTTGCCAATGATTTCCCCAGTCATCTACACTTTCACCCCAGCAAGCTACCGACCTCGGAAGGATGGAAAGGCTGAGTCAACCTGCAGCCGGCTACCTGAACCAGCTTCCGCTGGGATCAAACTCAGCTCCAACTGCAGTACTGCAGCTTTACCACTCTGCGCCATGGGGCTCTTATGTTAACCAGGGAAAAGGAAAGGTCCCCTGTGCAAGCACCAGTCGTTTCCGACTCTGGGGTGACGTTGCTTTCAGAGCAGACTTTTTACGGGGTGGTTTGCTATCGCCTTCCCCAGTCTTTTACACCTCCCCCCCAGCAAGCTGGATACTCATTTTACCGACCTCGGAAGGATGGAAGGCTAAGTCAACCTTGGGCCTGCTATCTGAACCAGCTTTCGCTGGGATCGAACTCAGGTCGTGAGCAGAGAGTTCAGATCACAGTACTGCAGAACTGCTGCTTTACCACTCTGCGCCACGGGGCTCTTATGTTAACCAAAGGTCCCAATAAATGTGTTTGTTTTGAGTGACTGGGCGGCAGGTTTATTTTAAAGCTGGGCTTGACAACCAAGGGAGTCGTGGTGGCTCAGGGACCCTCATCCTCCAAGCCAGCCCCTTCTGGTTCCATTTCTGACATCGATAGTAACAACTTTTTTGTTCTTGTTGGAGAAAAAGCCTTTGAAGAAAGGCATTGACTGGGATTGGCTTCAGTAGAGCGGATATTGAAAACTGGGGGATTCTCTTGCATTCCGTCCCTTGCTGATAGATTCACCTGGTCATAATTCTCTGCCTCCACACGTTTGTTCTTCCTCAGCTGCTTGGCCACAGACCTGGGCAACATTTGGTGCAGGAGATCCTCCACCACACGCCTCTCCTGTTTCAAATCCTCCGTTCGTTCCCTGAGGCTGCAAGCATAGTTCTGGATCCAGTTGGTTGTCTCCTTAAAGGACACCAGGATGACAGGGTAGATGAGGACGGCGACTAGCAAGAGGCTGACTTGGAGGCTGACCGAGGAGAGGACATCCTTGGATTTCTTGCTGAGCGTCTTCGGACTTCGTTCCAACACACAGGCCTGGAGGGACTCGAGCGCCTTCAGTAAACCTCCGCGAGGTGGGAAAGACAAGTATCCCAAGGAGAGGACGTTGAAGACTCGTGTTCCTTCCTGGAGGGTGGAAGAGATGGAGAGGTTTGGATTCTCCATCCAACATTCCTGAATATTCTCTGATGTGAACACATAATAGGTGAGGATGGTGGACATCTGATGCCACAGCGTTTGAAAATCTTCAGGGGATGAGAACGTATCTTGAGAATTCAGGATGGCCGCCTTGATTCTCAGGATGAGTCTGAGAGTTGCCACGTCCACCCAACTGGGGTTCAATTTTGTAGCCTTGAAGTCCTCTTCTGGGGTCTCCAACATCTCCAGAAGTCCTGAAATAATCCTGGAATGCACAAGAACCATCTGTGGTGCATGAGTGCTGTTAAGCTTCCGTCTTACCTTGGCAATGAAAACCTGGCACTCAGAATCTTCCTCTTCCCTGCACTGCTGGTTCGTGCCCTGGACTTTCTCTCTGGCCTCTCCACAGAGAAGAGCTAGCTTCTCCAGCACCTGTGTGTTTTCTTGTCTCTTGACTTCACCAGCTCTTTCTCCCCAGCAGCAAGGATGCTTCCCTTCCTCCTGAAAGAAACCGATGAGGTGAAGAACCAGAAGAGTCCGACATGAACGCAAGCTCGCAAGGGCCTTTTCGATGTTCTTCCATGAATCTAGAGTGGCATTTAAATCAGGGCAGATATTGCCCATTATGGCAAGCAGGGAGACCAGACAGGCAGCCCAAACCCATCTCACTGTCTTGCTGGCGCCACAGTTTGAGTGCAGAGAACATCTGTAAGGAGAGGAGAATTGGGTCAACTGTGAAGAAGGAGGAGGGGCAGTGGAATGGTGTGAGAAGTCTGGGACAAAGGCTTCACAGAAAAGGTAGGTGTTGAGAAGACCCCATGGATGCTGTGTTTGGCCTCAAAGGAAAGGTCGTTTGACATTTCTCTTTCTTAGCTAGGTAGCAACATGCAGTCTTCCAGGTTTCACAGAATCCTTTGTCAGGATGAAAGACTGTGATGATCAGTGTACAGGATACACAAAGCTCTTCTTAGGACTTTCTAAGAGTGTCATGAGCTTAATTGATTTACTGTGTTATTTTTAAACGTTTGTCCATAGTGTTTGTATTCTTGCTCCTTCCTCCGAGGAAGTCAGGATAACATACTTAGGTCTTCCCAAAAATGGCCCTGAGAACAACTCTGTGAGGGAGGCTAGCCTAAGAGAGGGTGACTGTTCCAAGGTCTCTTAACAGTCTTCATGGCTGAGTGGGGAATTTGAACCCAGGGCCCTAAGTCCACTGCACAACACTGGTCCTCAGGAAAGTTCTTTGTTCTCTTTCAATGGCTGAGTTTGTGTCAGTATTTTCATGGTGTGACCCCCTCTGTACTATTTCTTTCTCTCACTTCTGCCCAACTTTCCGAGCTCTCTTTTGAATCTCACACTCCTTGCATGGGCAGATTTGAAATATAATAATTCCAGTTTGATCATGTGGCCTCCTTTGTATTACACTAAGGTAATTAAGAGAGAAAAGTATTTTTTTCAGCATCAGCTTGGAGAGAGGAAAGTGCATCATACAGGTTGAATTTTGTTAATTTTTAAAAAAGAAAAATCCAGGTTTTCTGTCATTGAACTTTTCTCAAATGTTACAACATGTTTACAGTGGCTAATTGAAGGACAGATTGAGATTTCCCTGAAAGTTAATTTGTCCCATCTTTTTAAACAGATTTTTTTTAAAAAAAATTACCCATCTGTGTTCCTGTCAAAGGACAGATGTTCCTTAAAGGTACCTCATCATACCCTTTTGCTGTACTATATTTTTCCTTTGCTCAACAGTGGTTCAGACAGCAAACTCGTACTGGCTAGAAACCTGTCATGGCCTCCCCATAAAGGAGAGATGATTTTGCTACCTCTTTTTTTGGTTTCTCAAGCAGCTAAAAGAGGTCGGAAAATGGTTTGCATTTTGCCATGTAGGCAGGGATGGGTGGGAGAAGGCTTCTGAGATGAATGCAGGAGCTAAAACCAGGATAAATTGTAGTCTATGTCATATAAGGAAAAGTAAATCCCAATTATGGATAATTTGAATGCCAGGAACAGAAGGATATTTGAGAAAGTTACTCTGCCAGTTTGCTATGGTGAATTTTAGATAATGCAATTATGTACAGTTGTGCAAATCAAGATTTTTGAATGTCAAGAGCACACATAACCCCTAATAGTGGTTTTATGCCCCTTCCTTGAATATATCAATGTTATAATTCAGCGTTTCCTTATTTGCAGCTTTTGTTTACATAGATGATGGGTCTCTTGATTGTGTGGGTACATTGATTAGTCACGCAAGCATCCATTGCAGTATTAGCTGGAAATATATTTATCTGTCAATTACTAAAGACCTTACTCAGTTAAATTAGTTTGTCTTCACCAATTCTTAAATTTCCATGTCCACAAGATAGAGATTTTGAATCTGGCAAATAACTGTGCCACATAAATCAATTATGACACCGAAGATGTTTCATTGATATAAATAGGAAATTAGAAATCATTTTCATCTAAATGTTTAAAGTACAATCTTTTGGGGGAATGGGGGAGCTAGTGATTTTTCTTCTTGCATGGTACTCCGTTCTCAACTGCTGCAGAATTTTTTGCTGCAAGCCAATAATATGCTTCAGAGCCACGCATCAAGAACATATTAAAAATAGCAAATTATTTTGATTTTGAACGGCTTTTGTATTATCTCTCCCTCGCTTCTTTCCTTCTCACCCATCTTCTATTTTTAAATACTGCCTACATTATCCTGTATAATAAAATATTTATTTGGCAGTGAGATGATGTGTGGGGGGGAAATCTAGGGTATGAACAAACAAACCACTATTTGCGAATGAGCCAATCTAGCCCCTTTGCCTTGGTACAGCTTTACTAGTTCAAAAAACCCAGTGAGAAATCAAATTTCAAGAGGAAAATGTATTTTTAATTTTAAAAATGCCCCCAAACACTGCATGCACACTGCAGGATAAGTCTGGGTGATGTTTAATTTGCTTTTCTTGGATAACAAAGATTAGGTTCTTTGAGAAGAAAAAGATAAAACTAAAGAGAAGCATTTCTATGGAAATGAAGGTCGCTTTTGGTCAAATTTGGATCAGTTGGTCAGCTACTTCTTATATCCTGTGATCGACCTGTTTCTGTGGTAGTTCCTTTTCCCCAGAATGTTTCTCCCCAACATTTTCTCCCCTTGACTTCCCGAATCCTTCCTTACCTTCGTCTGTGACTTGCTAAACCTTTTACCTGTTACTTCTGGAAAGCCTCCATTCCCCCCAGTAAAAACCAGTAATCCTTAACTGCTGATCTCATCCTCCATTCTGGTGCGTACCTGGCCATCGGAGAGCTTTCATGCTTTTGGACTGTGGCTGTTTTGCCCGTGTGGGTCCGACGGGCCTTCCCCGTGAAAGACGTGGAGGAAGTGAAGAAATTTTGGCTGCCAGCTCCTGCCATGGAATCCTTCTCAGCTCAGGAGACAACAGGAAAGAGACAGAGAGGCTGGCAGAGACTGGAGAACCTCACTCAAAAGCACTTTGATTTCTGATGCTCGGAACAGCACGCCACCCCCTCTGGGGACTGTGGAAGGTGCTAGCGGCTCACGCTTTGGAAGAAAGCAGAACTGGTTGAGGCTTTGATGCCCCATTGAATGGGCAAGGGACCCAAACAGCAGGGTGGCGTTCAATACTCCCTCTAAGCTGTGGAGTCTTGTGAGCAAAAATTCTACTTTGTGAGCTACTGGCATTAAAGTGGTGAGCTCCTGCATCAATTAGGTTGCCCTGGGGGCATTTTTCCTGAGCCGAGACAAAAATGTGTGAGTTAGAGGCTAAAAAAACTGAGCTAACTCACACTAACTCAACTTAAGAGGAACTACTGGGGGTGTTTTGTTGTAGGTTCTTCCACTTCCTTTCTGGTTCTTTACAACTTCTGCCTTTTAAGAAAAAGCACAATCGAGCCACTGGAAACGGTTAACATGGTGAAAATATTAAACCAGCTTACTGAGGGATACTGACGCAAACTGTCCTGACTTGAGTCTGCTTGCACATCTCAAATGTGATACTCTCAAAGCGGATACATTTTCCGATTCCTAAATACAACCTGTTTTACAGGAGGCAAAAGAAGAGAACTATCAAATAATGCACGTTGGTCTAGAACATTCTCATGAGTGACACACGGAGCAGGACATCGGGAGTCATCAAAAGGTACCTGCCCACCCTATTAACTTTAGAGATCAGAGGCCAGTAGGGGTAGTGGTTAAGTGTGCGGACTCTTATCTGAGAGAACCGGGTTTGATTCCCCACTCCTCCAATTGCAGCTGCTGGAATGTCCTTGAAAGGGCAGTTTCTGGGAGAGCTCTATCAGCCCCACCTGCCTCACAGGGTATCTGTTGTGGGGGAGGAAGATAAAGGAGATTGTAGGCTGCTCTGAGACTCTTGAGATTCAGAGTGGAGGATGGGATAGAAATCCAGTTATCATCTCCTTCATGGAGCACATATGTCCCTTGCATTTTGGGGCAATTGTGGCCTACCCTACAAAAACAGAATAGTTTAATGAACTCACTTAAGTCTTCTTTCCCCTCTCATAGCATTCTGTTTTTCAGACTCTTAATGATGCTGTTGCTTCTGTTTTTTTACATTATGGTTGCTTTTAAGGCTCCAGAATTTTAAGTTAGATTTGGTTTGGCCTTCGGATGGATTTTAACTTCTGCTGTAGTATTTCTCTCTTGTAAGCAGTTCTGAATGCTTTAAGCAGAAATACAAGATATAGACAGATTTTTCAAGAGTGGCACTTTGAAACCCAGAGGGAAGGGTAGCTGTGCATGCCAATCCAACCCCAGAGAGTTGGGCTTTGGGGCCAATGGTTTGTTCCGTAGCGATATGCACAGTTGAATCCTCTCCCCTCTAATTTCACCATTAATCTGTGAAGCTTATGTCTGCACCTTCTTTGCTGAGCTGCTGCAGCAGCTTTAGGGGAACTTTCAGCTCTTCATCATGAGCTGCAGCCAGACACTACATCAACTGATGGGCATGGGAAAACCTGGGGAAGGGTCTCCATGATTGGCTCAAGCAACAATACTTTTGGCCCCTTCAGCATTAAGAATAACTCTTTCTTCAGAGAGGGCCAGGGGGACAGACAAACTGAGTGGTGGGCTCCCTCACCCTTTTATTTCCTGTCCTTCTAAGCACAAGAAGCTATATGTGATGAAACAGCTGGCCGTGCAACATGGAAAGTGGTAGGAAGTCTCTCCTATCTGTGCTGAAGAAGAAGATGATATTGGATTTATATCCCGCCCTCCACTCCGAAGAGTCTCAGAGTGGCTCACAATCTCCTTTCCCTTCCTCCCCCACAACAGACACCCTGTGAGGTAGATGAAGATATTGGATTCATTTCCCGCCCTCCACTCTGAAGAATCTCAGAGAGGCTCACAATCTCCTTTCCCTTCCTCCCCCACAACAGACACCCTGTGAGGTGGGTGGGGCTGGAGAGGGCTCTCACAGCAGCTGCCCTTTCAAGGACAACTTCTGCCAGAGCTATGGCTGAAGCTATGCTGTTAGGAAGGCAATGTTTTAAAAGGTGTGTGTAATATAAAAATGACTAGATCAATGGTCTTAAAAGAAAATATCTACAAAATGTTCTATAGATGGTACTTAACCCCAGACAAATTAGCAAAAATGTACCAAAATATGTCAAGTAAGTGCTGGAAATGTAAGACGGCAACCGTAACTTTTTATCATATGTGGTGGTTGTCTGCACCTTCTTTGCTGAGCTGCTGCAGCAGCTTTAGGGGAACTTTCAGCTCTTCATCATGAGCTGCAGCCAGACACTACATCAACTGATGGGCATGGGAAAACCTGGGGAAGGGTCTCCATGATTGGCTCAAGCAACAATACTTTTGGCCCCTTCAGCATTAAGAATAACTCTTTCTTCAGAGAGGGCCAGGGAGACAGAAAACCTCACCCTTTTATTTCCTGTCCTTCTAAGCACAAGAAGCTATATGTGATGAAACAGCTGGCCGTGCAACATGGAAAGTGGTAGGAAGTCTCTCCTATCTGTACTGTTAGGAAGGCAGCGTTTTAAAAGGTGTGTGTAATATAAAAATGACTAGATTAATGGACTTAAAAGAAAATATCTACAAAATGTTCTATAGATGGTACTTAACCCCAGTCAAATTAGCAAAAATGTACCAAAATATGGCAAGTAAGTGCTGGAAATGTAAGACGGCAACCGTAACTTTTTATCATATGTGGTGGTTGTGCGACAAGAGCCATATCTTATTGGGAGATGGTACATGATCTACTACAAAAGATTCTGGAAAATACAAATCAGATTTCAACCAGAGGCTTTCTCACTAAACATGCTCCCAGAAGACTATTCCAGACAGACCGACGTGTTTCTAACACATGCAGTGCCTGCAGCTAGAATAATTTTTGCTAAATATTGGAAAATATACGAAATACCGAGAAAAGAGGAACTATCAGCTAAGCTTTTAGACCTCGCAGAAACAGATACATTATCAGCCAGATTGAAAGATGTTAATCTGTGTGAAACTAAAAAAAATATTAGGAAGGCAGTGTTTTAAAAGAAGTGAGTGTGTGCAGTTTCAAATACCGAGAAAAGAGGAACTATCAGCTAAGCTTTTAGACCTCGCAGAAACAGATACATTATCAGCCAGATTGAAATATGTTAATCTGTGTGAAACTAAAAAAAATATTAGGAAGGCAGTGTTTTAAAAGAAGTGAGTGTGTGCAGTTTCATTTCCCAGACACCCAGCACAAAGGCTGCCTGTCCTCAATTACGTATTTGTGGCCTTTTAAAGCAGCTCATGACTTCTGCAGTTAGGATAACCAAGAGATGTTGCCTACCCACGAAAAACAAAAGACGCCCCACGGAACATATGGCTATAACCAATGAGTGTAGACTTGAACAGTATTTATTTCCTTAAAAAACAAAACCTTTGGTATTTGTAAAATCAAACAAACAATCAATGTTCAAATCATCAGGAAGTCTGTGTCTCGCCCCACAACCCCAAATTTAGAAACAGGACATTGCAACACATTTGGAACAAAAAAATCAATGGCTCACCTATGCACACCCCTTCAATTAAAGTTGATTACTGTGTACGAGTTGTTCACAAAAGGCTGAGAAACCCATTTGCGGCACTGGATTTAACACGTGAGAGATAAATATATACATTCTTAATTGGCTGTTATTCACTCTCAAAGTCACAGTGATTCAACATCCCCAATCCACTGACAATAAATTAAAATGCACACAGATAAATGAAACAACATACAATTAGAAGCAGAGGGGGAGAACAAAACTGTGTCACTCAGGTGAAGACAAAAAAAGGGGGTGGTGGCTTGTTTTCCTATAAAATTAAGCAGGGAAAGAGACAGCGTGATTTTCAAGTATTCTCCGCTAAAGGGAGTACATGTTATGGAAGCCAACACACCTCAGGAGAGAAGAGGTTAAAAAAAAAAAGAAATTGTGAAGAACTCCCACCAGTTCCTGTTTCCTCCTCCACAAGGCACAAAGGGCAGGTTGCTTGAGAAGGACCTTTGCTCTTCCTGCCTCGGACATCCTTCAGGCCAGCTAACAGCCCAAGGCTTTTATTCCACACTGTTCATCTCACTTGCAATTCCAAGACATTTCATAGGACTTTCAGGGGAGTCTTTTTAACTGTGCTATCTTTAAAGGACATGTGCACCCACATGGCAGCTCCTAACCACTTCTGTACTCGGGAGCTACGTGTTAATTGTTTTGCTCTCTCCTTGGCTAAAATACTGAGAAAAGCGGATGGTTCTCATAGAGTTGTGCAGCTCCGTGATATAGGAAGCGTGGCTACTGTCAAAAGCAGCAGCCCCTTATTCGCCTTCTCCTCTTTCCATGGAAATGACTGCTAAGTATCAAGGGACAACTATGTAATACTACTGTGATGGTAACTGGCTCTCCGTTACTAGTCGCTATTTATCTGGGCAGCTTTCAATATGATGCCATGAGGGAATGGTGGTCATACTAACTGCTTTTTTTAACAAGGGCATGGTTCAAAAAAGAAAAAGGCCATCATGGAAACCTTAGATCTTAAAAAGAGATAAACACACACACCACAGAGGAAGAAATCAATACGATGAATCGGAGTTCCATGGTTCCAGTAGTATGCACGCTCTACAATGGGACCTGTCTAGCCCCTTCTCTCACCGTTGCATTTGAAGAAAAATAAATAAATAAAAGTGATCGTTGGAAAGAGGTTGTGGGTTTCTTTGCTCTAACGGAAGCCAGTTCTGCCAGCTTCCTTCCCTGCCTTTTACACCAGAATCTCATTTTCGGAGCCAACAGAGAACATTCAACTTTGCAAACAGCTGCTAATATTCAACGGCGCGACACCTCCTCACCTTATCACTTGATAATGCTTGGTGGGTGTGCAAACTTCAACTAGGAACACAACTGGACTGCAGTTTCTCTGCATTTCAGCTGCTACCCTCCCTGTTCACCTCCAGAAAAAAAAGGGAAACTTGGAAGTCAAGGCCTTACTGTCCCTTGGCTGCCTTCTCTGCTTATCTTGTGAGTCTACGAGAACTATCGCCATTCAACATTTGATCTTGCCAAGGAAAGGAGTAGGAGGAAGGATCAACAACTGTCCTCCAGGCCTAGAACGCGCTGGAGACAGGAGCAAGGCTGTTCCTTGGTCTCCTTTGCCTTAAAAGTTCCTCAGCGCCATGAATTCTACACTCAACACAGCCTAATAACAATCCATCGCAATACTTTCTGCCACTGGGAGAGGCAGCAAAAACCCAGAGCCCCTGGAAGTCAGTCTGTAAAGAGCAATTCCCCAAGCTCCCCCACCCGCTTTTAGGTTCATTCTGTGATCTTCACACTAGTTTTGCACTTATTTCAACCGATTCCCTCCTGGTACTTGCTAAGCCAAAGCCTTTGGACATTCAGCGGCACACTACTTCCCTGCAGTAAAGCATTCTGGAGGCAACTGTGGTCCCCAAAAATAGAAGCTGTGCTAAAAGTGCACCCCACCCTCAAATGTAATTTTGTACCAGAGCAAGCTTTAAAAAAAAAAAAACCCAAAAACCCTGAATGTGGGCTGCTATTCCTTCATACGCACACACACACACACACACACAAAGAGCCTGTCCAAAGGACATTCGAACCCCTGACTTGGGCCGCCTACTTTCACAGGCTGCGGAGCCTAGGATCAGAAGCCCAAGAAAATTACTCCATTGGCAGAGCCTCCTGCAGCTGCACCCAGACATGGCTGCCTTCACACCTTGCTTCGGAACAGCGGCTTAGCCCCTGGCCCGCAGTACTCATTGTAAATGAGTTTGAAGAGGAACAAGTGGAAGAGAGTGATGAGGGAAGCCACGCTGAACCAGAAGAGGAAAGGCAAGCCGGGATACTGCTTCGCCATGTGCTCTTCGTGCGCCAGGATCGCCTTCAGGTGTAGCGTGTGCCTCAGGTCCTGCAGGTGGACCAAGTCTGTCGAGATGTAGAGCAGCGGCGTGATGGGCTGCGTCACCATAACGGGGAACGTGTGGCCCCGCGGCTCAGAAGTGAGCTCGACAGGCTCGTTCGAGCAGCCCCCCTCGCAGGCGTACAGCTGGACTGGTTTCTCCTGGAATTTCACAGAGACGTGCAAGAAGGGTTTCCCTTCCGCATCCAGCAGAACAGCCAAGTTGATCAAGTCCTTGTTGTAATGAATCCCACGCAAGGAGTAGCTGTTGTGCAGCACCTCTGGATCGGCTTGAAATTGGAGGTGGTTCTCTGTGAACTGCAGCCCGCCGAAGCTGAGCACCATCCCTTGCATGAGGCCGTGGGCTCCGGCCACCAAAAGGCCCTTGCAGCCCCGCTTCTGGAGGGTCAGCTTCCACAAATCTGAGAGCTGCAGGACCTGAGGCACGCTCAGCAAGTGTGCTGGCCACAGGTTTTCTGCATGCATTGTGGCGTGGCCGCTGAAGCAGTGGTCAGCATAGTTCAGCGTGGCTTCCATTTTCTCCTTTTCCTCGCTGCTGATGAGAGGATCCAGCAAGGGGGCCGGGGTAGTAGAAAGGACATAATACAGGGTCATGTTGACGGTCTTGCTGGAAGGGGTGTGAGCATCGGTGATCTTCCTCATTTCTACCCCTGAAACACAAAGAAATGATTTTGGTTTCTCTCCTGTTTTCTTCCATTCAACCAAAAAACTCAATGCTTGGTTATATGACATTTTTATCTAACACGATGCAATGGCTAAACACATTAATCTGGAATTTTCAGTTCAAATCTCAGCTATGAATTTTCAGTTCAAATCTCAGCTATGAATTTTCAGTTCAAATTCAGCTATGAATTTAGTAGGTTGCTTTAGGTAGGCAATTATCATCTCTACATTATCACCACATTGGCAATATGGGGAGGGAGGAAATGGCAGTAAAAATGGTTGTAAGCATTAATGAACATTTCTACAAATGGTTTGAGCCTGTAAAATTACCTAGTCAAATGCTAAATACCCTTGCTTTCACACTCTCAAAAACCTTGTGAGGCAAATTCAGTGGAAGAAGAACTTTCAAAAAGGCTGTAAGACAAAATCTAGGGAATTTCCCCCTCTCCCGTATATCTGGCACCATAATGTCAATTGGCTCTGAATTTGATCTGGAATGGAATTTAGCCCAAACTGGGGTGGAGGGATTAGTGATAAGTAGCACGAAGTTTAGATGGAATAAATACTTTCCAGACAAAGCCTGTGTTTATTCGTGTTTTCATAAGGCTGCACCTTTTGGGTCTCAAACCTGAGGCCAACCAAACAGGCCGGGGGAAATGCCCAAGGCAGGAGCCCAATGGATCATGCCCAGTGTTTTCCACATAAATCTTTAATCTACTGGAATAGTTTGGAGAAGGCTACAGGTGTGTCTGGGGAAATCAACCACCTCTTACCTTTGCCAAGAGGTGGCAAAGCAGGTCCTAGCTGGGTTAGATAAGAGGGTTTAATCTGTAACATGCAAAGTCACAGCTCTCGGAATCACAGAGAAACTATGCCCTATATACTCTGTTCTTTTTAACCTTTGCACGCAGGTGAGTTGCCGGAAATGAAAAGGCCCTGGGAAACAAAAAGAGGACGGATCCCTGTTGAAGCCCATGTGGCTTCTAGTTTCATGTGGCTTCATGTGGTTAGTTCCAGGATGAACTAACAACATCCTATACAAACCACTTCCAATTATTCCAGTCTTAGTTACAGATCTAAGAGAACCAGGAAAGTTGGCAGGATAGAGTCGGGGGCAAAGCGGATCCCCCCCTCACCTGAGATGAACAGGTCTGCCCAGGCCTTCCGGTGTTCCTGTAGTAGGTCTTCCACCCTCATCCTCAGGACCTCCAGCATCTCTCTTTTGGCCGCCTCCCGTAGCTTGCTGAAGGTGTCGTCCAGGCGGGAGGCATCAATGGGCTCCGAGGCGTGCACCACAGACACCAACGTCTCATCGAACTGGGACTTGGGCGCCACCTGCACCCGGCTGACCAGCTTCTTGGCGGCCACCACCACCAGCACCACCTTGGCACTGTCCGGCTGGAGCACACGGCCCGAGGAGAGCAGGAACTGCCGGTCCCCCACTTTCTCCAAAGTGGTGACAAACTTGCCACCGGCCCCGGCCGCACCGCCACCGCCGAGGGTCAGGGAGGGTGCCGAGAGCGGGCCGGACACCTCGAAGGCCACCTGGCGCTCGGTGGGGTTGGCGATGGCCAGGCGCTGCAGGTACAGGTGCGGCCGCCCCCGGTGGGCCAACACCTCCTCCCGCACAGCCACGCACTCCCCATCGTTGGCCGCCGTGTGGACGCAGCGCACCCTGTGGACGGCACCGTCCTTCAGCATGGCCACGGCGGCACCTGCGTCAGCCAGGGCGGTGGCCGGAGCCCGCAGCTGAGCCAAGGCCGGGTACTCGGTGCTGTGGGCCGGGGAGGCTGCCGGGCCTTTGCCCGCCGCAGGGGCCACCCAGAGCTGGTTGGCAGCCAGGTCCAGCAGCAAGTGGCCGTTGCCCACGAGGGCCAGAGGGGCCCCTGCGTCGCCAGGCCCGGCGGGCAGCTGCAGCAGGCGGGCCTCGCCCTTCTCGGCCAAGGCCTGCCAGGCGCGCGTCTCGGCCTGCAGGCACAGGCCCGCCGCGCCCCCCGCCGCCCGCCCGGCCCTCCAGGGCAGCAGCCGCAGCCAGGCCCCGCCGAGGTACCAGGAGGCCACCAGCACGAAGCCCAGCAGCGCCAGCAGCCGCCTCGCCCAGCTGCTCGACAGCAGGCCCGGCAGCCCCTTCAGCCGCTGCTGCAGCCACATCGAGCACCACGCCGCCCGGCCGGAGCCTCCCCGGCCCTCGCCTCACGGCGCCCGGCCACGGCGGCTACGCCACTCCCCGGCTCGGCGCGGCCTACTCGCGCCCCTTCGCCTCGCCGCCGCCGCCGCCTCACGACATCGCGCCCGGAGAGGAGGGGAGGCGAGGCGAGGGAAGGCGGGCGGGCGGGAAGGCGGGCGGGCGGCCTCGGCGAAGGGAAGCGGCCGGGCTCGGGGCTCGGCGGCGGCGGCTCTCCTGCGCCACAAGGCGGGGCGGCAACGGCGGAGGGACGGCCCGGCAGGGCAGGGCAGGGCTGGGCCAAGGAGCGGCGGAGGAGGGAGGCCTTTCGGCTGCCTCCTGCGGGGAGGGGGAGAAGAGCAAGCCCTTCAGGGCGCCCGGGGCAGCGCGGCCCCAGAGCATGTGCAGAGGGCAGAGTCTGGACAAGGGGCTCGGTTCCCTCCTGAGCTCAGCATCCTGGAAGGCATGCCAGGGCAGCGTCTTCCTCAGCACGTGTGGAGCGCCTTCTCCTTGTGCAGAGCATCTTTTGGAGGAGGGTTTTCCTGAGCATGTGTGGAGTGCCTTCTCCTTGTGCAGAGCATCTTTTGGAGGAGCGTTTTCCTGAGCATGTGTAGAGTGCCTTCTCCTTGTGCAGAGCATCTTTTGGAGGAGGGTTTTCCTGAGCATGTGTGGAGTGCCTTCTCTGTGTGCAGAGCATCTTTTGGAGGAGCGTTTTCCTGAGCATGTGTAGAGTGCCTTCTCCTTGTGCAGAGCATCTTTTGGAGGAGGGTTTTCCTGAGCATGTGTGGAGTGCCTTCTCCTTGTGCAGAGCATCTTTTGGAGGAGGGTTTTCCTGAGCATGTGTGGAGTGCCTTCTCCTTGTGCAGAGCAAGGTCTTTTGGAGGAGTGTCTTCCTGAGCATGTGTGGAGTGCCTTCTCCTTGCACAGAGCAAGGTCTTTTGGAGGAGTGTCTTCCTGAGCATGTGTGGAGTGCCTTCTCCTTGTGCAGAGCATCTTTTGGAGGAGGGTTTTCCTGAGCATGTGTGGAGTGCCTTCTCCTTGTGCAGAGCAAGGTCTTTTGGAGGAGTGTCTTCCTGAGCATGTGTGGAGTGCCTTCTCCTTGCACAGAGCAAGGTCTTTTGGAGGAGTGTCTTCCTGAGCATGTGTGGAGTGCCTTCTCCTTGTGCAGAGCATCTTTTGGAGGAGGGTTTTCCTGAGCATGTGTGGAGTGCCTTCTCCTTGTGCAGAGCATCTTTTGGAGGAGCATTTTCCTGAGCATGTGTGGAGTGCCTTCGCCTTGTGCAGAGCAAGGTCTTTTGGAGGAGCGTCTTCCTGAGCATGTGTGGAGCGCCTTCTCCTTGTGCAGAGCATCTTTTGGAGGAGGGTTTTCCTGAGCATGTGTGGAGTGCCTTCTCCTTGTGCAGAGCATCTTTTGGAGGAGGGTTTTCCTGAGCATGTGTGGAGTGCCTTCTCCTTGTGCAGAGCAAGGTCTTTTGGAGGAGTGTCTTCCTGAGCATGTGTGGAGTGCCTTCTCCTTGCACAGAGCAAGGTCTTTTGGAGGAGTGTCTTCCTGAGCATGTGTGGAGTGCCTTCTCCTTGTGCAGAGCATCTTTTGGAGGAGGGTTTTCCTGAGCATGTGTGGAGTGCCTTCTCCTTGTGCAGAGCAAGGTCTTTTGGAGGAGTGTCTTCCTGAGCATGTGTGGAGTGCCTTCTCCTTGCACAGAGCAAGGTCTTTTGGAGGAGTGTCTTCCTGAGCATGTGTGGAGTGCCTTCTCCTTGTGCAGAGCATCTTTTGGAGGAGGGTTTTCCTGAGCATGTGTGGAGTGCCTTCTCCTTGTGCAGAGCATCTTTTGGAGGAGCATTTTCCTGAGCATGTGTGGAGTGCCTTCGCCTTGTGCAGAGCAAGGTCTTTTGGAGGAGCGTCTTCCTGAGCATGTGTGGAGCGCCTTCTCCTTGTGCAGAGCATCTTTTGGAGGAGGGTTTTCCTGAGCATGTGTGGAGTGCCTTCTCCTTGTGCAGAGCAAGGTCTTTTGGAGGAGTGTCTTCCTGAGCATGTGTGGAGTGCCTTCTCCTTGCACAGAGCAAGGTCTTTTGGAGGAGTGTCTTCCTGAGCATGTGTGGAGTGCCTTCTCCTTGTGCAGAGCATCTTTTGGAGGAGGGTTTTCCTGAGCATGTGTGGAGTGCCTTCTCCTTGTGCAGAGCAAGGTCTTTTGGAGGAGTGTCTTCCTGAGCATGTGTGGAGTGCCTTCTCCTTGCACAGAGCAAGGTCTTTTGGAGGAGTGTCTTCCTGAGCATGTGTGGAGTGCCTTCTCCTTGTGCAGAGCATCTTTTGGAGGAGGGTTTTCCTGAGCATGTGTAGAGTGCCTTCTCCTTGTGCAGAGCATCTTTTGGAGGAGGGTTTTCCTGAGCATGTGTAGAGTGCCTTCTCCTTGTGCAGAGCATCTTTTGGAGGAGGGTTTTCCTGAGCATGTGTGGAGTGCCTTCTCCGTGTGCAGAGCGTCTTTTGGAGGAGCGTCTTCCTGAGCATGTGTGGAGTGCCTTCTCCTTGTGCAGAGCAAGGTCTTTTGGAGGAGTGTCTTCCTGAGCATGTGTGGAGTGCCTTCTCCTTGCACAGAGCAAGGTCTTTTGGAGGAGTGTCTTCCTGAGCATGTGTGGAGTGCCTTCTCCTTGTGCAGAGCATCTTTTGGAGGAGGGTTTTCCTGAGCATGTGTGGAGTGCCTTCTCCTTGTGCAGAGCAAGGTCTTTTGGAGGAGTGTCTTCCTGAGCATGTGTGGAGTGCCTTCTCCTTGCACAGAGCAAGGTCTTTTGGAGGAGTGTCTTCCTGAGCATGTGTGGAGTGCCTTCTCCTTGTGCAGAGCATCTTTTGGAGGAGGGTTTTCCTGAGCATGTGTAGAGTGCCTTCTCCTTGTGCAGAGCATCTTTTGGAGGAGGGTTTTCCTGAGCATGTGTAGAGTGCCTTCTCCTTGCACAGAGCAAGGTCTTTTGGAGGAGCGTCTTCCTGAGCATGTGTGGAGTGCCTTCTCTGTGTGCAGAGCATCTTTTGGAGGAATGTTTTCCTGAGCATGTGTAGAGTGCCTTCTCCTTGTGCAGAGCATCTTTTGGAGGAGGGTTTTCCTGAGCATGTGTGGAGTGCCTTCTCTGTGTGCAGAGCATCTTTTGGAGGAGCGTTTTCCTGAGCATGTGTAGAGTGCCTTCTCCTTGTGCAGAGCATCTTTTGGAGGAGGGTTTTCCTGAGCATGTGTGGAGTGCCTTCTCTGTGTGCAGAGCATCTTTTGGAGGAGCGTTTTCCTGAGCATGTGTAGAGTGCCTTCTCCTTGTGCAGAGCATCTTTTGGAGGAGGGTTTTCCTGAGCATGTGTGGAGTGCCTTCTCTGTGTGCAGAGCATCTTTTGGAGGAGCGTTTTCCTGAGCATGTGTAGAGTGCCTTCTCCTTGTACAGAGCATCTTTTGGAGGAGTGTCTTCCTGAGCATGTGTGGAGTGCCTTCTCTGTGTGCAGAGCATCTTTTGGAGGAGCGTTTTCCTGAGCATGTGTAGAGTGCCTTCTCCTTGTGCAGAGCATCTTTTGGAGGAGGGTTTTCCTGAGCATGTGTAGAGTGCCTTCTCCTTGTGCAGAGCATCTTTTGGAGGAGGGTTTTCCTGAGCATGTGTAGAGTGCCTTCTCCTTGCACAGAGCAAGGTCTTTTGGAGGAGCGTCTTCCTGAGCATGTGTGGAGTGCCTTCTCTGTGTGCAGAGCATCTTTTGGAGGAGCGTTTTCCTGAGCATGTGTAGAGTGCCTTCTCCTTGTGCAGAGCATCTTTTGGAGGAGGGTTTTCCTGAGCATGTGTGGAGTGCCTTCTCCCTGTGCAGAGCAAGGTCTTTTGGAGGAGTGTCTTCCTGAGCATGTGTGGAGTGCCTTCTCTGTGTGCAGAGCATCTTTTGAAGGAGCGTTTTCCTGAGCATGTGTAGAGTGCCTTCTCCTTGCACAGAGCAAGGTCTTTTGGAGGAGCGTCTTCCTGAGCATGTGTGGAGTGCCTTCTCTGTGTGCAGAGCATCTTTTGGAGGAGCATTTTCCTGAGCATGTGTGGAGTGCCTTCTCCTTGTGCAGAGCATCTTTTGGAGGAGCGTTTTCCTGAGCATGTGTGGAGTGCCTTCTCCGTGTGCAGAGCGTCTTTTGGAGGAGCGTCTTCCTGAGCATGTGTGGAGTGCCTTCGCCTTGTGCAGAGCAAGGTCTTTTGGAGGAGCGTCTTCCTGAGCATGTGTGGAGTGCCTTCTCCTTGTGCAGAGCATCTTTTGGAGGAGGGTTTTCCTGAGCATGTGTGGAGTGCCTTCTCCTTTGCAGAGCAAGGTCTTTTGGAGGAGCGTTTTCCTGAGCATGTGTGGAGTGCCTTCTCCTTGCACAGAGCAAGGTCTTTTGGAGGAGCGTCTTCCTGAGCATGTGTGGAGTGCCTTCTCCTTGTGCAGAGCAAGGTCTTTTGGAGGTTTCTTTTCAGTACAGGCAGGTTTTCTGAAATGAGGATTCTAGTCCTCATGAATACAGAACTGACTCAGGTGCAGTTCTTCCAGATTAAACAATCCAGGGCTGTAGTCAGGGTGAAGAGTACATTGCCTCTGTTGAGAATACAGGTGCAAAGCTGAATGGGATCTATTCCCTAGTAAGGATGGTTTAAGAATGTAGCATTTATTGGTCAAACTAGTAGATTCCCATGTCTTAATTAAAAGGTAGAGAGAATGATGATCATTTTGTTTTTAAAAAAACCTACATCAAATTTGAATCCACATTGAGTTATAGCTGTGCTTCTTTGTTTTTTTTCCAGCCCCAAAGATTTATAGCAGTGTTATGTTTTCAAGTACTTTGGACCACTTCATCAAATGCATGAAATATCCCATCAGCTGACAGAAATAAATGAGCACGGACTGAAGAAAGGCAGGATGAAGGCAATACTTCCTTGTCTGTCCTTTCTCGATGTACACCACCTTCTACTATTTCATTGATAAAACCCTGATTATTTTTTCCAACTAACTGGCTGAAGTTAAAGGACAGTCGTGGTTTTTAATTCCATTGTCTGCCAAGACAATTAGATTTTTCAGATGCCGGTATGCTTCCTTCTCTTTTTCTATTGTTTCTTCCAACTGCTGTTTCAGGGGAAAAACCCTTTTCTTTTGTATCTGAAATTAGCATTGTATTTGGAGTGTGCATGCACTATCCAGAATTACAGTAAGCTTCGTTGGTCTTAAGGGTATCACTGGACTCAAACTTAGCTCTGTTGCTTCAGACCAACACCTAAATCCAAAAAGTGAAGTTTTGATCTTTTGCATAGTTCTTGTTTCGACTGAAATTCTATCATTGCTTGACAGTCCTGGGGAGAGAACCCAACGACAGAGGCAGTAATTCTGGATTAATTAACTAGGATGCAAAGAGTGTCATTTTGGATTTGAAAAAGCCACATATTTTGAGCAATCTGCTCTAGAGTAAAACAAAATAGGAGTCAATTGCACCTTTAAGACCAACAGTTTTATTCAGAATGCACAGGAAAGCTTACGTTCTGAATAAAACTGTTGGTCTTAAAGGTGCAATTGACTCCTATTTTGTTCTTCTACTTCAGACCAACACAGCTGTCTGTTTGGATCTATGCTCCGGAGTAAATTCACCAAAGTTAAATGAGACCCTTTAAGACACCAGCGGCTTGTGTTGTGCAGTGTAAATCTCTTTTTCATTCTAAGGCCTGCCACGGTAGCCTTCTGCGGCTGTAGCTCCCCCCCTCAAGTACTCTGCGTTTGGGACGATCTCTGGATCTTGATGCAGGGTGGATTTGGGGGCGGGAGTGGAAGGCAGGAGAAGTCTGGAAAGAGGAGCCCTCCCCCCTTCCTGCAAGAGGCGTGCTTATTGCGTGGCACAGCAGCTCCGAGACGACAGGGAGGGACTTGTGCAAAGCAGAGCTACATCCCATCCGCCTCTCCAAAAAGCTTGATTTTTTTTTTTTTGCAGGATCCGCTGCAGAGAGCCCTTCCGAAGATGCCCCTCGGACGTCTCCTTCTACCACTTCTACTGCTCCTGATGAATGAGGGAAGTTATGGGTCCAAACAGCAGCAAGGTAAGAGGGGCTGGCCAGAAAGGCAGATCAGAGAGGGCTGGTTATGCAGGGAGTGGGATTCTCTCATTCCTCCCCTCCTCCTGCGCCTGCACCCGCAGATAGACCCACCTGGTTAGACCTTTCCACTCTGCACTGGTTATTCTGGAACAGTAGCATTTGCTTGCCCTGGTAGTTGCCATCTCTGAGTGTTGCACACACACTTAAAAGAAAGTTCTTTGGAAATCAGTTTCCAAGTGGAGACATTTGTGTTGGGATGCTGGGGTATGATGTTGGATTTCTTAATGCAAATCAGCCTCTGTTAGATTTGAGAGTAATCATCGTTAGGATATTAAAAGTGGGAAGGGGCGCAGAACGATGAGTTCCCCCTATTATGCCTCAGTCTCCTTTGTAGTGTTTGTTTATGCACCATATTTTAATGAATGCTATTCAATGGAATTAGAGAATCAAGAACTAGTCTTTCTAAATTAACGCAGAGTACTTTGGCACATCACAATCTCTATCTTTGCCCATCACAAGATGTTAAGTTATGACAGGGAATTCGTTCCAAAAAGGGCGGAACCTTCTTTATTTCTTTTATGCAAGTATATTATTTATATGTTAGAGTTTTTTTATTCCACCTTCTTCCAAGATCAGTGTCGTATAACTGTGTTCCCCTCCCTTTTACTCCTGGTGACAACCCTGCAAGATTGAAAGAGCAAATTACAGGGCCGATTTCACTCTGATTGATTGACTGGAAATTGTAACCGAGGTCTCCCATAATCAATATCCTCCAGTGGGAAATATTTGGAGTAGGGGCTGAGCCTCACAGGCCCTCCCCTCATGGATAAAGCAACAGTGCAAAGTAGCAAGCCACTCCCAGGCCTGCTATTTTAAAAGTTCCTGGCGTTTGAAATTTTTCCAGCTCCACTGTGGCTGCACCATTTAACAAACCGAGAAAGAAAATGAAAGATAATTAAACTGCAATTCAGTCATGCTGCAGAAAAGACTTCATTCTTGCTGAAAACATGCTTGCGGGATAGGGCAGGCTATAAGTCGAAAAAATTGTTGACACATGTCTGATGGGGGAGGAGAAAAGCAGCCAACCTCTCCAGCTTCACTGCTTTCTCGGGGGTGGGGTGGGGGGACAGATCTCAGTCCATGCGCAGAGGAAAGAATTGAAGGACCAGGTCATCTTTCCTTCCCCAATGTGTGCAATCACGTGCCGCAGGTATGCTCTGAAGAGATGTTGGCTTGCCTTTTTTTACAAAAACTGCTGCCTCCAAAAAGTTTGCCATGTCAGAATACTTCTAAATGCATTTTTAACAAAGAAATATATTCAGAGTGCGTATGCTCAGAGTCCTCCTTCCTGCCCCTTTTCCCATCTGCCAAGCGTCTTTCTCCAGAGACTCTGGAATATAAAGACATTTTTTGACCAAAAGAGAGACCTTGCACAGGGCAGATTGCGTGCGCCTGCTAACTTTTCCACATTCCAACAACTTTGGAAGCAGCACAGTGGATCCCTTTTCTTCCCCTTGACTCGGAAGGAAATACGACACCTCCGTCTGTCCATTCGGGAGGCCTCCGATTCCACGCTGGAGTTGTCAGCTGGTTTTAGCAGAAGCCAGAGTTCCACTGAACCGTGCATAAATAGTTGCTCCGAAAATGAATCTGGGCTGGCTTTTCCGTTACTTAAATGCCGCTACAAGTTCTCTTCTCTTATATATTTATCATTTTCTGTTGCTTTAGAGGGGAAGAAGCGGGAGGAAAGATATGAGAACAGGGGCCTGATTGAATCAGGCCAAAGGTCCCTCTAGTCTGACATCTTTCCAAATCAGTGCGTTGTGCCCCATGGCTCTGGAACAGGGTTCAGAGGGCTTTTACACTCCTGGCGAGATGGCAAAGCAGCTGTTCCACAGAGCTTGTGGGGTAGCCTAAGCTTCGGCAAAGAAGGAGTTCCTGCTGGTGGGTTGGGGTCATCAGTTATCTTTAGTTTTGTTCTTAATGAATTTTTTAAATAATTGGTTTACCAGATTGTTTTTACATAGTTGTTAACCTCCTCGTGTCCTGGGATTCTTATAATAATAATAAGGCAAAATAATGGGCAAAAGGAGGGCATATCAATATTTTAAATTCATAAATAAGCTAAATCAGTTGTCCTGGGAGAGCCCTCAGACTGGGCAGATATGAAAAACGAATGCACACACGCAGACCACAAAAAAAAAAAAAAGTATGAACGCATTCCCAAAATCCAACACAGCAGCATTTTTTCTTGCATCCAGCTTGGCATGTCCGGTGTCACTGATGGATGCACCAGATGATTTGCCGTTGCTTCTGGATGTATTTGCTGGACATACGGGGAGTAACATACCCTGTTAAACTCATTCCACTTTTTAAAATAAGCTATTTATAGCTTCTTTGATTTGTGTTTTTAACAACACAGGCATTCTTTTAGACCCGGCAGTACTTTTCCTAATTTGGGAAATGCATTCTACCTGGGCTTCATTATTGTGGTTTTAAAATGAGATTGGCTCACTCACCTTTTCTCTGCCATTTCTCTGCCTGTTTGGAAACTGATCTCTTTTGCTCTTCTTAAGCTACCAGAATACAGTTCACAAAGGGAGAAATATCACCCTTTGACCTGTCTTTCTTATACCCAGCAGGAGGTAAACAGTTTGTGACAATATTAAAAGTGTTGCATAGGATACCATGATAAATTCGTCTGAATGAGAATGAAGTGAAGATCTTGGAATTGTTTCTTCCCTACCCACCCCCCACTCCAGACATAGAAGGGGACAGGAGAGAGGTTGGGACAAATCTCAGATGTGTTATATTTAGGCCAAATGACATCTGGAATCCAGACCTTCTTTGCAGCTAAGCAGTGAGAGGCAAAAGCATAAGCCCCCTGTAAAATTTAGATATTGAACTAAAATCTCTGATGTGTGACACCATGATAAGGCAAAGGTAAAAATGGGATTGGGTGGGAAAGGCATCTTTAAGCGAGAGAATGTGTACCCAAAACTGGATTTTTCTCTTGTTCTTTGTATTTGGTCCAAGCTGAGAAGTAGAGCATCCCAGCTGAGCGGATATCATGTTAGATCCCCTTCCTGTTCCATGTTCTTTCATCTCTGGGCCCTAATTCAAACAATTCTTGGTGCTCCAGGCTCAGCTTCTTACAAACCACCAGATAGTTAAAAATAGCTCTTTTCAATTTGGTAGTAGTCACCAGTCATTTGGGAAGCTTTCTAACTGCTGATATGCCACTAGTTTTTCAACAAGTAGACATGAGAGACGGATGTTTTATTTCTTTCCGTTCCTGTCTATGAGAATCCAAAAACTGCTTTTGTATATGAGACCAAACATTTATCTTGTCCAGCATCCTGTTTCAAACAGCAGCTGTCTAGGTATGCCAGGGAAGCTTTCTTCATTTAGAAATTTCTGCCCTACCTTCCCTGAGTTCAAGATAGTCTACAATTTAACCTCGTTAAAAAAAACCCCAACATAATATCACTTCAGTTAAAAATGTTCCCAACATTCAAAAAACATAATAGATTGCCACGGTGGCCAAAATGTATTTTAAGTCTTATCTTTAGCTGCTTTATAAATAGTCCGGAAATGCCCTGTGAAACCAAACTTGTTTGGAGACATTTTGAAATATGGTTAGAGAAGGGGTCCTCTGTACCATCAAGGTGATGTGTTCTTTGTTAGGATTAAAACTGGGATTATGCCAAAGATTTACATAAGGGCTCTTTAGCTTGAAGAAACGTCGACTGCGGGGTGACATGATAGAGGTTTACAAGATAATGCATGGGATGGAGAAAGTAGAGAAAGAAGTACTTTTCTCCCTTTGTCACAATACAAGAACTTGTGGGCATTCGATGAAATTGCTGAGCAGTCGCGTTAGAACGGATAAAAGGAGGTACTTCTTCACCCAAAGGGTGATTAACATGTGGAATTCACTGCCACAGGAGGTGGTGGCGGCTACAAGCATAACCACCTTCAAGAGGGGGTTAGATAAAAATATGGAGCAGAGGTCCATCAGTGGCTATTAGCCACAGTGTGTGTGTGTGTGTATATATATATATATATATTTGGCCGCTGTGTGACACAGAATGTTGGACTGGATGGGCCATTGGCCTGATCCAACATGGCTTCTCTTATGTTCTTATAAGAACATCAGAAGAGCCTGGCTGGATCAGACTAGAGAGAGTCCATCTAGTCCAGCATCCTTGTCTCACACAGTGACCTCCCAGTTCCTCTGCAGGACCAACAACAGAACATAGAGGCCGAGGCCTTCCCCTCCTGTTGCCTCCTGGCTCTGGGATGCAGAGGTTCAGTGCCTCTGAATGTGGAGGTTTCCCTCAGTCACCACGGCTAATAGCCATTGATAGATTTACCTTCCGTAAATTTATTGAATCCCCTTTTAAAGTTGTAGATCCGGAGGAGTTAGCCGTGTTGGTTTGTTGTTGCAAAATCGGAAAGAGTCCAGTAGCGCCTTTAAGACTGACAAAACGTTACCGTAGCAGAGCTGTTTCTTGAAAGCTTGTGGTGCAATAAAATTTGTTAGTCTTAAAGGTGCTACTGGAATCCTTACTTTTAAAGTTGTTAATTCTGTGGCCACTGCTACAACTTCTAGCAGCAAATTCCACATTTTAATTACTCTCTGTGTACTCTCCTTTTGTCTGCCTTGAACCTACTGGTTTCATTGGATGCCTTCAAGTTCTAGTACTTTGGGAGACAGGGAAAAATTTCTCTTTATCAAGTCTCCACCCCATGCATAATTTTATAAACCTCTATCATGTCCCCCCCCCCCCCCCCCCGTCGCCTCTGTTCTAAATTGATAAGTCCCAGGATTTTCAGCCTTTCCTTCTAGGGAAGATGCTTCAACCTTCTAATGATCTCCTCTGTACTTTTTTCCAGCTCTGCAGTGTCCTTTTTTGAGATACGGTGACCAGAACTGTACACAGTATTCCCAATGAGGCTGCACCGTAGATCTATACCGGGGCGTTACAGTATTGGTTGTTTTATTCTCAGTTCCTTTCTTAATAATCCCTAACATAGAAATTGCCTTTTACACCACTGCAGCTCACTGGGTTGACACTTTCATTGAATTGTCCACTATGACCCCAAGAGCTTTTCCCCTCTCAGTCTCAGCAAGTTCAGACTCCGTTAGCCTAGACTTGAAATTGGGATCCATTGGGATGCAGATGGAGAGCATCACCAAAAGTATGACGGATCTCAGTTGGCAGCCCCGGCTATGAGGAGCTTTGAAGCTGAGACTGAGCACCTTGGAAACTGACCTGTCGTGTGCATCTGATGACCAGAGGTCCCCTGCCTCTGAACATGATCTGTTCCGAGCTGATGCAGTTCTTAGCCTGAGTAGACCAATTGTCTGTGGATTTTTATTTATTTATTTAATAGGCTTATAGTCCGCCTTTTCCCGTAAACAGGCTCGAGGCGGATCACAACACATTAAAAAATAACAATAAAAACCTACATAACAAAGTTAAAACACCAATTTAAAATTAAGCAGTAAAAACAATAAATACAACGCACCACCGGGGGACAGGGCACAGCATATCAGTAACCAGTTGTAGGCCCACCTTAAACGATGGTAATAACAATAGGGTAGCACTGTAAAAAAGCAAATATTGGACCAAATAATCAGACGCCCGCTGCCTCAACCATTGGCCCTGCAAAACAGCTCTGAAATGGCGCTGTTTTCACAGGCGCTGCGAAATGGCAGTAATTCAGGTAGGGCCTGGATCTCCGCAGGGAGGTGATTCCACCAGGCAGGGGCCAGGGCTGAAAAGGCCCTTGCCCTGGTTGAGGCAAATCGGACATCCTTAGGGCCAGGGGTGGTCAGGAGGTGTTACGTAGCCGATCTCAACGACCTCCGGGGCGTATCTGGGGAAAGGCGGTCCCTCAGGTATGTTGGTCCCAGACCGCGTAAGGCTTTAAATGTCAGTACCTCAGCCTTTTGAAAAACCGCTAACTGTAGTGGCCATTGCAACATTCTTGGGCCAGGAATTCCAAGAGATGAGTATATGACGGATAAAGAAAACTTCTTAATATCCATCTTGATCCATGTTGTCCTTGGAGGCAGGGAAGGGACCAGCTTTGTGATGGAGCATCTGTCTGCCATGCAGACAGTTCCATGTTCAGTGGCCCGCTGCTGCCAATCTGAGCAGACAGTACTGACCTTGCTGGACCAGTGGTCCAGTTCAGTATAGAGCAGCTTCATGTGACATGTGAGAGAAGAAGAAGACTGCAGATTTATACTCCGCCCTTCTCTCTGAATCAGAGACTCAAAGTGGCTTACAATCTCCCATATCTTCCTCCTCCACAACAGACACCCTGTGAGGTGGGTGGGACTGAGAGAGCTCTCACAGCAGCTGCCCTTTCAAGGACAACTCTTGCAAAAGCCATGGCTAACCCAAGGCCGTTCCAACAGCTGCAAGTGGAGGAGTGGGGAATCAAACCCAGTTCTCCCAGATAAGAGTCTGCACACTTCACCACGACACCAAACTAGCTCTCACTTCTATGTCTTGAGGGTTTCTCTTTGCTTGCTCTGACCAAACTATTGAGTCGGGGTTGGTGTTGAAGGCAGTGGGAGCATTAGGATAGTCTTTTATTGGAAGGGAGGAATTGGAAAGTCAGCATTGATCTCAGTTTGCTGTAGTGCTTAGAATGCAGGGATGAGATGCGGGTTCAGATTCCCCTCTGAGCCACGAAGTTCTCTGGGCAAGTTCTTCTCAGTCTAACCTCCCCCGCTGTGTCGTTGTGAGGCTCAAACAGAGGATGAAAGAATGTGTACACAGGCCTGAGCTTTTGGCAGCAGGGTGGAATTAAAAAGCTTCCGGCTGAGTGATAGCAGAGGACCTTGTATCCAAAATCGGCCTCTTGCATGCCTCCTAATTCTCCTTGGTCTTCCTTTTTCTGCACAGATAATTTATTGGTTCTAACTGTGGCCACCAAGGAGACAGAAGGATTCAGGCGGTTCCAGAGATCAGCTCGGTTCTTCAATTACAAAATCCAGGTGATGGCAGCGAGCTATAAATGAATTTGACCCAAATTTCCTAGAATATAAACAATTAGGATGGCAATCTGTATCTAATGCATGGCTTTCAATGCAAGCCTTCACACGTCTGCTCAGAATTAAATCCCACTATTTAAGGGGGCTTACTCTCATGTAGGAGTATATAGGATGGCATCTTTCAAAATGCATTTTTAATGACATTTTTACAATTTGTAAAAGACTGCAGCTACCCTGACAGTGGCAGTTTTCATTCCCTTACAAGCAGCAGCTTTCAGTTGTTATTTTGACGTTTGTTTAAAATGCCGACTCAGTGTGGTAGATCAGGACGGCAGCTTCTTAATGACACTGCTTAACGGTCTAGGTCCTTGGACTAAACGAAGAATGGCATGGTGGAGATGACAAGAAGACAGCAGGAGGCGGGCAGAAGATCCGTCTCTTGAAATCAGCTTTGGAAGGCTATGCAGACCAAGAGGATTTGGTCATTCTCTTCACAGAAAGGTGAGTGGACTGCAGGTTGAATTGCTGATCCAGAACCCAGTGTACACACATGCATGTGTGTGTTTGTGCCTTTTTAAGTGCATTGCCGAAATTGATGAATGAAACATACTAAGAATCAACTTTAAAACCCCTCCTTCCTTCCTTCCTTCCTTCCTTCCTTCCTTCCTTCCTTCCTTCCTTCCTTCCTTCCTTCCTTCCTTCCTTCCTTCCTTCCTTCCTTCCTTCCTTCCTTCCTTCCTTCCTTCCTTCCTTCCTTCCTTCCCTCCCTCCCTCCCTCCCTCCCTCCCTCCCTCCCTCCCGTCAAGCGCCAATATTTTCCCAATAACAGAGTCCTTTTGTTTTGAATCAAAAGACAGGTTTATTGTAAGAAACTCAGGAGCTTTGCCAAGGACACAAGCCTTGGGAGTAGTGGGGTACAAACAGTTACACAGTTGCTATATAGGATATCATCAAAGATTACATTACAGATGCATACATGAGTCATGGGTTCAAAGGTTACTAAGCAACTATATTTTATTACTAAGGAATCTTAGGCTATTGAAAACATCAAACCTTCTCACACTTCTCTGTGAAGAGATAAGGGTTGTCTGTGTGAAACCAGGGGGGAGGCAGCTTGTAGGTACCAGCAGCCAGCCTCTGGAATGTACATCCCAGGGCCAGATGTTTTCGCTATGTGACCTCTGGTTGTAAATAATGGGGGAGAGCTGGAGAGCTGATGACCTGCTCTCTACATAGCAAAATGTGGTTCAGAAATGAGCGGGCTTGACACCTTCCTTCCTCCCTCTCTCCCTCCCTCCCTCTCTCCCTCCCTCCCTCCCTCCCTGTTGTAGAGCCAGTTTGGTGTAGTGGTTAAGTGCGCGGACTCTTATCTGGGAGAACCAGGTTTGATTCCCCACTCCTCCCCTTGCAGCTGCTGGAATGGCCTTGGGTCAGCCATAGTGGTTAAGTGCGCGGACTCTTATCTGGGAGAACCAGGTTTGATTCCCCACTCCTCCCCTTGCAGCTGCTGGAATGGCCTTGGGTCAGCCATAGTGGTTAAGTGTGTGGACCAGGGGTCCTCAAACTTTTTAAATAGGGGGCCAGTTCACTGTCCCTCAGACTGTTGGAGGGCCGGACTGCCGTTACTATACAAGGCTGCGGGCCGTCAGTTCTCCGTCTTCTGCATCTCTCTCCCTTCCCCACACCACACACCCTGGCCTGGGAACTCACCTCACCTCGGTATCACCTCACACTCTGTCTCCGCCGCCTCAGCCCAGTGCCGGAAGTGTGCGTTGCTAACGTGAGTTTAGGTCGAACGTCACTTCCGGTCTGATTTTGCCATAACCCAGCGGGCCACATAAACGTCCTCAGCGGGCCGCATCTGGCCTGCGGGCCGTAGTTTGAGGACCCCTGGTGTGGACTCTTATCTGGGAGAACCGGGTTTGATTCCCCACTCCTCCCTTCACCTGCTGGAATGGCCTTGGGTCAGTCATAGCTCTGGCAGAGGTTGTCCTTGAAAGGGCAGCTTCTGAGAGAGTCTCTCAGCCCCACCCACCTCACAGGGTGTCTGTTGTGGGGGGAGAAGATATAGGAGATTGTGAGCCGCTCTGAGACTCTGAGTGGAGGGCGGAATATAAATCCAATGCCGTCGTCTTCCTTGTGACTTGGCAGGTGTTTTCCCTGACGTTGCAAATAAGTCAGGGATCCTGCTGTGTTCAGACTCAGGTGAAGCCCTAAACACACCCACCCATCCTCTAAGTCTCTCCCAAGGGGGCATGTTTGTCATGGAGGTGCATGCTCTTTCCCACCCCAGATCCTATATCTTCTTATGGTGCATCTCAGTGAAGGGAGGAGATCTGACAGTGTGTTAGGCTAACTCACACTCTACCTCTTACAGCAGGAGTAACTTGTTCTTTTTCTGCCTGAATCAGTTCTCTCACCCTTCCCATTCCCTAATTGTAGTTATGACGTTATCTTTGCATCGGGCCCTGCGGAACTGTTAAAGAAGTTCAGACAGGCTAAGTCCAAAGTTGTCTTCTCATCAGAGACTCTCATCTACCCTGACCGGAAACTGGAAGCCAAATACCCACAAGTCCGAGATGGGAAACGGTTCCTGGGTTCTGGAGGTGAGGAGAAGATCATTGTTGGGCATGGAGGCTCAAAAAGAAAGGCTGTGACTTGTAGTGCCATCCCATGCAGAGTTAAACCTTTCTAAGCCTGCTGAAGTCAACAGACTTAGAAGGACGTAACTCTTATTGCGTGGTATTAAACTGTGATGTGGGCAAAAGGGCCAGGTCAGGAAGAAAGAGAGGAAATGCACTTAGGGCAAGTTTGAGCACTTGGATTCTGGAAGCCCCATCCTGATCTTCTCTGATCATGCCAATGGGGTTTCCTTCATACTGAGGTCTAGCACCTTGTTCTTTTTGAAAGCCGAGCCTTGAAAATGTTGCGGAGGACACCTAATTCCCCATAAAGAACCCCTGTTCAGCTCTTTGCAGGAATCCAAAACAGGAGAAGAAGCATCTTTTTCTTGGACCTGTGGAAATACACATTTGCAGTTAGGTAGAAGTCTTCATCTAGTGAAATAGAAGGCTAGAAATCTCTTTCTGCAGAGACAGTGAGAAGGGCTTTTTAAAGCCAAGGAGTTTTAATTGTTTTAGGTAGTGGCCTGGTAATTTTTTTTTTTTAAAAAGAAAATTGTTGTGCCTGGAGAGCCAGTTTGGTGTAGTGGTTAAGTGTGCAGACTCTTATCTGGGAGAACCGGGTTTGATTCCCCACTCCTCCACTTGCACCTGCTGGAATGGCCTTGGGTCAGCCATAGCCCTGGCAGAGGTTGTCCTTGAAAGGGCAGCTGCTGTGAGAACCCTCTCCAGCCCCACCCACCTCACAGGGTGCCTGTTGTGGGGGAGGAAGGTAAAGGAGATTGTGAGCCGCTCTGAGACTCTTCGGAGTGGAGGGCGGGATATAAATCCAATATCTTCTTCTTCTTCTTTTTGCCTGGTGAAGAACCTTGCTGATTTCTGACCCAAATCACCCAGCTTTTCTCCCCTCACATTTCTTGTTCTTTTAAATGAAGTTGGCAGTGGCTGTCTCAGCGAACCTCACATGGCCTTCCTTCCCCCTCCTCCTGCAGGGTTCATTGGCTACGCTCCGTATCTCAGCAAACTCGTGGCAGATTGGCAGGGGCAAGACAGTGACAGCGATCAGCTCTTTTATACCAGCGTCTTCTTGGATCCAGAAAAGCGGGTGAGCACAGAGCAAGGAGAGCTGTGATGTGTGTGTGGTGTGGCTCATGCTGTCGACTGTGTATTCAGTTATGAAAAGCTCTCCTCTGGACTGTCGTGGCTGGGCAAAGACGATCACCCCATCCATATGTGCCCTGTGGGGGAAGAGAAGAAGAAGATGATATTGGATTTATATCCCGCCCTCCACTCCGAAGAGTCTCAGAGCGGCTCACAATCTCCTTTCCCTTCCTCCCCCACAACAGACACCCTGTGAGGTAGATGAAGATATTGGATTTATATCCCACCCTCCACTCCGAAGAGTCTCAGAGGGGCTCACAATCTCCTTCCCCTTCCTCCCCCACAACAGACACCCTGTGAGGTAGATGAAGATATTGGATTTATATCCCGCCCTCCACTCCGAAGAGTCTCAGAGCGGCTCACAATCTCCTTTCCCTTCCTCCCCCACAACAGACACCCTGTGAGGTAGATGAAGATATTGGATTTCTATCCCACCCTCCACTCCGAAGAGTCTCAGAGCAGCTCACAATCTCCTTTCCCTTCCTCCCCCACAACAGACACCCTGTGAGGTAGATGAAGATATTGGATTTATATCCTGCCCTCCACTCCGAAGAGTCTCAGAGCGGCTCACAATCTCCTTTACCTTCCTCCCCCAAAACAGACACCCTGTGAGGTGGGTGGGGCTGGAGAAGGCTCTCACAGTAGCTGCCCTTTCAAGGACAACCTCTGCCAGAGCTATGGCTGACCCAAGGCCATGCCAGCAGGTGCAAGTGGAGGAGTGGGGAATCAAACCTAGTTCTCCCAGATAAGAGTCCGCTCACTTCACCACTATGGCTGACCCAAGGCCATTCCAGCAGCTGCAAGGGAAGGCGTGGGGAATCAAACCCAGTTCTTCCAGATAAGAGTCCGCTCACTTAACCACTACACCAAACTGGCTCTCCAGTTGGATGTAAATGTGAGAATGGATGGATGTGGAGAATTGGGCACTGAATCAGCCATCAGGAATTGACCACTGGCCCACAATCTGGTACCTTCTGCACACCTCCAGTGTAAATAATTGTGTCTGGGCAAGAGGAGTCAGACCTAATAGCCTTTTTGGTCCTTTTGCAATCCTTATTGTTTTTTTCCCCCCCTAACAGGGAAACGTCAATATCTCTTTAGATCACAGGTGTCGGATCTTCCAAAATCTGAATGGTGCTCTAGGTAAGAAACGGCCACAGGAAGTGACAGCGGCTACAAGCATAAACAAGAGGGGTCTGGATAAACATATGGAGCAGAGGTCCATCAGTGGCTATTAGCCACAGATATTGTTGGAACTCTCTCTCTGATGCTCTGTATCCTTGGTGCTTGGGGGGGGGCACAATGGGAGGGCTTCTAGTGCCCTGGCCCCACTGATGGACCTCCTGATGGTGCCTGGGTTTTTTGGCTGCTGTGTGACACAGAGTGTTGGACTGGATAGGCCATTGGCCTAATCCAGCATGGTTTCTCTTATGTTCTAAACTGGAATTGGAGAGAGATCTGAATGTGCTTAAGCTGATATAATCTGGACCTTTTTTTTTTTGTAATTTGTGTGTGTGTGTGTACACCCATGCCTGGAAGTCACAGCAACCTCTAGCAACTCCTACTGAGGCAGTGAAGATGTTCAGAGAAGTGGCTTGGTGTAGCCTGCCTCTGCCTTCTGACTCTGGCATTCTCTGGAGGTCTCCCGTCCAAATACTTGCCAGGGTCAGCCCTGCTTAGGTTCGAAAATCTGATGAGATCTGGGTTGCCTAGCCTATCCAGGGGAGGGACGGTGGCTCAGTGGTAGAGCATCTGCTTGGAAGCAGAAGGTCTCACGTTCAATCCCCACTGGCATCTCCAACTAAAAAGGGTCCAGGCAAGTAGGTGTGAAAAACCTCATCTGGAGAGCCATGAATGGGGCAGTGGCTCAGCGGTAGAGCATCTGCTTGCTAAGCAGAAGGTCCCAGGTTCAATCCCTGGCATCTCCAAAAGAGGGTCCAGGCAAATAGGTGTGAAAAACCTCAGCTTGGGACCCTGGAGAGCCGCTGCCAGTCTGAGAAGACAAGACTGACTTTGATGGACCAAGAAGGGTCTGATTCAGTAGAAGGCAGCTTCATATGTTCGTATGTCCAGGTCAGGGCCCATTCTGGACCCTTTTTGTAGAGATGGGAACATATATGAACATATGAAGCTGCCTTATACTGAATCAGACCTTTGGTCCATCAAAGTCAGTATTGTCTTCTCAGAGGCTCTCCAGGGTCTCAAGCTGAGGTTTTTCACACCTATTTGCCTGGACCCTTTTTTGGAGATGCCAGGGATTGAACCTGGGACCTTCTGCTTCCCAAGCAGATGCTCTACCGCTGAGCCACTGAAGAGTCTAGGAAAGGTCCAGAATCCTTTGCAATTTCCTCCCTCCCCAGGCCCCAGCAGCCTAAGATTCCTTGCTCCATTTTGCCAAGATGAAGGACTTTCCCCTCCACTGCTTTCTTGCCTTGCCTCCCTGATCTCAGGAAGGGATGGTGGCTCAGTGGTAGAGCATCTGCTTGGGAAGCAGAAGGTCCCAGGTTCAAGATCCTCAGCATCTCCAACTAAAAGGGTCCAGGCAAATAGGTGTGAAAAACCTCTGCTTGAGACCCTGGAGAGCCACTGCCAGTCTGAGTAGACAATACTGGCTTTGATGGACCAAGGGTCTGATTCAGTATAAGGCAGCTTCATATGTTCATGGGGAGAGATGGTGGCTCAGTGGTAGAGCATCTGCTTGGTAAGCAGAATGTCCCAGGTTCAATCCCCGGCATCTGCAAAAAAGGGTCCAGGCAAGTAGGCATGAAAAACCTCAGCATGAGACCCTGGAGAGCCGCTGCCAGTTTGAGTAGACAAGACTGACTTTGATGGACCAAAGAGGGTCTGATTCAGTAGAAGGCAGCTTCATATGTTCATCTCAAGTTACATGAAGGGACCGAGCTCTGGGTGTGGAAGAAGGGAGGGGTGTGGTTGCAAGTCCTAACCACGATCTGTGCCTGAGGCTTTGGCAGGATCCTGAACAGCGGCAGTCAGGGGAAGAGAAACGGGAAGTACCTGGATGCTTTGCAGAATCAGAGTGTCACTTGGTTGGGCGGCAGAAAAAAGATGTTTGCAACCGACACAAAATGCCTGCTTGCCAGCTTCCATCAGCACAGTCGCTTAGAGGTGATTGAGAGCAGAGTCAGTCCAAAAAGGCTCCAATCCCGGAGACAAACCAGCGGTACATCTAATTCTGTGTTCCATCCTCTGACCGGCCAGCCAGAAGCCTGACAGCATGACAGGCACAGGGCCAGTGCTGGTGTAATGAGAAGTTTGGGATAAGAAAACAAAGCATTTGGCTTTTTAGGAGGGAGGCTTCCTGGAGCTGTGCAACCCTGGAGACAAACTCCTGGACTGCACAGCTTGAAGCATTCTTAAAATGTTCTGTGGAGCCTTAAAAGTAACCATTTGGGGGGAAATTTTGCATGAAGAAAGTAGAGAAAGAAGTACCTTTCTCCCTTTCTCACAATACAAGAACTCGTGGGCATTTGATGAAACTGCTGAGCAGTCAGGTTAAAACGGATTAAAGGAAGTCCTTCTTCACCCAAAGGGTGATTAACGTGGAATTCACTGCCACAGGAGGTGGTGGCGGCTACAAGCATAGCCAGCTTCAAGAGGGGATTGGATAAAAATATGGAGCAGAGGTCCATCAGTGGCTATTAGCCACAGTGTATATATATGTGTGTGTGTGTGTGTGTGTGTGTATACACACACACATATATTGGCCACTGTGTGACACAGAGTGTTGGACTGGATGGGCCACTGGCCTGATCCAACATGGCTTCTCTTATGTTCTTAAATTTGATTAGATGTATTATTTGAAGAAGAAGTAGAAGAATTGCAGATTTATAACCCGCCCTTCTCTCTGAATCAGAGACTCAGAGTGGCTTACAATCTCTTATATCAGGGGTGTCGAACTCATTTGTTATGAGGGCCGGATCTGACATAAAAGAGACCTTGTTGGGTCGGGCCATGTCAGGTTGGGCTGAGCCATTTGGGGCCAGGCCATGTGTGTACTTATTTAAGATTAGGTAGCAGAGATATAAACTTTTTAAAGAACACAGACACAAATATATTTTTTAAAAACTTAAAACATGCTTAAAACATTAGCACTAATTGGTCTTAAAGTTGCTTTCTTTGTAGTTCTGCCATGGGACCCAGGGAACTGGGCAAAGGAAGCTCTGGCTCTTTCCTTCCTTCCCCAGGGACTTGGGGGGGGGGTCAATAGAAGGAAGAGAGGCTTGGCTCAGTAGCTCTGCTGTGTGATTGAGAGAGCCTGGCAAAGCAAGCTATTCCTCCCCAAGCGAGGAGTCTCAGACAATGGAGAAAATAGAGGCTTTGCTCTGTAGCTCCTGTGCAGTTGAGCAAGCCTTGCAAAGCAAGCTGTTATACAGAAGGAAGCAAGATATAGGGAGAAAGAAGCAGATGACAGCCAATTGCTCGGGGGCCTGATAGGAGCCCTCTGGGGGCCTGATTCGGCCCCTGAACTACATGTTTGACACCCCTTTTCTATATCTTCTCCCCCAACAACAGACACCCTGTGAGGTGGGTGGGGCTGAGAGAGCTCTTACAGCAGCTGCCCTTTCAAGGACAACTCCTGCAATAGCTATGGCTAATTGAAGGCCATTCCAGCAGTGGGGAATCAAACCCAGTTCTCCCAGATAAGAGTCCGCACGCTTAACCACTACACCAAACTGGCTCTCATGTATGTAAGGGGTGGGAGAATTGACACTTGGCTCCTTCCCTTTGTGTACTCATCCCAGGCCAAAATGGCAGATTACCCCAGAGATGTTGCAGAGCTGTGAACATGGCTATCTCATTCGCCTTCAGACCACAAGGGTGCTTGAAGGAGATGCTGTTTAGGAGAGTGGGAGTGATTTTGCCCAGAGCTCACCAAAATCTGGAGGTGGCCCTGGACAAGAACAAAACATTGATTCTCTGTTCCCCTCAATGAATAAGAACTGCTTTGCTGGATCAGGCCAGAGGTGTGTCTAGCCCAGCATCCCATTTCAAACGCCTGCCCTTGGAAAGTGCAAAAGTTTTCTCGGAAAGAAGATTGTGAAGGTGGGGACCTTCACTGTGAGGTATGTTGCCTCTAAATGCTGAGTACCCGCTTAGTTAAGATGGTTAAGAGAAGTATAGTGTTTCCAAGCATAGATTTTAATAATAATAATAAATAACTTTTTATTTGTATCCCGCCCTCCCCGCACAAGCAGGCTCAGGGCGGCTCACAACTCAGAAATGCAATACAATATAATAAAATCATATAAAACAATAAAATTAATATACAGTTACATTAAAATTAACATTAAGGTGCTAAATAGATCTTAATTCAGTAGAAAAAAAAGAAACATACACAGCGACACTATCGTAGCTCGGTATGAGCGAAGGCTATTTTGAAGAGGTATGTCTTACAGGCCCTGCTAAATTGATTTACGCATCGCAGGGCCCGTACCTCCTCCGGGAGTTGGTTCCAGAGTAGTGGGGCCGCAACGGAGAAGGCCCGATCCCGGGTGGTCTTTAATCTGGCCTCCCTTGGCCCAGGGATATTCAGCTGGTACTTACCAGCTGACCTCAGTGCTCTTTGGGGCTCATGCATGCCTTGTGTTTCCAAGCATCATGCTTAGTGTACATCCTGTGTACTCAATACGGTCTTTTCAAAACCACATGTTCTCTAGCAACCCTTCTATGGCAATGAATGTGATCTCTCCCTCTCCCCTTCTTTTAAAAAGATGAGGTGGTGCTGAAGTTTGAACACGGTCGAGTGAGAGCACGAAACCTGGCATTTGACACCCTTCCAGTTGTGATTCACGGCAACGGCCCCACCAAGGTAAACAAAGGCTCCGAGGAGAAGTTTCTCGTGGTTGCAGTTAAGTAGCTCACGCCTGCTTGCAGAATCCAGGGCGGAGCTTAACTATTTCTATGCACTGGAGAGATCTGAATCCTTGGCCCTGAATAAATTATTAAGACCAATCTTTATGTGGTCATGCAAATAGATCTACTTATTTTGCATAATTTATTTCCACTGCTTGTAGCGTATCTGGGGTTCAAAGCATTAAAATCTGACATTGCATCTGCTTACCTGCTGGATCTGCGTGGAAGGGTCATAGGGGTTAGAGGCAGAGATGTTTTGCACGTAGAAAGCCACAGATATTCAGTCTCTGGCATCTGGGATCTCAGAGAGAAAAGCAGACCTCTGCCCAAGGGTCTGGAGAGCTGCTACCAGACAGAACAAAGTAGTATTTAGCTAGATGGACCAGTGGTTTGATTTTGGTATTCCCAGGATGTTTCTCTCAGCTATTAAAGCACATTTTTACAGCCATATTGGTTTGCATTGCTTTGTTTGAACTGTTAAAGAATTCCATGCTTGCAATTTGGTGTAGTGGTGAAGTGTGTGGACTCTTATCTGGAAGAACCGGGTTTGATTCCCCATTCCTCCACTTGCACCTGCTAGCATGGCCTTGGGTCAGCCATAGCTCTGGCAGAGGTTGTCTTTGAAAGGGCAGCTGCTGTGAGAGCTGTCTCCAGCCCCACCCACTTCACAGGGTGTCTGTTGTGGGGGGGGTGGGTGGGAAGGTAAAGGAGATTGTGAGCTGCTCTGAGACTCTTTGGAGTGGAGGGCAGGATATAAATCCAATATCTTCATCTACCTCACAGGGTGTCTGTTGTGGGAGAGGAAGATAAAGGAGAATTTGAGCCCCTCTGAGACTCTTCGGAGTGGAGGGCGGGATATAAATCCAAAATCTTCATCTACCTCACAGGGTGTCTGTTGGGGGTGGGGGGGTGGGGAAGGTAAAGGAGATTGTGAGCCGCTCTGAGACTCTTTGGAGTAGAGGGGGGATGTGGCGGAACCGGCCCGATTCTGCCTTCAGACCCGGTCCCGTCAGCTCCCTATTGAGTCGCCAACTCCTGGAGGGAGCTATTTCTCCTCCTGCCCCTTGGGCGCGCTGCCACCACCTGCTCAGTCCCGGGGTTCAGATTGAGAGGAACAGGACTCCCAATCCCCCTCTCCAGCTATGAGGCCCGGCCTCAAGGTCCTCTGCCACCCTGTACTTGGGTTTCACAGAGACCTCAGCACTTCTTTGGGGCACCCCTGGAGGATTGGCACCTAATCCAACTGCATGCCTTCCCCCTTCCCTGGGGCCCCCTTCTTAACACAGCGTGGTCTGAAGCGGTTTGGGGATCTATGTGGTACAGAGGTTGATTGCCAACATTTAAAACAGAAAAAACATTTATTTAAAAAGAGAAAAAGATAGGAAAACAAAAACAAAACAAAAACAGTTGCATTTAAAAAGTTAGCACAGCACAGCACAGCTCAGCACCCGTACAGCACACAGCATACAAAGAAAAGTTGATTATAAACGCATCCTGCTGGCCCTGATCTAAACTTGCCCTGTCTTGTGAATTACTTACTTAGTCTGCCTGCCTGGGCCCTCCCAGGCAGGAGCCTCCATTGCTCACCACATGCTCGCTCGAGCGCTGGCTTCCAACTCCCGTTTTCTTCCTGCTAACACACATGCCAAGAACAAAAGCACTTCCTGCCTCTCTAGGAGATTTTCCCCCTAGCGTTGTTGGTTTGGCTCTGGAAGGGAGGGGGGGAGTGAGGGGAAGGCTACAAAGCCTGCTGAGGGATTTACTGACCCCTGCCAAATGAAGCACCAACACTCTAAGATGGTGTTTCTCCACAGGGGATATAAATCCAATATCATCTTCTTCTTCAATTATGTGAACACAGAAAGTGCAGAGATCCTGTAGGACTTGTAGGGACCAAGTTACAGTTGACCAAGGCATTAAAACTTGTAACAGAGGCCCGTCTCAGCATCCTCTGTTCCCCCCCGCCCCCCAAAGTAACACACAGAGCAGCGTGTGCCACAACCAGACATCAAGTGTATCCCTGCTTTCCATTCTGGTCTGATCCGCCTTTTTCAGCTTCTCTTTCCCAAGCGAAAGTATGCTCATTGGTGTAATCAGAGATGCAGGGCAAAGTGATTTTTTCTATTTGGCTTCATGAGTCTGAGCATGCTTTCTCTCTCTCTCTCTGTCTCCCCTCAAAGTTGCAGTTAAATTACTTGGGAAACTACATCCCGCAGATATGGACCTTTGAGACAGGTTGCACAGTTTGCAGCGAAGGCCTGATGAGTCTCTCCACCCTCAAAGTAAGAACTAACACTGAATCAGAGTTGGACGTGTGGGCGGGCAGTCGAAGGTCGAAAGGCACATTTGCCTTTGTGGTCTAAACCGGCTCTCATTTCTCTCTTGCCCCCTCATGAAGAAGCCTGGGATTTGTAGTTTTGTGAAGAGGGGGGGATTGGCTAGAGACCTTTAAACTCCTTGTAGAACTGAATGGATTTTGACCCCACTGCAGGAAGATGTGCTGCCGCTGGTCCTGATCGGCATCTTCATTGAGCAGCCGACCCCCTTCCTCACCCCCTTCTTCCAAAGGCTTCAGAAGCTCAACTACCCAAAGAGACGGATCCAGCTGTTTATCCACAACCACGTGAGTGGCTTCACCCTTAGGGAGGGGGTGACCTGTTCCTGCACCCACAACACTCGCTGGACTGGCTGAGCTGTGCACTAGTCAAGCTTTTTGGTGTGGGTTTCCTGAAATGGCAAAACCTGGAGTGGAAGCAGATGGTAGCTTTTTGCTGACATCCCCAAAGCCAGCCAGAAAGCATCGCTATGACTGATGTAATGAGCGTTCTTTTGCTTTGTGTGCAGGAAGAGCATCATCTCTCCCAGGTGGATGACTTTGTGGAGGAGCACGGAGAAGAATATCGCTCCATCAAAGTGATCAGGCCAGAGGATCGTGTGGAGAACGCTGACGCTCGGAACATGGGCATGTAAGCCTCTGGTCCTTCCCTAGACGGTGAAACTGACCAGATATTTGCTCATGGGCAAGGGAGGAGCAAAAATGTGGAACACCACATGAATGGTGGTTTTGAACAGCCTTTGCTTATTCTAGGGCACCTGTTTTGCACACAGAAGGTCCCTGACTTGGCCACTGAAAAGAATCTCTTCCGGTAGCAGCTGCTGAAGGAGGCATTTCTCTTCCTGATTGTTCTGAGCTTGATGAATGCATGTTCTGAGTCAGCATAAGGCCGCTGTAAGGTGTCCCAGGGTCAGTCCTTACAACACCAGCCAAAGAGGGTTTTGAATAGCTGGGCTGAGATCATGGAGAACCTGTGCTACTCAGAACACCTTTAAGACCAACAGTGTTTAATTCTGAGTATAAGCTTCTATGTGCATGCACACTTCTTCGGATACATGGAGAAAGTAGACAAAAGCAGACAAAAAGCTTATACCTAGAATTAAACTTTGTTCTGTTACTTCACACCAACAGGGCTACCCACCTAAATCTATCTGCTGGGCTGGAATGATATGGAGATTTCTAATGAAAAGGAATCCGTCTAAAAGCCACTGACGCTGTAGGGGCTTGGCTGTGGGCTATGTCCTCAAACTATCTACTTTGCCATTTGTAAAATTAATAAGAAATATCTCCCCATTTACCACACTTAAGTCTTTTGAACAAGAACGGTACTAGAGACCCGAAAGGATAATTACCACCACCACCCGGAAATCCATGGGGTATTCAGAAGCCTTCATTGACCGTACCTGTGACAGCTTTTTGAGAGAGAGAGAGCATGCTGTAAAAATGTTCAGCTGCTTTGCATACACTATCTGGCTGTAAACTTTATGCAGTGTGAGCTGTATTATTATTTTTGCACTGCTGGAGTGGAAACAGAGAGGCTGCTTAGTAAGTTCTTGGCAGAGGTAAGATCTGAACCAGGGACTTTCCTCTCTGCTGCTCAGTCTCTTAGCGACCTGGCTACACCAAAGTTCATTTCTAATCTTCTCCATCCATCCAGTGGACTAAAGGTGGCTCGTGTGGGTATTCACTCTGCAAGGACATGAGAGTGAGCCAGGTCTTAACCAGTGTTCCCTCTCAGCTGTGGAATCTTATGAGCAAAATTCTACTTTGTGAGCTACTGGAATAAAGTTGTGAGCTACTAGCAATAAAACTGTGAGCTCCTGCATAAATTAATTTGCTCTGGGGCTATTTTCCCTGGGCTAGTACAAAAATGTGTGAGCCAGAGGCTAAAGAACTGTGAGCTAGCACACACTAACTCTGGTCTTGACCAGTGTTCCCTCTAAGCTGGAGAGTGTTCTGAGCGAAAATTCTACTTTGTGAGCTGCCGGCATTCAAGCTGTGAGCTGCTGCATCAGTGAGTGCGCTCTGGAGTCCTCCTTCCTGAGCTAAGACCAAAAGGTGGGAGCTGGAGGCTGAAAACCTGTGAGCGAGCTCACTCCAGCTCAGCTTAGAGGGAACACTGGTCTTGACCGGTTTATGTTTTGTCCTCCTCTAGAGACATGTGTAGGCAGGACCCTGTTTGCGAATATTACTTCAGCATCGACGCGGAGACGGTGGTAAAGAACGTGGACATTCTGCGCATCCTGATAGAGCAGAACAAGTGAGTTCCTGAAGGGGGCTTCTTCTGTCCAAGATGGGCTGACCAAGGCTGAGGGAAAGGCTGGATCCGAGCCCTCCCCTCGGCACCTTTTTCCGTACTTCAGCCAGTCCTGGGAGGGGCGGGAAGCTTGTGTGATCTGATGGCTGCAGGGCCTGCGCATTTGCTCAGCTGGGCAAAAGCACTTGTCCTTGGCTGTTTCAGACTGGGGACACAGTGTCTGACATCTTAATTGAAAGAAGGGAAACAGAACAAGTTCCTTGCCTTCATGGTTGAAAAGATACATTTGGAAAAAATGTGGAGTTGTCTGAGGAAATCAAACACCCAGTGGTGAGAACCTGCCTCCTTAACTCTCCTGGTGGCGAGGAAGACAAGAGTAAAAGATGCAGAATGAGAGGAAATTATGCACATAAATGAGATTTGCACAGGGCTTTTTGCACAGGAACTCCTTTGCATATTAGGCCACACACTCCTGAATGTAGCCAATCCTCCTGGAGCTTACAGCAGGCCCTGTACTAAGAGCCCTGTACGCTCTTGGAGGACTGGCTGCATCAGGGGTGTGTGGCCTAATATGCCAAGCAGTTCCTGCTACAAAAAAAAGCCCTGGATTTACATAATTTACAAACAGGATGGAATCCTGTTTTTCTTGGCCCAGAATTTGAGATGTTTGGAGTTTGTTTTGTTTTAGCGCAGCGCTGGGAAATATCCCATCATTTTCTGGTTAGTTCTCATGCCACCACCCCTTCTTGGTGACTATAATGTTCTCCTCAGGATCTGTGTCCCTTTGCTCACTGAATCCCCCTTCTTCTCTTCTTTGTGCTCCCAGGTTTGTGATCGCCCCACTCGTCACCCGCCTGGGGAAGCTGTGGTCCAATTTCTGGGGCGCCTTGAGTGCTGATGGCTACTATGCTCGCTCGGAGGACTACATCGATATCGTTCAGGGACGGAGAGTGTGAGTGTCAAGAGGAACGCAAAAGATGCTGTGCAGTTATGGCACTGGGCAAAGTTGGGGGAGGGGGGGAGAGACACCCTCCTTCCATATCTGTGGGATGTCTTTTCATGCCCCTTCGCTGCCAGCTGGGGCTGGATTGAGATGGTGGGCTACTATGGACAGGACCCTAGCTTTATTCCACCAGCTTTATTGTCTCCCTATGCTGCAGGGGACAAATAGGAGCGGTTTTCTTGTCATAGGGTTGGGGCTCCACTGTGGTGCCATTTCATGGCTTAGGGTTCCATTGTAGCCTCCTTCCTTTGGCTCTGTCTCCCTCCCCCCCCCCCCTTGCAGCTCCCAGTGACCCTTTCAGTTGCATCTATGCTGCAGGGGACATATAGGAGTAGTTACATTATTGCAGGAGCCCTTGGGGAGCTGGGCTATAGTCCTTGCCTCCCCAGTCAGAACTGCCCCTTTGCCAGGCTGAAAGCATCAGTGAGCCATGCCGATCCCTGATGTCATCCATGTCTGAACCACATCAGCAGCTCCTTCGTACCTGATTCAAGACCAGCATCTCAGGCACATATCCCAGCCACTTGGGATTTAATTGTTTTTTTTTTTTAAATAATAAATAAGGCCTTGGCTTGGCAAGGAGAAGATCCCCAGACCAAATCAGAGGCATCTCTGGTTAAACCATATAGGTAGTAAGTGATGTGGAAGACTTTTTCCCCTCTCTTCCAGAAGGTTATGACTTCTCTGTGCTGTTCCAGAAGCTTTTCAGTAGCTTTATAGTGGCTGTTGCTGTCCTAATCTGTTCTGGGGTTTTGTCAGTACCGAGGTGGTTTTGATGGCTCCTTTTGAGTTGTCTGCTCTTTTTTATGACTGCTTCTGTCTGTTGGTTCATTAGTAGAACAGAGCAAGAGTTCCCGCTGCTGCAGACGGATGACTAACACGGCTACTGTTGGGGTTTAGAGATACTATTAGCAGAGTAACGTGGAGAGAGCCACGAATAACAGCCAGGCACAAGGTTTAGCTTAAGAATAAAAGTAGTTTACTTTACTAATGAGGGAAAGGTATGACTGGGATTTCTAGAAAACAAAGAAGGATTTAATATCCTATCTAGCTTCTAGGCTACAGCCTAACTTCAACTGCTTGGAGATCTAAGGACCTAACACAAAGGGCAATAAAACTGACCAGATGGTTTCCCTCAGACCACCACCCAAATATATGGATTAGCCTATTAGGGCTCTCCCTCAATGGTCACTATGCATATTGACACCCAGCCTTGGCGGGAAGTACGTGCACACATTCTCATTGGCTCTTCCTACTCACTGGCTAAACATCAGCATGCATATACAAACACTTAATTAACTTATCTTCCTTATCTTCACACCCCTTCCAACCCTCCCAGCAATTAACACAGAACAATGGGCACATTCAACAGCCAGTTTCCTTATCACTACCCTTCCAGGAAGCCCCACCAAACAATGGGCACATCCACAAACCAATTGCCCCTTTCACCACACCCCCTCCAGCCTAGAAATAGCAGCTCTCCAGCAGCCCTGGCCCCACTCAATGCACAGCAGCCAAGGTCAGAGCGCCTCCTCCGGCTGCAACGCCACTGAGGATGTTCTCCGCAGCCGAGAACGAAACATCTGGAAGGAAAACTTTCTCCAGTAGAACACGGCACTTGAGCCTGAAAGATTCCACAAACCCTAATACTTAATTAACTCATGGCAACGGGAAGTGAAATTGCATCAGAAACCCAACAGCTACCCATCTTGTTCATTAATTAGTTTTATTGCTTGAATTTTGCATGCCAGATTTGATTTTATTAAACATTTCAGGTGAATAGCTGCGTTGGTCTGAAGCAACGGAACAAAGTTTGGGTCCAGTGGCACCTTTAAGCCCAACAAAGTTAATTCTGGGCATGCACATGGAAGCTTATAAAGAGAATTAAGTTTGGGGGGGCTTAAAGGTGCCGCCGGGCCCACATTTGGTTCTCTTGATTTTTTTAAGATATGGAAAAGCAAGATACGGATTTTCTAAAATGAAATAATATATTTAAAGTGGTTTTTCCCCCTAATCATGAACCCCCCCCCCCCAATTTTCCTTTCCTTGCTTTTTAGCGGGCTCTGGAACGTCCCGTACATTTCTAGCATCTACCTGATCAAAAGCAGCATCCTCAGATCTCAGCTCACTCAGGTTGACCTTTTCCATGTCGGGAAGTTAGATGCGGACATGGCTTTCTGCCACAACATCCGGGAGCAGGTGAGCACGGAGGGAACACCAGACCTTCCTAGTAGGAGGATAGGCTTGCCAACCTCCAGGTGGTGGCTGGAGATCTCCTGGGATTACACCTGATCTCCAGGCAACAGAGATCGGTTCACTTGGAGGGGGGACTCTGTGGCATTGTGCCCTGCTGAGGCTCCTCCCCTCCCCAAACCCCGCCCTTCTCAGGCTCCACCCCCAAATCTCCAGGTATTTCCTAGCCTGGAGCTGGCAGCCCGATAGAGGGAGCGGGGGGGGGGGCGGGAGGAAAAGGCAGCTGATGCACTTTGTGTGTTTCTTGGGTATCTTTTCCTCTTCAGCAAGGAGGCCCTAAGTGACTCCTTTTATCCACCCTCAGGGGATCCCTCAGCAGCAGCACTCAATGCTGAGGGAACTGGCTCACTGAGGCTGGTTTTCTTGCCTTTGGTGTAGTGGTTAAGAGTGGTAGACCCTAATCAGGAGAACCAGGTTCATAGAATCCTAAGCTGATTCCACACTCACCTTGCTCCGGGGCAGGCTTCTGTTTCTGTGCGGAGCAAGCTGGCAATTTTGCACCAGTTGCTCCGTGCCACCATTTTGCGTGGGGCAAACCCGCAGTTTGCTGCACTGCAGTGTAAACCTGCAGCTGGTGCGAAGTCGCCAGCTTTGCTCTGCACAGAAACGGAAGCCTGCCCCAGAGCAAGGTGAGTCCGGAATCAACCATAGAGTTGGAAGGGATCTCCAGGGTCATCTAGTTGACCCCCCTGCACAGTGCAGGAACTTCACAAATACCTTCCCCCCACACATACATCCCCAGTGACCCCTGCTCCAGGCCCAGAAGATGGTAAACATCTCCAGGATCCCTGACCAAACTGGCCCAGAGAAAAACGATTGACCAACCCCAGTGTGGCAATCGGCATTTCCCTGGGCATGTAAGAAAGGGCCACGAGAACTCAGCACTCAGGAGTTCAATTCCCCACTCCACCACATGCAGCCAACTGGGTGACCTTGGGCCAGTCACAAGTTCTTTAAGAGCTGTTATCAAAGGAGCAGCTCCCTTAGAGCTCTCTGAGCCCCACCTACCTCACAAGGTGTCTCTTCTGGGAAGGGGAAGGGAAAGCCGTTTCTAAGCCATTCTGAGACCCCAAGTGAAGGGCGGGGTAGAAATCCAGCCTCTTCATATGAACATATGAAGCTGCCTTCTACTGAATCAGACCTTTAATCCATCAAAGTCCGTATTGTCTACTCAGACTGGCAGCGGCTCTCCAGGGTCTCAAGCAGAGGTTTTCCACACCTATTTGCCTGGACCCTTTTTTGAAGATGCCAGGGATTGAACCTGGGGTCTTCTGCTTACCAAGCAGATGCTCTGCCACTGAGCCACCGTCCTTCCCCTAAAAAACCCACCTCTTCCCTGGATACGAACATATGAAGCTGCCTTTTACTGAATCAGACCCCCCTCGGTCCATCAAAGTCCATCTTGTCTACTCAAACTGGCAGCGGCTCTCCAGGGTCTCAAGCTGAGGTTTTCATGCCTACTTGCCTGGACTTTTTAGTTGGAGATGCTGGGGATTGAACCTGGGACCTTCTGCTTACCAAGCAGATGCTGTATCACTGAGCCACTTTTTCTTTGCGTCCTGCAGGGCATCTTCCTCTTTGTGATGAATCAGCAACACTTTGGGCACATCCTCTCCTTGGAGAATTACCAAACTGCTCATCTCCACAACGATCTTTGGCAGATCTTTAGCAACCCAGAGGTGAGAGAGATGAGAGGGCAGCACAAAAGATTTCTTTTAAAGGGTATTGTGGATTTTAAAAATCTGATTATATACATATATCTGGTGGTTTTGGTTTCTTGGCTGCTTACCAATTTTTATTCTTCCAGCAGTGTTTTGGTTATGTGTGACCTTGGAAGGAGTTGTTCTAATCTCCTTCTAATTAATGGTTACTCTCAGCTGCACTAGGAGAGTCAGCGTGGGTTGATTGGTTCTTCTGGGATGCCCATTTTTGGTTTGTCATTAGCCAGCTGAGGAGGATTTATACTGTTTTCCAAAACCCCTTTTTTATTACTGTTTTTCCTGCCAAAAAAGCCGTCCTGCTTACCGGCTGGTGATTATGGGGTTTCCTAAGTCGTATTAGCTAGTTATATTTTATAACGTTGTTATTTTGTTTGCACCAGTCTGTTCTGAAACTGCCTGCCAACTCAATAAAGTAATATTTTTGCTTATCTTTGAGTTGTGCTGCCTTGTCTGTCACTGTAAGAAAACACCTCACTCTGCCTCGATGTGAGGGGAGTGGAGGCTGTTTACAGATGCCCACAGGGTGTCTGTGTTCAGCAGGAGGGCGGAAATTCTGCAAACTCAAAGGGAAAGAAGCACAGACGAGGGCCGCCATAACCAATGGTGGGAAGTGCTGTCAGGTCACATGTGCCTTTTCAAGGTTAAGCAACATGTAGAGATGGTTTGCTGTTGCCTGCCTCTGGACTTCCTTGATGGTTTCCCTTCCAAGGACTAACCAGTGCAAACCCTGCTTAAGTTCCATGATCGGACAAGACGGGGCTAGCCTGGGCCATTCCAGTTGGGGCACTGCAAGACAAACCGGATGCAAAGAGGAATGCCGGCCCAGTGGTGTCCACGCTTCTGCTGATCTTCTAGGTACCCTGGGCCATTTAGAAGTCCAAAACCACAGTTTGGATCCCACCCAGAAATGAACTGGAAGCCACCGAAGCTGGATGAGAATTGGTATCCTGTGTCACCACAGCAGAAAAGACAGATTGACCTTATCATGTCGTCTTATTACAGGACTGGAAGGAAAAATACATCCATGAAAACTACACCGCAGCTTTAAAAGGCAAGGGGGTAGAAACGGTAAGTAGCCCCAACCACAATTAAAGTACATGTTAATTGGCGTCTAGCAGGATATATAGCCATTGGGAGGCTATCTCCTGAGACCATCTCAGTGTACTACAGAGATTGCCCTTCTTATTTTCCTCCTTTGGCTTTCCTCTCTTTCCTGGCTAAGCTTTCACAGTTTCTCTGTCTCACTAGCCCTGCCCAGATGTGTACTGGTTTCCTCTGTTCACCGACACCGCTTGCGACGAACTGGTAGAAGAGATGGAGAATTTTGGCCAGTGGTCCAAGGGAGACAACTCAGTAAGGAAGCCTTGCAGAGAAGACTTTCAAAAGACTCTTGACATGTTCCTCCTCCTCCACCACGCCCAGGCTTTCATACATTCATTTCTGGCACATCAAATTCCTGAAGGAGGGTGGTGGGTGGGCCCCCTCCCCCTCCCCCCCTCCCTCCCTTTTATACAACATGCTCTACCCGGGTACCTGGGGATGACTTTGACTTACCCCAGGTTACGGTTTACAAGGCTGGGATGAGAAAATGCTGTTGTCCCAGAGAAATCTCACATTTTGATGAGAGCTGAAGGTCAACAGAAGTGTTTTACTGGTAATAAATACTTAAGAACATAAGAGAAGCCATGTTGGATCAGGCCAATGGCCCATCCAGTCCAACACTCTGTGCTATATACACACACACACACACACACTGTGGCTAATAGCCACTGATGGAGCTCTGCTCCATATTTTTATCTAACCCCCTCTTGAATCTGCCTATGCTTGTTGCCGCCACCACCTCCTGTGGCAGTGAATTCCACATGTTAATCACCCTTTGGGTGAAGAAGGACTTCCTTCTATCCATTTTAACCCGACTGCTCAGCAATTTCATTGAATGCCCACGAGTTCTTGTATTGTGAGAAAGAGAGAAAAGTTGACTTCTTCAACCAGCAGTGTTAGCGCTGGGAAGAAGCAGTTATGCTAAAGCTCTTCCTTGCAGATCACCGAAGATAGACGGTAAGGCCTTCGCTATGGTCTTCTTTTGTGCAATAACGTTACAGGACAACAGGATCCTGGGAGGGTATGAGAACGTGCCAACCATCGACATCCACATGAATCAGATCAACTTTGAGCGGGAGTGGTACAAATTCCTCCTGGATTACATCGCGCCCATCACAGAGAAGCTGTACCCCGGGTACTACACCAAAGTAAGGACCTTTTCAAAACGATTTATTTTTTATGAATAAAAACAACAGCAAACGTATCACAATATTTGGGAAATGTGAACAGAGCTATATTTCGACAATAAACGAACAAGGAATGACAACGCAGTAGGAAGCCGTGTTCTGTGGATGGCATAATTAAATCAGTGGGCAAGGATGTGATAGCATCATATTTGAATGACTAATGAAGTATTTAAGGCTACTTAGATGTTACTTTAGTATTTAAGGCTACTTAAATACCCCAGAATGCAGCTGTATTTCAGCAGTGTTTGAGGGATTTACTATGTAGAAGTTTCTGTAGATTTAGTATAGATTCTGCTGTTAGTTGTATAAAATGGATTGTTCATAATTTTAAACTTAGAAACCAGGAGGTCCCAGATCTAAGGAAAGGAAAGGTCCCCTGTGCAAGCACCAGTCGCTTCCGACTCTGGGGTGATGTTGCTTTCACAACGTTTTCACAGCCTTTTTAGGGGGTGGTTTGCCATTGCCTTCCCCAGTCATCTACGCTTTCCCCCCGGCAAGCTGGGTACCGACCTCGGAAGGATGGAAGGCTGAGTCAACCTCAAACCGGCTACCTGAATCCAGCTTCTGCCAGGATTGAACTCAGGTCATGAGTAGAGAGTTTGGACTGCAGTACTGCAGCTTTACCACTCTGCACCACTTGGCTCTTAAAGCATTACTAAAAGGTGCAAGCACCAATCGTTTTTGACTCTGGGGTGATGCTGCTTTCACAACGTTTTCACGGCAGACTTTTTACGGGGTAGTTTGCCATTGCCTTCCCCAATCATCTACACTTTCCCCCCAGCAAGCTGGGTCCTCATTTTACCAACCTCGGAAGGATGGAAGGCTGAGTCAACCTTGAGCTGGCTACCTGAAAACCCAGCTTCCGCCGGGGATCGAACTCAGGTCGTGAGCAGAGGGTTCCGACTGCAGTACTGCAGCTTTAACGCTCTGCATCATGGGGCTCAATCCCAGATCTAAGGAAACCATTAAAAAAAAAAATCCAGGTTCTTTCATTTTCTTCCCAAAGACCTGGTAATGCTGAGCTTTCCCCCTGCTGCCCTGCTGGCTTCCCCTCAAGCGTCACAGTGCCACGCGAGGCAGGTGAGGCTCATGGTGTTCTCTCTTCCCCCGCAGACCCAGTTTGAGCTGGCTTTTGTGGTTCGCTATAAACCTGATGAGCAGCCGTCACTGATGCCGCACCATGACGCGTCCACTTTCACCATCAACGTTGCCCTGAACCATGTAGGGATTGACTACGAAGTAAGTCTGTTGAGATGGGCAGCTCCTTGACTGGGAGAGAGGAGGCAGCCGGGGGTGTAGGCTTGGGGGAGGTGTAGGGGAGGTGTAGTGTAATATGAATTTATTGTTTTATTATTGTGTTGTTCACCTTAAATGTTGTTAGCCGCCCTGAGCCTGCTTCGGCGGGGGAGGGCGGGATACAAATAAAATTTTACTTTACATTTTACATTACATTAGGCTGAGGTTAGGGTGAGCCCTGCACATTATTATTATTTATTTACATCCCTCATCAGCTTCTGATTGACCCTTCAGGAAAAGTGACTTGCTTACTGTTGCCGAAGACTCTGAAGTTTAAATTTTGATAACCTCCGCTATGAATTTCCTGGAGAACAGATAGCCGCAGGGTTGTTTTTATTTCTTTATTTATTGCATCGGATTTGTGAATCACCCAATCCCTTTGAGTTGCTTTTGGCTGATTGCAACCCTATGAATTAAAGCACCCCCCAGAATTAAACTTGGTTGGTCTTGAAGAAGCCACTGGACTCAAACTTTGTCCTCTTACTTCAGACCAACATCTATTCAATTACCTAAATCAATTAATGGCCTTTAAAACATCACGGTGGCTTCTTTGATAGAGCCAGGCCATCTAGAAGAAGAAGAAGAAGATATTGGATTTATATCTCGCCCTCCACTCCAAAGAGTCTCAGAGCGGCTCACAATCTCCTTTACCTTCCTCCCCCACAGCAGACACCCTGTGAGGTGGGTGGGGCTGGAGAGGGCTCTCACAGCAGCTGCCCTTTCAAGGACAACCTCTGCCAGAGCTATGGCTGACCCAAGGCCATTCCAGCAGGTGCAAGTGGAGGAGAGGGGAATCAAACCCGGTTCTCCCAGATAAGAGAGCTATGGCTGCCCCAAGGCCATTCCAGCAGCTGCAAGTGGAGGAGTGGGGAATCAAACCTGGTTCTCCCAGATAAGAGTCCGCTCACTTAACCACTATGGCTGACCCAAGGCCATTCCAGCAGCTGCAAGGGGAGGAGTGGGGAATCAAACTCAGTTCTCCCAGATTAGAGTCCGCTCACTTAATCACTAGGGCTGACCCAAGGCCATTCCAGCAGCTGCAAGTGGAGGAGTGGGGAATCAAACCTGGTTCTCCCAGATAAGAGTCCGCTCACTTAACCAGTACACCAAACTGGCTCTAACGTTGGGCCTTCCTCTATTTCTGCTGCCTTTGACTTTTCCTAGCATTATTGTCTTTTCCTATGAGCTGTGTCTTCTTGTAACACGACCAAAGTACAGTAGCCTCAGTTTGGTCATTTTAGCTTCTAGGGAGAGTTCAGGCTTGAATCGATCTGCCTCCATACAGAGGTACAAACTTTGAACCCCTCCCACCCCCTTTCCTCTATGTTTTCTCCCTAAAAGCCAGGCCAACCTATTCAGGGCTGGTTCCTGCTCTCTTTCCTCTGCAGGGTGGAGGCTGCCACTTCCTGCGCTACAACTGTTCCATCAGAGCCCCCCGGAAAGGGTGGACCCTCATGCACCCAGGCCGCCTGACCCATTACCATGAAGGCCTCCCCACCACCAAAGGGACTCGTTACATTGCTGTGTCCTTTCTCGATCCGTAGACCTGCGTCTTCCAAAAGAAGAAAGACAGGGATATCTTACCAGCTTTTGCACCAAAAAAATAAAAAATACACCTCCTGAAAACTTCCCAAACAGATTTGCTGGATGCAGATATGTGACACGATCCCTTCTGCAAACACACACGGCTACTCTGCATTGGACAGCTTCATCTTCCTGTTTCTCATTCCTGTTTTTCACTTGGATTTCTGCCCAGCCGCAGGGAGGGGGGCGTCTTGGTTTGAAAACTCTGCTATTGTTTTGAAGAGGGAGAGACCCATGGACCACCGCCTCCATCTTGGTTTCCTCCAGCCTGCAAAGAAAAACTCGTTTCTGTTGGATGAGCTTGAAGTCACGGCACGTTAGAGAGCTGTGAAGGCTTGCAAAACCCTTCGGTGCTGTGCCATGTAGGTGCTATTTTTAGCGAATGCTTTTTTCTCCTCCCCAAGTGAATCTGAATGCTTGTGAATCCTTTGTGGCTAAATAAAGGGATTCCCTCCAGTCAGCTATGCCAAAGCAAATGCACAGAGGACGCCACTCCGTTAGAAACAACTCCCAAAGTTGGAAGCGTTCCACAATCCACACATCTCTCCCCAGCAGGATACGTGAACTCTCCCTTCGAGCGGAGTCTACCCAACGTTCTGCAGGGGAGATGCCAGCCCCAAGGGGGGCATTTTGCAACCCAGCCTGCCCTCCTCTGGCCAGCAATGTTCTGCTGCGGGACCCCACTTTACCTGGCATGAGAGGAGGGCACAGGAGAAGCTGAAATGCCTTCATCTGCTTCTGCGCCTGTCGCCCCTGAAACCTCGGAGCTGGGTGTGGCAGCCAGTGGGTTATCCCAAGCAGCCATTGGAATACCAGCTCAAGCCAGACTCAGTCTCAGAAATTCTCCCTTTAGAGTGCCTCTGAGCTTCTGAAGAGCGCCCCTGCCTTTGAATGGAGCAAAAGTGTTGTTTTCTTCAGAACACTCAAACGGATCCTAGACCAAAACACTTCTGATCATGAGCAGCGTGCTTTTGCCTTCTGCCTGGACACAGCTTTTTACACCGCACAGTGTGAGGGTATAGTCCCTTTGAGCATGTGCCAAGTGCCCTTGCTTCCGCAGGGTCCCGTCTTCTTTCTTCTAACTCACGCAAATAAGAATACTTGACAACCACACTATTATTTTGGCCTTACAGTCTCTTTTGCTGGCAGCAGCTGGGCGGGAGGAGAAGAGTCTGGCCGGACCATTGCAATTCTGTGAAGAACAGACTAGCTGGTGCTTCAGTTACGTGCGCATCTGTTCCCCCCCCTTCGGTGCCATGTCCAAAGCTGCCCCAATCCAACGCTTGTGAGAAGCTTTCCGAGAGCTGTACATTATTTATTCAATAGAATCAACCTTCTTTTAGATGTTTTAAAAATCATGTAGGGGGTTTAGGTGTACAGATTTTTCAACTGGAGATTTTTACATTAAAACGTTTACAAAAACAACCAGATATCCGATACTGTTGATTTCTTTATAAGTGTGCAGTTAGTTTAATAGGGCTGTATTTATGTGGCCCATTGGTTCATCTTTGCGGGAGAAATTATTGAAAGGTTGGGAGGTTGCCCTGTCTATATACTGAAGAACGCTAATAGCTGGTGAAAAAGTCTTAAAGACCACTTAAATCCTTTGCACATCAAATTCTATTATGTTCATAGAACACATCAAAAGAGCATATTATGCTTCTCATATTACATGCATCATTCATATAATTGCATTTGAAACACATTCTTATCAAAGTTCTTAAAGTTACAGTCCCATGCATTGCACTCAGTGCACTCTGCAGTCATCATCACTCCACACTGAATATCCAGCGCAAAATCCAGTTGCCACTGTAGTTCTATGATAAGTGACAGAGAGCTGTGTAAAGCACTGGTTCCAATCTTAGTTGTGGCGAGAAGAAGGTTTACAGAAACGTGAAGTCAACCTAGGATTCATGCTGCTGCCTATTTTTTGAAAGAAATACAGCTGCTTTACAGTCTGCTAATGCTACCTGACAGCATCACCCATCAAAGAAGAAAAGTTGGCAACTGGATTTTGTGCTGGGTATTCAGAGTGTGGAGCGATGACTGCAGGGTACGCTGAGTGCAATGCCGAAAAAAGTTCAGCTACGGCTGTGTATGAATTATTCAGGAACTATGAAGCTTCAGAACATCAGAGAAGCCCTGTTGGATCAGACCAATGGCCCATCCAGTCCAACACTCTGTGTCATATAAGAACATAAGAGAAGCCATGTTGGATCAGGCCAGTGGCCCATCCAGTCCAACACTCTGTGTCACATAAGAACATAAGAGGAGCCCTGTTGGATCAGGCCAGTGGCCCATCCAGTCCAACACTCTGTGTCACATAAGAACATAAGAGGAGCCCTGTTGGATCAGGCCAGTGGCCCATCCAGTCCAACACTCTGTGTCACATAAGAACATAAGAGAAGCCCTGTTGGATCAGGCCAGTGGCCCATCCAGTCCAACACTCTGTGTCACATAAGAACATAAGAGAAGCCCTGTTGGATCAGGCCAGTGGCCCATCCAGTCCAACACTCTGTGTCACATAAGAACATAAGAGAAGCCATGCTGGATCAGGCCAATGGCCCATCCAGTCCAACACTCTGTGCCACATAAGAACGTAAGAGAAGCCATGTTGGATCAGGCCAATGGCCCATCCAGTCCAACACTCTGTGTCACATAAGAACATAAGAGAAGCCCTGTTGGATCAGACCAGTGGCCCATCCAGTCCAACACTCTGTGTCACATAAGAACATCACATAAGAAATCTCAACATCCCCGGGCCCAAGGAAGTGCGTCTCAAGACAACTAGAGACAGGGCCTTTTCTACAATGGCCCCTATGTGGTAGAACCAGCTACCAGAAGAGGTGAGGGCCCTACGGGATCTTACTCAGTTCCGCAGGGCCTGTAAGACGACCCTCTTCCGGTTAGCCTACGCCTGACTGGATAAATGTAGCTTTCTAGATCTCTGCGATTACTGTATAGTTTTAATGCTAAAATTTTTTAAGGTTTTTAGGTTTTTAAATGCTTGATTTTAAATGTAATTACGTTGTTCCGATTTTATTGTTTTATTGTTTCTTGTAAGCTGCCCTGAGCCACTCGTGGGAAGGGCAGGATATAAATCCCGGAATAAATAAATAAAATAAATAAATAAACATAAGAGAAGCCACGTTGGATCAGGCCAATGGCCCATCCAGTCCAACACTCTGTGTCACATAAGAACATAAGAGAAGCCCTGTTGGATCAGGCCAGTGGCCCATCCAGTCCAACACTCTGTGTCACATAAGAACATAAGAGAAGCCCTGTTGGATCAGGCCAGTGGCCCATCCAGTCCAACACTCTGTGTCACATAAGAACATAAGAGAAGCCATGCTGGATCAGGCCAACGGCCCATCCAGTCCAACACTCTGTGTCACATAAGAACGTAAGAGAAGCCACGTTGGATCAGGCCAGTGGTCCATCCAGTCCAACACTCTGTGTCACATAAGAACGTAAGAGAAGCCATGTTGGATCAGGCCAATGGCCCCTCCAGTCCAACACTCTGTGTCACATAAGAACGTAAGAGAAGCCACGTTGGATCAGGCCAGTGGCCCATCCAGTCCAACACTCTGTGTCACAGAAGAACATCAGAGAAGCCATGTTGGATCAGGCCAACGGCCCATCCAGTCCAACACTCTGTGTCACATAAGAACGTAAGAGAAGCCATGTTGGATCAGGCCAATGGCCCATCCAGTCCAACACTCTGTGTCACATAAGAACATAAGAGAAGCCCTGTTGGATCAGACCAGTGGCCCATCCAGTCCAACACTCTGTGTCACATAAGAACATCACATAAGAAATCTTCTCAACATCCCCGGGCCCAAGGAAGTGCGTCTCAAGACAACTAGAGACAGGGCCTTTTCTACAATGGCCCCTATGTGGTGGAACCAGCTACCAGAAGAGGTGAGGGCCCTACGGGATCTTACTCAGTTCCGCAGGGCCTGTAAGACGACCCTCTTCCGGTTAGCCTACGCCTGACTGGATAAATGTAGCTTTCTAGATCTCTGCGATTACTGTATAGTTTTAATGCTAAAAATTTTTAAGGTTTTTAGGTTTTTAAATGCTTGATTTTAAATGTAATTACGTTGTTCCGATTTTATTGTTTTATTGTTTCTTGTAAGCTGCCCTGAGCTACTCGTGGGAAGGGCAGGATATAAATCCCGGAATAAATAAATAAAATAAATAAATAAACATAAGAGAAGCCACGTTGGATCAGGCCAATGGCCCCTCCAGTCCAACACTCTGTGTCACCTAAGAACATAAGAGAAGCCATGCTGGATCAGGCCAATGGCCCATCCAGTGCAACACTCTGTGTCACATAAGAGAAGCCCTGTTGGATCAGGCCAGTGGCCCATCCAGTCCAACACTCTGTGTCACATAAGAGAAGCCCTGTTGGATCAGGCCAGTGGCCCATCCAGTCCAACACTCTGTGTCACATAAGAACGTAAGAGAAGCCATGTTGGATCAGGCCAATGGCCCATCCAGTCCAACACTCTGTGTCACAGAAGAACATCAGAGAAGCCATGTTGGATCAGACCAATGGCCCATCCAGTCCCAACACTCTGTGTCACACAGTGGCCAAAAAAATTATATATATGCACACACACATATATATATATATATATACATACACACACTGTGGCTAATAGCCACTGATGGAGCTCTGCTCCATCTTTTTATCTAACCCCATCTTGAAGCTGGCTATGCTTGTAGCCGCCGCCACCTCCTGTGGCAGTGAATTCCACATGTTAATCACCCTTTGGGTGAAGAAGGACTTCCTTTTATCAGTTCTAACCTGACTGCTCAGCAATTTCATTGAATGCCCATGAGTTCTTGTATTGTGAGAAAGGGAGAAAAGGACTTCTTTCTCTACTTTCTCCATCCCAAGCTTGTTAAAGCCCCAAGTGAAACGGCTACATGCGCTTCCCTGTTGCTTTATTGCACTGTGCTGCTTATATGAAATAGCGGTGTACCACTTTTCGTGTTTACACCTTCCTGGCTGAAAGGATTACGGAATTGCGCTGTGCCACTAATGCGGAATATCACTATGTCGCTTGTCGTCAATACCTTCCTGGCTGAAAGAATCGCTGTAACTTTGGACTTCTACTTCATGAGGTTTCCCCGAACTTCTACTATCAAGATATATACTGTGTATTGAATGAGAGGACTGTGTTTTTGGGGTACTGTATAACTATTTATTAGATGTGTTGGTCATGCATAGGGTTGCCAATCCCCAGGTGGGGGCAGGGAATCTGTTGGTTTGGAGGCCCTCCCCCCGCTTCAGGGTCATCAGAAAGAGGGGGGAGGGGAGGGAAATGTCTACTGGGAACTCTGTTATTCCCTATGGAGATTTATTCCCATAGGAAATCATGGAGAATTCATCTGCGGGTATCTGGGGCTCTGGGGGTGGGCTGTGTTTTGGGGTAGGGGCACCAAATTTTCAGTATAGCATCTAGTGCCTCTCCCCAAAATACCCACCAAGTTTCAAAAAGATTGGACCAGGGGGTCCAATTCTATGAGCCCCAAAAGAAGGTGCCCCTATCCATTATTTCCTATGGAAGGGAGGAATTGAAAAGGTGTGCTGTCCCTTTAAATGTGATGGCCAGAACTCCCTTTGGAGTTCAATTATGCTTGTCACAGCCTTGATCTTGGCTCCACCCCCAAAGTCTCCTGGCTCCACCCCCAAAGTCTCCTGGCTCCACCCCCAAATTCCCCAGATATTTCTTGAATTGGACTTGGCAACCCTATGTGTAACTGTATTTATTAGATGTGTTGGTCATGCAGTAAGTTATTTATATAAAGTTTTCCATTATTGAGGTTGTTTTTGCGTGGATGCCTTCGGGCTTTACTCCTGCCCCACCTGGGGATTTGGCAACCCTAACCTGACCACTTCTCCACATTCTTCCCTGAGAGAGCCGGCAGAGAACTACGACTCCCATGAGGCAGCAGGGCCCGGAGGGGGTGTCGCCGTCGGAGTGACGTCACTCCCGGGCGCTCTCTGCTGACGCTGCCCGGGGCCGGGTTCCGACTTGCTGCAGCGCAGGGCGAGAAAGGAGGTGAAGGTGAGCGGGGAAGTTGCTTCGGGAGGCAGCCCCGGGCGGGGACGCGTGTCAGCGCCTTCAGACGACACCGCCGGCCTCGCAGGGCCGGCCTTCCTGCGCTCTGTGCGCGCTCGTGGGAACGCGGGGCCGGGGAGAGGCGTGTCGGGATCTGACCCGCGTGCAAGGAAGCGTGTCTCTCGGGAGGAGGCAGCTGGGGCACGTGTGCAAGATGCGTGACGGGGGGGGGGTTGCAGGCCACGCCCCAGCCCTAAGCACCTGGATTGAGGTGCGCGTGTGTGTTTAGCTAATACTGTTTGCGGATGTTATCCAGGCAACCTGCACCGTCAGGCTCAGGTGAGCGGGGCTGGGGGTCGTTTGAACAAGGCCCGGCTGCTCGCCTGGCCGGGGGTGGGGTGGGGGCTGTCTGCAAGGATTGTGGAGTGCTGGCCAAAGAATTCCTTGGTCCTGCCACTTTGGGGTAAGAAACCTAAAAGGTTAATATGCAATTAAAGGGGCAAACATTAAAAGCAAGCTGCATAATAAATAGAACATTCAAAGAAAGCTGTATAATAAGTAGAATAGAATTAGTATAGAATAGAACAAATTAAAAGACGTTTGCTCCTTGGGAGGACAGCTGTGGCAAACCTGGACAGTATAATAAAAAGTAGAGACATCATCCTGCCAACAGAAGTCCGTATGGTCAAAGCGATGGTGTTCCCAGTAGGAATGTATGGCTGTGAGAGCTGGACCATAAGGAAGGCTGAGCGCAGAATAGATGCTTTTGAGATGTGGTGCTGGAGAAGACTCTTGAGAGTCCCTTGGATTGCAAGAAGATCCAATCAGTCAGTACTAAGAGAAATCAACCCAGACTGTTCCCTGGAAGGTTAGAAGCTGAAGCTCAAAGACTTTGGCCACCAAATGAGAAGGGAGCGCTCCCTGGAGAAGACCCTGATGTTGGGAAAGACAGAAGGCAAAAGAAGGGGGTGGCAAAAGAAGAGATGGCTGGACAGCGTTACTGATGTAACAAACACTGTGCGATTGAACAACAGCAAATACAATAGAACAGTGCTGCATTACAAGGAAATTTAATGATGTGACAAAGGCTTAAAGATATTCTTGAAGCCTCTTATTCTACAGCCTATTGTTTTATTGTATTCTGTATTATGAGCCAATACGTGTACTTACTTTTCTGACCTCTGAAGAAGACCAGTCTAGGTCGAAACACGTCAGGTCAAGTTAAGTTAAGTGGGTTCCCATTGTGATTTTATGATTGTATAAAGGATAGCGGCTAATGATGAGCCCCTAAATGGTTTTAGCTTTCTAGAATAAATAGATGTATGTTTGCTTATGATTTAATATACAGTTTGTTTTTAATGTTTAGCCCTTTCATTGCATATTAACCTTTTTTCTTACCCCAGTTTTTGGGTTAAGTTTCTTTCCCCTCTGTTTTTTCCTGCCACTATGGGATCAGGTAACAACTTTTGTCCAGGCCATTTTGGCAATAAATTCTGGAGAGGTTTTTTTTTTTGCCATCTTCTAGACATGGAGCAGGCGTCACTGTAGGGATGTAGGTGTTGGGGGGAGGGAGGTATTTGTGAATTCCTTGCATTGTGCAGGGGGTTGGACTAGATGAGCCTGGAAGTCCTTCCGACTCTGCGATTCTGTTCATGTGGCAGGGGATGGTTGCTTTTGGTGGTCTACTTATTGTGGACGGAGTGTGGAGAAGTATGTTTGCATTGCAAAAAACTGTTCTATAGGGATGCCAGTGGGGCAGAGCATGATGTGCCGGGGCACAGGAGGCTGCTGAAACAAGGTGTGCTTCGTCCTAGGGGATGAGCCAGCTGGCCTGGGCATGAGGGCATGGCACGCCACCAAAGCAGAGCTGTTTGCTGGGCCTGTGGAAGGGCTCAAGACAGGGTGTTGCCATTATATGTTGCATTATCTTTTCCACTTTTTATGATTGCAGGGAAACAACTGGATTCTGGGCTTGAGCAGTGGCCGTTGCACTCTTCCCAGAGCTCCGGAAAGGAGATGATAACCATGCTCGGCTTGTGAAAATTCAGCCTGCATCTTAAAAGTCAGTGGAGCGCCTTATTTGGGTGTGACTGGGGGGCGGGGAGTGCTAATTTGGTCCTGGAGTTGATACATATGGAATCCATTTGTCTTGCGGGGTCCAGTCAAAGCTCTATCTAACCTCCCCCCCCCCACACACACACTTTTTCCAGATGTCTCTCATTGCTCATAAGTGGCCTTTTCTTGTTTCCTTATCTCTTGCCCTGCCTAGTATCCAGAAGCAGACTGCAACTATAAGAGGAATTTCCATTCAGTTATCTGGTTTAATAGACGTTGCTAAAACTGATCTCTGTGGACTTGTCTAATCCTTTTTCAGTGCCAGCTAAGCTGCTGGCCTTTCTGGCCTATTGTGGCAGTGACCTCTTTGACGCTAATGGGTTTAAGAGGGGAGGAAGGAGGAGTCCCAGTTGCAGATCCACAAAACATTAGGAAGAACTTCCTGAAAGTTAGAGCAGTTCCTCTGTGGAAGAGGCTTCCTCAGGAGGTGGTGGGCTTTCCTTCCTTGGAGGTTTTTAAACAGAGGCTAGATGGCCACCTGACAGCAATGAAGATCCTGTGAATTTAGGGGGAGGTGTTTGTGAATTTAGAGCGGTTCCTCAGTGGAACAGGCTTCCTCCTTCGGAGGTGGTGGGCTCTCCTTCCTTGGGGGTTTTTAAACAGAGGCTAGATGGTCATCTGACAGCAATGAAGATCCTGTGAGTTTAGGGGGAGGTGTTTGTGAGTTTCCTGCATTGTCCAGGGGGTTGGACTAGATGACCCTGGAGGTCCCTTCCAACTCTTCTATGATTCTAACAGGTTTCCTCCCTGGGAGGTGTGGGCTCTCCTTCCTTGGAGGTTTTTAAACAGAGGCTAGATGGCCACCTGACAGCAATGAAGATCCTGTGAATTTAGGGGGAGGTGTTTGTGAGTTTCCTGCCTTGTGCAGGGGGCTGGACTAGATGACCCTAGAGGTCCCTTCCAACTCTATGATTCTGTGACTGTTAAGAGTGGTTCCTCAGTGGAAGAGGCTTCCTCGGGAGGTGGTGGGCTCTCCTTCCTTATTTTTCAACAGAGGCTAGAGGGCCATCTGACAGCAATGCTGGCTCTGTGAAGTTAGGCAGCCCATGAGAAGGAGGGCAGGAAGGGTTGCAACGGTGCCTCGTTCTTGAGGCCCTTTCTTACATGCCCAGGGAAATGCTGATTGCCACTTTGGGGTTAGGAAGCAATTTTGCTGCAGGCCAGTTTGGCCAGAGATCCTGGAAAGGTTTTTTGCCACCTTCTTGGCATGGAGTAGGGCTCACTGGGGGTTTGGCAGGGGGGTATTCATGAGTATCCTGCATTGTGCAGGGGGTTGGACTAGATGGCCTTGGAGGTCTCTTCCAACTTGTGATTCTCCCAGCAGCAGAATAAGCTCTGGTCCTCATTTCTCTTTGATGCTGTGCTTCTAAACAATACTTCCTTCTTGGTTGATGAGAACGTTTAAGTGGAACAAACTCTTCCTGTTTAAATGTGTTATTTAAAATCTTTCTATCCCAGTTGGTTTCATCAGAAGTGAGGCGCCTCTTTCTCAAAGGGATCAGCCAAACCAACCTGCTGTTTTTCTCCCAACCCTAAACCAGAGCCGGTAGCTGGCAACATCTGTCTTTGTGGCTATGGATCAGGGTAGCCGAATCTCAGATGAAGGTGTCATTTGGGGTATAGTGGGCAGAGTAATGGGCTCAAACCCTGGGTGACCTGGGTTTGAATCCTCAGTTCTACCACAGGCTGGGTGACCATGGGCCTGTCACAAATTCTAGGCCTGGCCCACCTCGCAGGGTGGTTGTTCTGATCGACTGGAGCAGTGAAGAACAATGTTAAAAGCTGCTTTGAATCACAGTTGGGGGAAAAAGCAGGCTATAAATAACAGCAAATGCATCATCTGGTAAAAGAATGGAGGGGTATCCATCATGTGTTGTGGGGGCGATTGCTCATAAAACCTTTCGGAAATCCAGCTCTTTAATGCTGAGTCGGTGTGGGGACAGAATGCAGGGTGTCCAAAGTTCTCAGTTATCCTTCCTCCTCCCTTGTCCCCAGTTAAATTCCTACCTCCTTGGTCCTGCCTCTTTTTTTCCCTTGCCGCTGAGCGTGAAGCACCGCATGCGCCGATGGAGCAGCATAAATTAAGAACAACACAATAGGAGTATCAAGACTGTCTCCTTTCTTCTCCTTTGGGTCCATTCCAGTATCTTGGCTTCAAGCCAAATGTCTCTGGGAAATCCAAATGCAGTAATGAGAATCATTGTCCTCTTCTGTTGTTTGCCCCCGTTATTAAAAGGTAGACTGTGCTTGCTTATGGAGGCTCCACTGAGATGCCATGCTTAATAGCTATTCAGAGGCCTGCGCTAGGAGGATAAATAAGAACTAGACAGGCTTGTGGAGGCAGGCTCTTTCCAGGGCTACCCCCCACCCCGCATTTGGCTCATTGCAAATACGTCCTGTTTATTGAGGTGCCTGTCTTTTTCCCCCTGCCCGGCCCTCCAGCGCGATGTCCCTCTTGTTCTCCCGCTCCAAGTCCATCGTCACCAGCAAGAAGGACAAGAGACACATGGCGGACGTGACTGCCTCCCCGCTCAAGCACTTTGTCACTGCCAAGAAGAAGATCAACGGCATCTTTGAGCAGCTGGGGGCCTACGTCCAGGAAAGCTCTACGTTTCTGGAGGGTATGCAGTTGGTGTTCTCTTGCCCTCCTTCCATTGACCCGGTTAGCTCAGTATTTCCTGTTCTGCCCCCTCTGGCAGAGACGGTGCTGTCCCAGGATGCAGCCTGGAATTGCTGGAGATGTCTGGGGATCACCCCTGAACCCCTTTGTATGCAAAGCAAATGTGGAGCTGCCGAGATGTGGGCCCTCCTCCCAAGGCTGCCGTCTCCCCTCGGTCAGCCCCGTGGGCCCCTCTGGTCTCCTTTGATGGGCAGCACTTCACCCGGTTTTGGGGCAGAGAAGGGTCCTTCCCAGCACCAGCTGCCCGAAGAGATCTTTTAACTGGAGATGCCGGGAATGGAACCTGCACGCAAGGCCCGCCCTTTCCCCCCAGCCCTGTGGCCTAAGCCGTGGTTCCCTTTTTTGTGGTTTCAGAAACGCACAAGAATGTGGAGCTGGACCCCGTCACCACGGAAGAGCAGGTGGTGGAGGTGAAAGGTTACCTGTCCAAGGTCAGCGGGATCAGTGAAGTGCTTGCCCGGCGGCACATGAAGGTGGCCTTCTTCGGCCGGTGAGTCAGACGGGCAGCTCGCTCACCCCCACCCGATAAAGAATTTGGCACGAGGCAGCATGTGTGTGGGGGGGGGGAGAGTGGCAGATGGCAGCTGTTGTGTACCTTTGGCCTAGAAACGCTGCCCTCGGTCGCCGTGCCTGCCCAGTTTAGTTAACTCCCTGCTTGACGTTTAGCCAGGAAAGGCAGATCCTGTGTAATTGCTGGACCTGGGTTCAGATCCTCTCTCAGCCGCAAAACAAGCCCATCTTACAACAAGAGTTTTGACTGTTGAAAGCTTATACCCCCAAAATGACGTTGGTCTCCAGGGTACTCCTGAATTCGAATTGAGCTGTTAAAACAGATAGGTTTGCAGATTCAAGTGGATCACCCTGTTAGTCTCAGGCAATAGAACAAAATATGAGTCCAGAGTTACCTTTGAGACCAACAGAATTTAATTCCTGGGAAAAGCTTTCCTGTGCATGCAACAAAGTTTAGTTCTGGCTATAAGCTTGTGTGCATGCCCAGGAAACCTTGTGCTCAGAATTAAACTTGCTGGTCTTAGAGGACTCACACTTTGTCAGATAGGTTTGTGTGCATCGTTTCCACCCTGATTCCACAATCCCAGCCCACCTGCATTGTTTTGTCTCACTCGGAAGCTTCGCTTGACAGGGTAGCCGTGATGCTCTGCTGCAGAAGAGCTGGATTCAAATTTAGGACAGGACCATAGCAAAGGGGTGGGCCTGAGGGTTACTGGCCCTACCAATCAAACCTCTTTGAAACCATTATGCCCCTCCCTTCCAGTCCCCACACCTTGCAAGGGACGTTTTGCATGTGCCTGATGCTGTTTAGCAAAGACAATAAACTTGTCTATGGTGCAATAAACGCATGCTAAAGAAATGCAGTCCTTATCTATAAGCTTTGAAGGTCAGAGGCTCAGTCAGTGTGAGAAGGGGAGGAGGCCTACAGTGCCAGTTGCCAGTCAGCTGCAGGAACAAGATATGATACGATCACCATCGTCAAGTCCTTGAAGAGCTGTCCTATAGAGGATGGTGTGGGATTGTTTTCTGTGGCCCCAGAAGGTAGGACCAGAACCAGTGGGTGGAAATTAAATCAAAAGAACTTCCTGACCGTTAAAGCCATTCCTCAGTGGAACAGACTTCCTCAGGAGGTGGTGGGCTCTCCTTCCTTGGAGGTTTTTAAACAGAGGCTGGATGGCCATCTGACAGTAATGAAGATCCTGTGAATTTAGGAGGAGGGGTTTGTGAGTTTCCTGCATTGTGCAGGGGGTTGGACTAGATGACCCTGGAGGTCCCTTCCAACTCTAGGATTCTATGATTAACTTCCAGAGAGAGCCGTTCCTCAGTGGAACAAGCTTCCTTCTCGGGAGGTGGTGGGCTCTCCTTCCTTGGAGGTTTTTAAACAGAGGCTAGATGGCCATCTGACAGCAATGAAGATCCTGTGAATTTAGGGGGAAGTGTTTGTGAGTTTCCTGCATTGCGCAGGGGGTTAGACTAGATGACATTGGAGGTCCCTTCCAACTCTAAGATTCTATATACAGACCAAACATTTTTACTTGTCTTTGTTATATCTGTTATAGTTAGTGTCTTAGTGATACACCAGAAACATTAATAGCTGTATTCATTATAGGGTTAGAATTTTTGAAATAAACTTCAAACACCGTTTGAGTGACTTGTCTGCATTATTTATTCATTATGTTAGGTTTTATATATTTAAACAAAAAATGTGCCCCCCTAAAAGCTGACTACGGGCTTGCTTTAGCAGCACCTTTGAGACCAACACGATTTCAAGGTACAAGTTTGCCGGAATCAACGCTTCCTTCGTCAGATACAGGTCAGAATGGAGATCGCAAGAGTCCAGGATTCAGCTCTCCATTATGATGTATTTGATCAAGGGAGCTTCCGTTTTGGAAAACTTAACATCCTGGAGAACTGGTTGGTCTCTTAAGGTCCTGCTGGACTCGAACCTAGGGCCTTTGCAGTTAGATCCCAACATTATTTTGCTTTGCGTTCTGGTCACAGATTGGAAAGTTTTTCTCAAATTTGTAATCCGCCTCTGGTCCCCAGTGAGAAAGGCGGACTATACATGAAAACAGAGAAACCCGTCTGGAGCTCCACAAGGAGCTGCCTGCAGAGCCTTGGAAACCAAGACTTCAGCAAGACTTGGCCAGGGCTGGTTCCCTCTCCACCCCTCTGAGCAAAAAGGGCCATCTACAGTTTGCCTAATTGCAAAATAACCAGATTGGTTGTGGATGGGGGTGGGGGGGGGGGAGGGGGAGGCAAAATTGGCTTGGCCTTTCATCTCTCTGCAAAAAAACCCCTTTTGTCCCTGTCTCAGGACGAGCAATGGGAAGAGTACGGTCATCAACGCGATGCTGTGGGACAAGGTCCTTCCCTCGGGCATTGGGCACACCACCAACTGCTTCCTGCGTGTGGAGGGGACAGATGGCCACGATGCCTTCCTGCTCACAGAGGGCTCTGAGGAGAGGAAGAGCGTCAAGGTGGGTGCTTGGCTGGCGGACAGAGAGTGAGCCATGAGGCTTGCAGGGGGAGGCCCGGTTCCCACTTCCCCTCAAGTTGAGCCTGCTTTCTCTTGATACCGTTTCTCTAGTCCTTTCCTTGCTCAGACTCTAGGTCAGGGATCCCCAGCCTGTTACCCCAGGCTACACAGCGACACCCAACGCGTGTTTTTAGAAAGTGGGTGGGGCTTTTGCCCAGTGAGGTTTCTGATTGACCACTGGAGATCTGATTGGCTGTGCAGATTTTTTAAAACCTGGCTTTGGTGGCACCAGAAAAGTATTCAGGAGCTCATACAAGCACACACAATCCTTCCAAGGGCGGTAATATGCCCTTGGAAGGATTGCGTGTGCTTGTATGAGCTCCTGAATACTTTTCTGGTGTGAATAATCTTGGAAGAACTTCAGACTCCCCTCTTTGGCCAAGTGATTTGAAACGGCGCGGCAAACGTCAGCCGTCTTCGGGCTCCGTCTTCTGGAAATGGACTTTTGAATGAAAACAAGGCACTTCTAAGCACAAGCACTTTTTTGGCATGTAGCACTTCACCGTTGGAATTAGTTTTCCCATGAAGATTTAGATGTGCTTCGATGCTGCAGATTTTCTGATAAAAGTTACCTACCCTGTGAAATGTCGTATTAACGAGATGTGTTGACATCACCGTATTTAAAATTTTGACAAATGTGTTATTATTGGTATTGAGCGTTTTCATTATCCAATCACAGTATTTTTTGGCTTCCCACCTGGGGATTGGCAACCCTGAACTCATGCGGCGGCGGATGCTTCCGGCTGCTGCAAACTCTGCTGCTTTAACCCCCTTTTCCCTAGACGGTCAACCAGCTGGCCCACGCCCTCCACCAAGATGAGCTCCTGACCGCTGGCAGCCTTGTGAGTGTCATGTGGCCCAATTCCAAGTGCCCACTCTTGAAAGATGACCTGGTGCTGATGGACAGGTGAGAGGCCACGCCCGTTCCCCCCCCCCCCCGCACTTGGGCTGGAGAGCCCTCCAGGGACGAGGTGACCAGGCACAAGGGCATCAGTCGTGTCTTCTGCATCAGTGTTGTGTCTGGCTGTACAATCCAACAGGAATTAACTTCTAAACTGGCTCTGGATTCTCCTTCCTGCTAATTGCAGCCGGCTAAGCCAGCTCTGCGGGAGGTTGAGCTAATTGCTTGAGTGCTTCTGAAAGCCGCTTCCTCACCAGCTGGGAGCCTTCCCCACCCCCAAGTCACTAAGCCTCTCCCCATGCAAGCCTCAGAGAGCACTTTGATCAAGTACTCAAAATCTCCAAAATCTGTGGGGTGACATGATAGAGGTTTACAAGATTATGCATGGGGTGGAGAAAGTAGAGAAAGAAGTACTTTTCTCCCTTTCTCACAATACAAGAACTCGTGGGCATTCGATGAAATTGCTGAGCAGCCAGGTTAAAACGGATAAAAGGAAGTACTTCTTCACCCAAAGGGTGATTAACATGTGGAATTCACTGCCACAGGAGGTGGTGGCGGCCACAAGCATAGCCAGCTTTAAGAGGGGGTTAGATAAAAATATGGAGCAGAGGTCCATCAGTGGCTGTTAGCCACAGTGTGTATATATATGTGTGTGTGTGTATATATCTCTCTCTCTCTCTCTCTCGGCTTGGCTATACACACAAACACACATATTGGCCATTGTGTGACACAGAGTGTTGGACTGGATGGGCCATTGGCCTGATCCAACATGGCTTCTCTTACGTTCTTATGTTCCTTACGATCCCCGGGCCAAAAAGAAGCACAGCTGGCCATTACCACAGCTGTTTCTTTCCAAAATAGATCACGTTATCGATTGTTTATGCAAAAATTGTTAATCCTGTAAAGGGACTTTTGTTACAGCTTTTACCGGCCTTGGCAGTGTGAAAGTTGGGCTTCAGGTTAAGGGGCATTGGGACAGGCTGTTGTTAGCAGAAGGGTGGCTACGAATTCATCAGAGAAACAACGTTTAGAGGGAGAACTAATCGTGGCTTGAATAACACTGGGTTTTGCTGTTCCTTGGTTTGTATTTAGCCCGGGGATTGATGTCACCACCGAACTAGACAGCTGGATTGATAAGTTTTGCTTAGATGCCGATGTTTTCGTTTTGGTGGCCAACTCGGAGTCCACGCTGATGCAAACGGTAAAGCCCTCAGGTTAATCTTGTAGAGCAATAATGGAATAAGTATAAAGAGGACTGCTGGGTGGGGACATCTTTCCAGTGCTCTAATTAGCTGTAATGCTCTTATTGTTGCCCGGGGAATTTTTTCCTTGTAGGATCCAGGCCTTTTGCCCCTTCCAACCAAGATTTGGCACAGAGAGGCCACCTGGTGATAAGGGTAGTCCAGCCGCATTTTGGAAAAATCCATTGTGTGAGCATCTGAAGTGCTGTCAAATCGCTTCTGATTTAAAGCAATCCTGTGAATTTATGACCTCCAAAATGCTCTCTTGTCAACAGCTTTGCGCAAGTCTTGCCAGCAGAGGGCCCCAGACCTTCCTTGATTGAGTCCACCCATCTCCCCTTCCTTTTCTTCCCCAGTAACTTGCTTTCCCATGATGTGACCAAAGTACACATTATGAGAAAATTTAGATTCTAGGGAGAATGCCGGCTTGGTTTGATCCAGAACACAGTTATTGGAGTTTTTTGGAGATCCAGGATGTTCGCAAAACTCCTCCAACACCATGTTTCATAGGAATCAACTTCCTTCCTGTCAGCTTTCTTCACTGTCCAACTTTTGCACCCGTACATAGTCATTGTGTGGGTACAAAAACAGAGGCCAGATGGCCATCTGACAGCAGTGAGGATCCTGTGAATTTAGGGGCAGGTATTTGTGAGTTTCCTGCATTGTGCAGGGGGTTGGACGAGATGACCCTGGAGGCCCCTTCCAACTCTGTGATTGGGAATACCATCTCCCATTGAGTTTTTCTCTTCTAGCACTGTGGTCTTTCCCTGTGACTCTTATTTTCTTGTAAGGTGACCAAAGTACACATTATGAGGAAATTTAGATTCTAGGGAGAGTAAAGACTTGGTTTGATCCAGAACCTGCTTATTGGTTTGTTTGTTTGTTTTGAGGCTCAGGGTACTCCTCCAACACCATGTTTCATAGGAATCAACTTTCTACCTGTCAACTTTCTTCACTGTCCAACTTTTGCACCCAGACATAGTCCTTGGGAATACCTGTGTTTGTGGCCCCGGTGTGACACAGAGAGTTGGACTGGATGGGCCATTGGCCTGATCCACATGGCTTCTCTTCTACTCTTATGTCTGGGGGCCTGGGGCAGTGATGCTCTGTCTTCTTGGTGCTTGGGGAAGGGGGGACAGTGGGAGGGCTTCTAGTGTCCTGGCCCCACTGATGGACCTCCTGTTGGTACCTGTGTTTTGCCACTGTGTGATACAGAGGGTTAGACTGGATGGGCCACTGGCCTGATCCAACAGGGCTTCTCTTATGTTCTTATGTGACACAGAGTGTTGGACTGGATGGGCCACTGGCGTGATCCAACAGGGCTTCTCTTCTGTTCTTATGTGACACAGAGTGTTGGACTGGAGGGGCCATTGGCCTGATCCAACAGGGCTTCTCTTATGTTCTTATGTGACACAGAGTGTTGGACTGGATGGGCCACTGGCCTGATCCAACAGGGCTTCTCTTATGTTCTTATGTGACACAGAGAGTTGGACTGGATGGGCCATTGGCCTGATTCAACATGGCTTCTCTTAGGTTCTTATGCCTGGGGCAGTGATGCTCTGTCTTCTTGGTGCTTGGGGAAGGGGGGACAGTGGGAGGGCTTCTAGTGTCCTGGCCCCATTGATGGACCTCCTGTTGGTACCTGTGTTTTGCCACTGTGTGATACAGAGGGTTAGACTGGATGGGCCACTGGCCTGATCCAACAGGGCTTCTCTTATGTCTGCGGCAGTGATGCTCTATATTCTTGGTGCTTGGGGGGACAGTGGGAGGGCTTCTAGTGTCCTGGCCGCACTGATGGACCTCCTGTTGGTACCTGTGTTTTGGCCACTGTGTGACACAGAGTGTTGGACTGGATGGGCCATTGGCCTTATCCAGCAGGGCTTCTCTTATGTTCTTATGTTCATGGTATGAAATATCTTTACCTTGGTTAGCAGCAACACATCCTTGCATTTAAGGATCTTTTTTAGCTCCTTCATGGCTGCCCTTCCCGGTCTCAATCAGCTAAACAGGAGTTTTTGAGCACACACTGCTGCAGTTTTTGCAGCATAGTTCTTGCCTGCCGCAATGCAACTTGCTGGTGATGCTGGGGAAACTTGGTGGTGCAACGTGAGGTTTGGGACTGTGACCCACTTGCCACCTTTTGTGTCCCCTGATTGGCTGGTTTTTGCTCCTCGCATGCAGGAGAAGCAGTTCTTCCACAAGGTGAATGCCCGCCTGTCTCGACCAAACATCTTCATCTTGAATAACCGATGGGATGCGTCTGCCTCTGAACCGGAGTATATGGAAGAGGTGGGTGCTTCTGCAAAAACTCGACCGTTCTCCTTCCTTAGGAGGAGGAAAGCCTCTCATCCTGAGAGCTGGACCAGGCAGTGGTGTAATGGGGAGGCTGGAGGGTGGCAAATGTTTTTTCGCCAAACAGCTGGAACTCTGCTTGAGTGGGGGGAGCAGATGTTCTTCCACCAAACAGCTGGAGGCTCTTTTTCATTATCAGGTCCGTCGGCAGCACATGGAACGCTGCACCAGTTTCCTGGTGGACGAGCTTGGAGTGGTGGATCGCACGCAGGCCAGCGACCGCATCTTCTTTGTGTCGGCAAAGGAAGTGTTGAGCGCCAGGATCCAGAAAGCTCAGGGGATGCCTGAAGGGGGTGAGAAAGGCCTGCTCTTTGAAAAGAGAGGTCCCCGGAGCCTGTCTTCAACTGTGGCCCTGGATCTCCGCTAAGCCTTTTTATACCTGCCACCATAGCCCCGCCCCCTGCCCTGGAGGTCAGGAAACATCTTGTCCTCCCCTGCATCCTAAATCCCTCCTATCCTCACATTCTTTGGGGGTTGAATTTGGCACTTGGCTCAGTACTTAATCACAGCCTCCTTTACAGGTATTTCTGTGTACCCAGATAGATAGCTTTTCGCTTGCCCCTCGGTCAGATCCTTGTGCCAGGAATAACAGAAAATCTAGTGGCAGGAATGAAGGTCCAGTTTTACCTTTCTTCTGATGTAAGCCACCCCGAGCCCCCCTTGGCGGGGAGGGCGGGGTATAAATCGAATTAAACATAAGCATTCAAAGAAATACGCCCCCAAGGCATATTTCTGGTGACCTCGCCCTTTCAGGATCACACCTGTTTCTGTCTGCCAGAGCCCTTTCCTGGCAGAAGTTTGGGAGGATCTGGCCTGGGGGTGGGGCAAAACCTGGAGAGTGGGCTAATGTTTTTCAACGCCGTTCCTCCTAGGGGGTGCCTTGGCCGAAGGCTTCCAAGTGCGGATGTTTGAATTCCAGAACTTCGAGAGAAGATTCGAGGTGAGCGCCGTTGGCTTTGTAAGCTGGACCAAAAGCATCTCAGTCCAGTTGCCTTGTGTTGGTGGGACCGTCAGTGCATATAGAGCATAGTTTTGCTTGTTGAAATATTTTGATTCTGCCTGGTTTAAGAAAAAAATCCAGGCCCTGCAGTAAAAGGAATTGAAACACACAATAGAATCAGCACTGAGAAAAATGCAAAAATTAAGCCAGAATGGCTGTGGCATTGATATACTGTGGATGCTTGCAAGATAAATCCAGAGGTTTGGCATCTTGGATCCTAACAGCCTCCAAAAGCATGCTCATTTAAAGAAGAAAGCACAGTGGCTCAGTGGCAGAGCATCTGCTTGGCCTGTGGAAAGTCTCAGGTTCAATCCCAGATATCTCCAGGTAAAAGGACCAGGCGGGGGGTGATGGGAAAGACCCCCCGCCTGAGACCCTGAGAGCAGCTGCCAGTCTGAGCAGACAAGACAGACCTTGATGGACCAAGGGTCTGGTTCAGTACAAGGCAGCTTCAAGTAGTTGAAGAGAGGATTTTGGAGGACATGTGACTCCCTGGTAGAGCATCTGCTTGGCCTGCAGAAGGTCCCAGGTTCCATCTCTGGCATCTCCAGTTGAAAGGACCAGGCAGGAGGTGATGGGAAAGACCCCCCGCCTGAGACCCTGAGAGCAGCTGCCAGTCTGAGCAGACAAGACGGACCTTGATGGAGCAAGGGTCTGGTTCAGTACAAGGCAGCTTCAAGTAGTTGAAGAGAGGATTTTGGGGGACATGTGACTCCCTGGTAGAGCATCTGCTTGGCCTGCAGAAGGTCCCAGGTTCCATCTCTGGCATCTCCAGTTGAAAGGACCAGGCAGGAGGTGATGGGAAAGACCCCCCGCCTGAGACCCTGAGAGCAGCTGCCAGTCTGAGCAGACAAGACGGACCTTGATGGACCAAGGGTCTGGTTCAGTACAAGGCAGCTTCAAGTAGTTGAAGAGAGGATTTTGGAGGACATGTGACTCCCTGGTAGAGCATCTGCTTGGCCTGCAGAAGGTCCCAGGTTCCATCTCTGGCATCTCCAGTTGAAAGGACCAGGCAGGAGGTGATGGGAAAGACCCCCATCAGTCTAAGGAGCTTTGTGTGTTGCTGAAGAGTGCCTTAAAAATACCCATTTTTGTGGGTAATGCTCCATGAAACCCCCAAAGCCAGAGAAGAGGGTCGAGGAAGACTCCCAGTGATTGGGGGAGGATCTTCCGAACCAGGTGCTGCAAAAATGTTTAGCCTGGAGAGGAGGCGGCTGAGAGGTGATGGGATCACCATCTTCAAGAACTTGAAGGGCTGTCTTATAGGGCAGGGGTGGCCAAGGGTAGCTCCCCAGATGTTTTTTTTGCCTACAACTCCCATCAGCCCCAGCCATTGGCCATGCTGGCTGGGGCTGATGGGACTTGTAGGCAAAAAACATCTGGAGAGCTAACCTTGGCCACCCCTGATATAGAGGATGGTGTGGAATTGTTTTCTGTGGCCCCGAAAGGTAGGACCAGAACCAACGGGTTGAAATGAAATCAGAAGATTTTCCGGCCCAACATCAGGAAGAACTTCCTGACTGTAAGAGCGATTCCTCAGTGGAACAGGCTTCCTCGGGAGGTGGTGGGCTCTCCTTCCTTGGAGGTTTTTAAACAGAGGCTAGATGGCCATCTGACAGCAATGAGGATCCTGTGAATTTAGGTGGAGGTATTTGCGAACTTCCAGCATTGTGCATGCGGTTAGACTAGATGACCCTGGAGGTCCCTTCCAACTCTAGGATTCTAAAAAGAGAAAAGTGAGAGCGAGAGAGAGAGACGCTTGCCTCCTTTCAGCCCCCTTCAAAGCCATGCCCTTTTCTTCTCTGCCCTTCCAGGAGTGCATCTCGCAGTCAGCCGTGAAGACGAAATTCGAGCAGCACACTGTCCGCGCCAAGCAGATCGCTGAGGAGGTGCGCCACATCATGGACAGCGTGCACGTGGCTGCCCAAGAGCAGAGGTGAGTGGCCACAGGTGGGCCAACTGGAATCACACTCAGGAGTCCCCAGCGAAAGCAACACGAGAGCCCCCCAAACTTTTATTTACTTTTTTTTTTTTTGCACCACCTTTCTCATTTTTCTCCTCCTCCATTTTGTCATCACAACAATAACCCTGTGAGGTAGGTTGAGCAGAGAGGCCAAGACCTTCCCCTGAAAAGAACCTGAGAAAAGAAGAGCCCTGTTGAATCAGATCACTGAGGTCCATCTACTGCCCGTCAGTTCATTGGATTCCCTCGAGTTCAAGTATTTTGGGAGCGGCAGAAAAAATTCTCTTTGCCAACTCTCTCCACCCTGTGCATAATTTTATAAGCATTTATCATGTTCCCGCCCCCTTAGTTGTCTCTCTTCTGAAATGAAAAGTCCCAGTTTCTCCAGCCTTTCCTCATAGGGCAGGCACTGTGAGCCAGTCTGGTGTAACCGTTAAGTGCTTGGACTCTTATCTGGGAGAACCGGGTTTGATTCCCCACGCCTCCACTTGCACCTGCTGGAATGGCCTTGGGGCAGCCATAGCTCTGGCAGAGGTTGTCCTTGAAAGGGCAGCTGCTGTGAGAGCCCTCTCCAGCCCCACCCACCTCACAGGGTGTCTGTTGTGGGGGAGGAAGGGAAAGGAGACTGTGAGCCGCTCTGAGACTCTGTCCTTGAAAGGGCAGCTGCTGTGAGAGCTCTCTCAGCTCCACCCACCTCACAGGGTGTCTGTTGTGGTGGGGAGAGGTAAAGGAGACTGTGAGCTGCTCTGAGATTTGGAGCGGAGGATGGGATATAAATCCAATATCATCATCTTCATACTCTTCTCCTCCTCCTCCCCTTCAGGGTTTACTGCCTGGAGATGCGAGAGGATCGGCAGGACCGCTTGGGCTTCATCGATAAGCAGCTGGAGCTGCTCACTCAGGATTACAAGATGAAGATCAAGCAGATCACGGAAGAAGTCGAGAGGCAGGTGAGGGCAGCCCTTCTGCAGAAGGCGACGTTTGGTTCTGGGTTTGGCGGCTGCTCCTGTTTTGCTGTGCTCTTCAATAAGCTCAGAGCCACTCCTGTGGTTTTATGCTTGTCATGCTCCCAGAAGTCCTGTGAAGTAAGCTGGGCTAAATAAAGTGGTTACTGCTACAGGATCGGCCTGTGAACTCTGTAGCTGAGGGTCAAAAGCAGGGCATAGAGGCTGAGTCCTCCCCCTGATAAGAACACCAGAAGAATTTTGCTGGATCAGACCATTGGTCCTTCTAGTCCAGCCTTCTGTCTCACACAGTGGCCAGCCAGTTCCTCTTGTTAGCCAACAACAGAGCATAGAGGCCAAGGCCTTCCTAAAAGTATCAGAAGAGCCCTGCTGGATCAGAGCAGCGAGAGTCCGTCTAGTCCAGTATCCAGGCTCACACAGTGGCCAGTCAGTTCCTCTGGAGGGCCAACAACAGGGCAGAGAGGCCGAGGCCTTCCCCTGAGAAGAACATCAGAAGAGCCCTGCTGGATCAGACCAGTGAGGGTCCATCTAGCCCAGCCTCTTGTCTCACACAGTGGCCAGCCAGTTCCTCCAGAGGGCCAACAACAGGGCAGAGAGGCTGAGGCCTTCCCCTGAGAAGAACATCAGAAGAGCCCTGCTGGATCAGACCAGTGAGGGTCCATCTAGTCCAGCCTCCTGCCTCACACAGTGGCCAGACAGTTCCTCTGGAGGGCAAACAACAACAGGGCAGAGAGGCTGAGGCCTTCATAAGAACCTCAGAAGAGCCCTGCTGGATCAGACCAGGGAGGGCCCATCTAGTCCAGCATCCTGTCTCACACTGTGGCCAGCCAGTTCCTCTGGAGGGCCAACAACAGGGCAGAGAGGCTGTGGTCTTCATAAGAATGACAGAAGAGTCCTGCTGGATCAGACCAGTGAGGTTCCATCTAGTCCAGCCTCCTGTCTCATACAGGGGCCAACCAGTCCATCTGCAGGGTTAACAACAGGGCACAGAGTGAGGCCTTCCCTTCAGGCTGCCTGGTGGTGTTCAGGCTGGTGTTAGCTGAGTGTGGATGTTACCCTCAGTCACCAGGGCTTGTAGCCATCAATAAGCCTCTCCACAATCTGTCTAATCCTCTTTGAAAGCTGTTATTCCTGTGTCCAGAGGTACACGGTGTTCAGAGGTTCGCGGCTTTTGGCCACGGAGGTTCCATTTAGCCATCTTGGCTCAAAACCACAATGGACCTGTTCGCCTGTAAACAGCTGCTTCTTCAACCCACCTGTGCGGATGGTCATCACTGCAACCTGTGGCAGGGAATCTCAAGATAATGCCCCCCTTTGTGAGGAAGTGCTTTCTTTCTGTCTAGTCTGCATAGTCTGACTGTCAGGGGAGGGATGGTGGCTCAGTGGTAGAGCATCTGCTTGGGAAGCAGAAGGTCCCAGGTTCAATCCCCGGCATCTCCAAAAAGGGGTCCAGGCAAATAGGTGTGAAAAACCTCAGCTTGGGACCCTGGAGAGCCGCTGCCAGTCTGAGTAGACAATACCGACTTTGATGGACCGAGGGTCTGATTCAGTATAAGGCAGCTTCATCATGTTCGTATGTCAGCTTCATTGGATGCTCTCAGATTCTAGTACATTGCAAGAGGGGAAGAAAAAGCTTTGGGGAAAAACCCTCAGAATTCGGACATTCCCAAGCACAGATGCTGTGCGGCCTTGGCCACAATTCGTCTGATGTGCGGTTACCTTTGCAGGTGTCCAACGCGATGGCTGAAGAGATCCGGCGGCTCTACGTGTTGGTGGATGATTTCCAGCTGGATTTCCACCCCTCTCCGGTTGTCATAAAAGTTTACAAGAACGTGAGTAAGAGAGATCCCTCCTGAATATCCCACGCCCATCTGCAGGGGTCACAGCATTATTTGCGGGCTGGGGAAGATATTTCATGGCAGGCAAGCTGTGTATTTTGTCATGTATATTTGGTATTTTTGCAGGGCTTTTTTTCTGGGAAATGTGGTGGAACAGAGTTGTGGAACCTCTCCATGGAAACAGAATTCTCAAAAAATGTTTAACAGTTCATGAGGGACACCCACGTATTTCTCCTTCATGTTCCTCTTGAGAGTTCTGGCACCTCTTTTTCCAGAAAAAAAAAGCCCTGGTATTTTGTAAAAAAAAATCATGGTGTTTCTTGCTGGGATAGCAAGGAGTTTAAAAATACAGCCGTCAATAAAAGCAAAGTTAGGAAGTTGGTGCAGCACATATCAAAACTCTCCTGTTGGCCTGTCATTGTGAAAGGAATTTTAAATGATCTTTTATGTGATAAAAGTCTGATTTGGGTCTTCTGGCCCAAAAGTAGAACTCTTGATGCATCACCAAACACAGTCTCTTTCAGCCAGGGCAAAAATTAGCAACTTCTCAAGTTGCAAACAATTACTTGCTATTCCTCTGAAAACATCAGGGAAACGAGCCAGTAAATACCTAGCAACCAGCTGTTTATAAAACAAGGAGATAAAAGTCGGCCAGGAAGACTTGACTATGTTGCTGTTAAGCTGCTTCAAACAATTGACAGCCTGAAGAAATAGAGAAAAAGTAAATGCTGTTTAAAAAGCTAATAAAACAGCTTAGCGTTTTTGGAGCTTCGGCGGCAGCCGCCTTCATTCATCGCCCGGAAACCGGAAACCCCTAACTCTTGATGTTAAACAATGGATTTAAAACTTTTCCTGTTCCATCCTGCCTCCTTCCTCTTATAAAAATGGGAGTTCCTGTATGATGAGCTGGCTTCACCCTGGTCTCCCCAACGTTTTGGGGCCCAGGGGCAGCACCTTTGGAGTTCTGGCACAGGCCTGGTGGGCACAGTAGCCACAAAACGGCTGCTGCAGGGAGTAGAGCTGCCCCCCCCCCCGGGGGCGATTGCCATAGCTGTACTTCAGGCACACAATGAAGCTCTTTGTGCTGTGGTGGCGGCAGCTGCCGTAGCAACATTTTTTAAAAATCTGCACAGCCAATCAAATCTCCAACAGCCAATCAAAAGCCTTGCTGGGTAAAAGCCCTACTTGGCCCCGCCCCCGTCCTAAAAACACTTTAGCTGCCAAAAAAGGTGTCGGCAGGCACTGCGGTGTCCACGGGTGCCAGGTTGGAGACTCTGGTTTAGCCATGTGCAAACGTACAGTGTGGTGTTTCCCCTGCCTTCTAGGAACTTCACCGGCACATCGAGGAGGGTCTGGGTCGGAAGATGTCAGAACGATGCTCCGCCTCCATCACGACATCGTTGCACACCATGCAGCAAGAAATGATAGGTGAGCACTCCTGAGCAGAAAGGCAAAGGACGCATGAAGCTGCAGGGGCTCTCCTTGGACCCGGGGGGAGGCTTTCTGCATAACCCTCTAAGGACCAAAGTGGACATTATAGTGTCTGCAGGCCCCGTTTAGAATGCCGTAAGCACCCAATCCTGACTGGGCCCACAGGACAGAGGGACTGTGTGATGTCGCCCCAAATCCCCTCTGCCGTTTGGCATCTGAAAAAGCATTTTTAAATGGCCACGTTCAGCTCTGAAATGACATTAGCAGCCAAGGGTCAGACCCATCTGGTTTGGCCCTAACTGAGCCTTTGGACTGGAAATGCTGGAGGTTTGAACCTGGAGCTTTCTGCATTTAAATGAACTGCAGCATTGCATCCATGTGGGCTCTTCGGCTGGAGAGCGCTTGCACTGTGCTGTCCCGGGATCTGTAAGAGAGTCAGTGGGGTGGAATGGGACCAGAGTGGATTCATTTTGGTGGCCAGAGCTGGAGACTGAGCACTGAGAGGTTCTGCATGACCCTAGTGGCACATTCTTGGGGTGGTAGCTCCAGAGAGATGACTCTCTTACCCAGCGGCAGAAGCCTTGTGGCCTCTTGGGGGCCCCCTCCCCTTCAGATCCCCTTTGACATCACACAGCCTTTGGCTGAACCTGTTTTTTGAAAAACCACCCTAGAATGCTCCATCAAAATGGCGTCAGAAGATCTGCGGTCGAACAGGTAAATCTGAGTCCAAGAGGCACCTTAGACTCCAATGTAGAATGCTCCATAGTGATCTTACTGGATATTAGTTTGCAAAATGAGATCTTGGAGACTTGGAATTGCTTCCAGTCCTGGACTTGCTGGGCCAGACGTGTTCCCCAAACCGGCAAGTGATAAATGGTCCATTGACAAAACACCAGAGTTCTACTGGGTTATATTCGGTCCTGAGCTGTGGTCCTGGAGAGCGGCCTTCGATTAGCCTATGTTTTTGTGCTTCAGCTGGGGGAGAACAGCACAGGCCTACCTTTCAGGGCTGTTGTAGGAAGGACAGTTCTATGTAAAGTGCTTTGAACACTTGTGTGTTTTTGTGCCCAGTAACAATGAAAGCTCTTTGGGGCAGAGATCTCCGTCTCTCTGTCTGTCTCTGTGCCTCTCTCTCTCTGTCTCTCTCTGGTTCTGTGCCTCTCTCTCTCTTTCTCTGTGCCTCTCTCTCTCTCTCTGTGTCTCTCTCTCTGTCTCTGTGCCTCCCTCTCTCTCTCTGTCTCTGTGCCTCTCTCTCTCTTTGTCTCTGTGCCTCTCTCTGTTCTTCTCTCTCTGTCTCTGTGCCTCTCTGTGTGTCTCTCTCTCTGTGTCTCTCTCTGTCTCTATGCCTCTCTCTGTCTCTGTGTCTCTCTCTCTTTCTGTGTGTCTCTCTTTCTTTGTGCCTCTCTGTTTCTGTGCCTCTGTCTCTCTCTCTCTGTCTCTGTGTCTCTCTTTCTGTGAGTGGAGATCCCTCTGCACACACATTTGTATTAATGCTGAGCGAGAAGCGCGGGTGGGTGTGTTCTGACCTCTCTCGCCTACTCTCCCTCTCGGCCAGACGGCCTCAAGCCCCTCCTCCCCGCCTCCCTGCGGGGCCAGATTGACATCCTGATCCCAAGGCAGCGCTTCCTGCTGAGCTACGATCTCAACTGCGACAAGCTTTGCGCCGACTTCCAGGAAGACATCGAGTTTCATTTTTCTCTCGGGTGGACGATGCTGGTGAACAGGTTTCTGGGACCCAAGACCGGCCGCCGGGCCTTGATGGGATACAACGAGCAGGTGAGGGGCGGGGGGGGGGGGTCACCTCCCTTTGCCCTTCTTGGTTTCCCGGGAGGCGTCAAGGAGATCTTTGAAAATGGTCCAGCCGTGAGAACTCTTTAAAGTGCAGGAGATTTTGCTCAGTGTGTCCCATTGTGACTCCAGCTTGATGTTTCCCTGCTGCCGTTGGTGCACCCCGAATTCAGAGGATGAAGCGGCTTGGAGTTTCTGCGGACCTATGAGAAATGCTGATTAGTTGTCTGTGGACCTTTGCTTGACTTCTGCTTCTGCTAGTGCCAGGAAGGGCTGGGAAGCTGGCTTGTAGACTCTTGCTGTTGGGAGCCAGCCAGCAGTCCCACCTCAGTCTTGCTTGCACGGTCTGTAAAATGGGTCTCACCAACCTTCTCTCCTTCTGGGCTTGGGAATTTCACTTTGCATCATGCTAGTGATGGCGACTGTCACCAGGCTTGGGGCAACCTCTTCCCCGGTGCTCCTGTTCTGCAGCTATTCTCTTCTTCAGCTAGTTCAGGGGTCTTAATTCTTATCGCTTCATTTGCTTGTGTTCATGTTTGCTGATGCTTTCAATTGTTAGGTGCTCTCTCTCTCTCTCTCTGTCTTCTGGGGTTTTATTGTTTGTCAGCTGCTTTGAGGCTTTTGGTGACCCTAAAACAAAGGAGGAGCCCAGTAGCACCTTTAAGATCAAGAGAGTCTTATTCAGAATGTAAGCTTTGGTATGTATGCAGACTTCATAGGGGAGGGACGGTGGCTCAGTGGTAGAGCATCTGCTTGGGAAGCAGAAGGTCCCAGGTTCAATCCCCGGCATCTCCAACTGAAAAGGATCCAGGCAAGTAGGCGTGAAAAACCTCAGCTTGAGACCCTGGAGAGCCGCTGCCAGTCTGAGTAGACAAGACTGACTTAAAGGGAGGGATGGTGGGTGGCTCAGTGGTAGAGCATCTGTTTGGTAAGCAGAAGGTCCCAGGTTCAATCCCTGGCATCTCCAACTAAAAAGGGTCCAGGCAAGTAGGCGTGGAAAACCTCAGCTTGAGACCCTGGAGAGACGCTGCCAGTCTGAGTAGACAATACTGACTTTGATGGACCGAGGGTCTGATTCAGTATAAGGCAGCTTCATATGTTCATGTTCATCAGACAGTGGAATGGGGTACAGCGAGCAGAGGTACTTATAGCTGGTAGGCAGTGGTTAAGAATGCAAGTGGTACCATTCTGAATAGCTTCCATTCTGAATAAAACTTTGTTGGTCTTAAAGGCGCTACTGGACCCCTGCTTTGTTCTGCTTCTTCAGACCGACACGGCTGCCCACCCGGATCTATCTTTTGTTGACCCTGCAGGGTTTTCAAGGCACGAGCTTTTCAGAGGCGGTTAGCCATTGCCTGCCTCTGCGTAGCAACCCTGGATTTCCATGGTGGTCTCTCTCCCAAGGAATGACAAGGGCCAACCAGACTTAAGCTGCTGAGAGCTGACAAGATCGGGCTACCCTGTCCCAGTTAGGGCAGGATATATAAATAACCCGTCAAGTTACCAGATGTGAAACATTCTCTCCCTTCTTAAATTGCACTTCCTCTCCCCCTTTCTGCATAGGTCCAGCGCCCTTTGCCTTTGACCCCTGCAAACCCCAGTCTGCCTCCCCTGCCTCAGGGTTCCTTGACCCAGGAAGAACTGATGGTCTCCATGGTGACCGGGTTGGCATCGCTGACGTCCAGAACCTCCATGGGCATCCTTGTGGTCGGCGGAGTGGTAGGTTGGAGGAGGAAGGCCCTGCTCAAGGGCTGTTGCCTGCTCCCTGGAAGGCAGGTTTCTGGAAAGTCCTGTAGCCCTGGGACATGTATTCATTTGCCTTTATTTATAAAATTTATATCCTGGCCTGTCCTCACAGGGGCCCCCGAGGAAGGCAGCTAACCATTTTAAACACATGTGAGAAAATCACATTTTAAAACTATTAGAGGCGACCCTTGTTTTAAAACACACATAATTAAAAGAGTTAAAATATGTTAAATAAGAACATAAGAGAAGCCCTGTTGGATCAGGCCAATGGCCCCTCCAGTCCAAGACTCAGTGTCACATAAGAACAGAAGAGAAGGCATGTTGGATCAGGCCAGTGGCCCCTCCAGTCCAACACTCTGTGTCACATAAGAACAGAAGAGAAGCCCTGTTGGATCAGGCCAGTGGCCCATCCAGTCCAACACTCTGTGTCACATAAGAGAAGCCCTGTTGGATCAGGCCAGTGGCCCATCCAGTCCAACACTCTGTGTCACATAATAGAAGCCATGTTGGATCAGGCCAACGGCCCATCCAGTCCAAGACTCAGTGTCACATAAGAACAGAAGAGAAGCCATGTTGGATCAGGCCAGTGGCCCATCCAGTCCAACACTCTGTGTCACATAAGAACATAAGAGAAGCCATGTTGGATCAGGCCAGTGGCCCATCCAGTCCAACACTCTGTGTCACATAAGAACAGAAGAGAAGCCATGTTGGATCAGGCCAGTGGCCCATCCAGTCCAACACTCTGTGTCACAGAAGAACATAAGAGAAACCATGTTGGATCAGGCCAGTGGCCCCTCCAGTCCAACACTCTGTGTCACATAAGAACATAAGAGAAGCCATGTTGGATCAGGCCAATGGCCCATCCAGTCCAACACTCTGTGTCACATAAGAACATAAGAGAAGCCATGTTGGATCAGGCCAATGGCCCATCCAGTCCAACACTCTGTGTCACATAAGAACATAAGAGAAGTCATGTTGGATCAGGCCAAATGGCCCATCCAGTCCAACACTCTGTGTCACACAGTGGCCAATATATGTGTGTGTGTGTGTGTGTGTGTATATATATACAAACACACTGTGGCTAATAGCCACTGATGGACCTCTGCTCCATATTTTTATCCAATCCCCTCTTAAAGCTGGCTATGCTTGTAGCTGCCGCCACCTCCTGTGGCAGTGAATTCCACATGTTAATCACCCTTTGGGTGAAGAAGTACTTTCTTTTATCCGTTCTAACCTGACTGCTCAGCAATTTCATCGAATGCCCACGAGTTCTTGTATTATGAGAAAGGGAGGAAAGGACTTAAGAACATAAGAGAAGCCATGTTGGATCAGGCCAACGGCCCATCAAGTCCAACACTCTGTGTCACACAGTGGCAAAAAATGTTATATACACACATACACTGTGGCTAATAGCCACTACCTTTCTCTACTTTCTCCATCCCATGCATAATCTTGTAAACCTCTATCATGTCACCCCGCAGTCGACATTTCTCCAAGCTAAAGAGCCCCAAGCGTTTCAACCTTTCTTCATAGGGAAAGTGTTCACTCGCTGGTGGAAGAAGGCAACAGAAGGGGACAGATGAATCTCCCAGGGTGGGGAGAGAGTTCGAGAACACAGCTCAGACAGTTGGCGAGGGAGGAAGGCTTTTGTAGGCCATGAGCATCTAAGCGTTAGCAGTGGGAACATCCCACAATGTCGCACCAACTCCTCTCTGTGTGTAGAGAGCCAGTGTGGCATAGTGGTAAAGAGCAGCAGACTCTAATGCGGAGAACCGAGTTCAACTCCCCACTCCTCCATATGAAGTCAGCTGGTTGGCCTTGGGGCAGTCACAGCTCTTTCAGGGGTCTCTCAGCCCCTAAAAACAAGTCTAGATTGTCACTGCACAACACCAAGAGCTAGAGCTTGCAGCTGCCAGACAATCTAAGGAGTCCCGGCTGTTCTACACACAATGACATATGATGGTTTATTTTTTAATCTGTGTGTTGTGTGTGTCCTTTGTAGGCTTCAGGGGTTGGCTGTTTTTGTTTTTCACACTCAAGCACCATGTCCCTTCTTGTTCTCCGCCCTTTTTCTATTGCAGGTCTGGAAGGCGGTGGGCTGGAGGCTGATTGCTCTCTCGCTGGGCCTCTACGGCCTCCTGTACGTCTACGAGCGGCTCACATGGACCACGAAAGCCAAGGAGAGGGCCTTCAAGCGCCAGTTTGTGGAGTACGCTGGCGAGAAGCTGCAACTCATTGTCAGCTACACGGGCTCCAACTGCAGCCACCAAGTCCAGCAGTGAGTCTGCAGTGCTGGAGAGGGACAGAAAAGGCCCCGTGCTGCGGGAGTGGTTTTCCCAACCAGTACAGAGGTCTTGGCTACTGCCTGGAAATTCTCTGTGAGGAGGCAGAGCTGCTATTGAGATTATAGACTGATCAAAGCCACCAAGTAATGCAACGTCTTTCAGTTTGCAGACATATATTATAAGGATGGTGTACAACACATAATAAAGAAGATATTGGATTTGTATCCCGCCCTCCACTCCGAAGAGTCTCAGAGCGGTTCACAATCTCCTTTACCTTCCCCCCTCCCCCACAACAGACACCCTGTGAGGTAGATGAAGGTATTGGATTGGCCCATCCAGTCCAACGCTGTGTCACATAAGAACATAAGAGAAGCCACGTTGGATCAGGCCAGTGGCCCATCCAGTCCAACACTCTGTGTCACAGAAGAACATAAGAGAAGCCATGTTGGATCAGGCCAATGGCCCCTCCAGTCCAACACTCTGTGTCACATAAGAACATAAGAGAAGCCATGTTGGATCAGGCCAGTGGCCCATCCAGTCCAACACTCTGTGTCACATAAGAACATAAGAGAAGCCCTGTTGGATCAGGCCAGTGGCCCATCCAGTCCAACACTCTGTGTCACATAAGAACATAAGAGAAGCCCTGTTGGATCAGGCCAGTGGCCCCTCCAGTCCAACACTCTGTGTCACATAAGGAGAAGCCATGTTGGATCAGGCCAGTGGCCCCTCCAGTCCAAAACTCTGTGTCACATAAGAACATAAGAGAAGCCATGTTGGATCAGGCCAATGGCCCCTCCAGTCCAACACTCTGTGTCACATAAGGAGAAGCCATGTTGGATCAGGCCAATGGCCCCTCCAGTCCAAAACTCTGTGTCACATAAGGAGAAGCCATGTTGGATCAGGCCAGTGGCCCCTCTAGTCCAACACTCTGTGTCACAGAAGAACATGAGAGAAGCCATGTTGGATCAGGCCAATGGCCCCTCCAGTCCAACACTCTATGTCACATAAGGAGAAGCCATGTTGGATCAGGCCAGTGGCCCCTCCAGTCCAAAACTCTGTGTCACAGAATAACATAAGAGAAGCCCTGTTGGATCAGGCCAATGGCCCATCCAGTCCAACACTCTGTGTCACAGAAGAACATAAGAGAAGCCATGTTGGATCAGGCCAATGGCCCATCCAGTCCAACACTCTGTGTCACATAAGAACATAAGAGGAGCCATGTTAGATCAGGCCAATGGCTCATCCAGTCCAACACTCTGTGTCACATAAGAACATAAGAGAAGCCATGTTGGATCAGGCCAATGGCCCATCCAGTCCAACACTCTGTGTCACATAAGAACATAAGAGGAGCCATGTTAGATCAGGCCAATGGCTCATCCAGTCCAACACTCTGTGTCACATAAGAACATAAGAGGAGCCATGTTAGATCAGGCCAATGGCCCATCCAGTCCAACACTCTGTGTCACACAGTGGCCAAAATACACACACACACACACTGTGGCTAATAGCCACTGATGGACCTCTGCTCCATATTTTTATCTAAACCCCTCTTGAAGCTGGCTATGCTTGTAGCCGCCACCACCTCCTGTGGCAGTGAATTCCACAAGTTAATCACCCTTTGGGTGAAGAAGGACTTTCTTTTATCCGTTTTAACCCGACTGCTCAGCAATTTCATTGAATGCCCACGAGTTCTTGTATTGTGAGGCTGCTTGTCACCCACAGTCCCCCAGCTGCACTTTTAGGGAGTGTTGATCTCAATTACTGTTTTGGGTGTTAGGCGTGTGGGAGAAAACAGGCTGCTTTCTAGATTTCAAAAGTAGTTTCGTTATGATTTGTGAGATGTCAGAATTATTATTATTGTCTTTTTGCTGCTTACGCTTTATGAAGCTTAGTGCACCTGTTCTCTGCTTAACTTTGTTTCTCCTGCTGAAAAATCTCAAGGGAGCTCGCGGGGACCTTCGCTCAGCTCTGCCAGCAAGTTGACGTCACGAGGGAAGACCTGGAGAAGGAAATCGCAGCCCTGAATAAAAAAATCGAGATCTTGGACTCCCTGCAGGGCAAGGCCAAGTTGCTCAGGTATTGCATTTCGGATTCCATCCTTGGCTGCTTCTATGGGGTGAATTTCTCTTTGTGGTATAAGACAGTCCGGATCTTTTCAACCCTTTTCCCCACCCCACTTTGCTCTTTTAAAACTTGAACGGCTGCTTTGCGAAGCTGAGTGCCCCTCTGCTTTGGGGGCTGCTAGGGTGGGGGCCGGATGCAAGGCTTTTGAAACTCCCTCCCCACAGCTGTCTGCATGGTGTTTAATGCTTTTAATTCCCATTAAAAGAGCCAGTTTGGTGTAGTGGTTAAATGAGTGGACTCTTATCTGGGAGAACCGGGTTTGATTCCCCACTCCTCCCCTTGCAGCTGCTGGAATGGCCTTGGGTCAGCCATAGTGGTTAAGTGTGGGGACTCTTATCTGGGAGAACCGGGTTTGATTCCCCCCTCCTCCGCTTGCACCTGCTGGAATGGCCTTGGGTCAGCCATAGTGGTTAAGTGTGGGGACTCTTATCTGGGAGAACCGGGTTCGATTCCCCACTCCTCCACTTGCACCTGCTGGAATGGCCTTGGGTCAGCCATAGCTCTGGAAGAGGTTGTCCTTGAAAGGGCAGCTGCTGTGAGAGCCGTGTCCAGCCCCACCCACCTCACAGGGTGTCTGTTGTGGGGGAGGAAGATAAAGGAGATTGTGAGCCGCTCTGAGTGGAGTGGAGGGCGGGACATAAATCCAGTATCTTCTATCTTCTTCTATCTTCCATCTGCTGCGTCTGATGATTGTGTTACGATAGATTGTGGGCAATGCTTTATTTCGGTGATTCTTGATGCTGCTTTTAGGAGACAGGCCACCTTCTCTCCTGCAGCTTGTTGTTCTTTTCCTGCCAGGGCTGCAGGGCAATGCCTGTGACAGTTAATGGTGTTGCCCAGCGTTGGTGCGTGGCTGCTAGCAAAAAGCTGACCTTCCTCTCCTCTTTTCTTTCCTCTGTGTAGGAATAAAGCCGGGTGGTTGGACAGTGAACTGAACATGTTCATCCACCAATATTTGCAGCAGAGCAGATAAGCGGAGAAGAGGGTGGCAGCTCTCCCTCACCCCATGTTCCACTCGCTGGTGAAAACCTGACCTTGGCGATGAAGAGAAGCCCCCCCCATGGGCACACGCAGAAGCTAGTGGCTGGACGGTCCCCATTTCTGCCACGGGACGGCGGGAATCCAGCTTCCCCTCCGCATGATAATCCTTTCTCCTCTCCCTTTTAGCACCCCGTCTCTTCTCAGTAGGGATCTTAAACTCAGAATGTAGCAGGAGGTACGTTGGTGTCGATACTTTTGCCTGACGAGTCAGAAGGTCCCTTTTCCATTTCTGTCTAGACGCCAATGAAATGTCGAGAGAACCAAATCCTACCCCAATCCTGTCTTGTGTGTTTGGGTTGAAATCTGTTCTAGACTTCTCCCTCTTCCTCCTCCCCACCCCGATGTCGAAAGATGAATTTTTGTCCCTAAAGCAGACAGTCCCATTTCTTCTGGGAGACAAAAGGCAAGCACGTTTAAGACAGCTCGGTCTCACTGGAACGGATTTCAGCCCGAATTCGCGTCTTCCTTCTGCTGAAATCACAAGAGAAACAAACGGGGCTTCATTTCGGCTGGATGGTGCCTGCTTCATCCAGGAGGCAAATGAATTTTAAGCAGGCCCAGGCAGTTCTGAAAAGATGCTGCCACAGATGCATCCTCTCTAGGCTGAAAGAGCCAATGGCCAGAGGTGTTCAGGAGCTCCAAGAAGACCTCCCCCCACAATGCCAGCTCCCCACGTTGATAAAGGCTGGATTTAGCCCCACCCACCCGCTTCAGCTCTCTTGCAAGCAGTTAACGATAGCAGCTGGAAGAAGGACCAGTCCCAACTTCCACTTCCTTACCAGCTCCTTCTAGGTGGTGACGGCTGAACTTTGTGTGAACCCTGTTTTGCTGCGTGAGCCGGTAGTTGTAGCTGCTGCCTGCTTTCTGCCTCTGTCTAAATGAGGAGGGGGTGAGGGCTGCCAGGAAGCATCTTGCCCAAAGTCTTGCAAAGTGCCAGGAAGCATCATGACCCCGGCTCTTGGTCTGTGCATTCAGGCACCGCCCGAGTTGTGCCTCTTATTTTATTTTTATTTTATTACATTTATATGCCGCCCTCCTCTGATGGGCTCAAAGCGGCTAGTCACACTTAGGTCGTCTAGTTCTTCGCACTTAGGAGACAGGTGCTTCCTGTTTGCCTGGTAACACAGGTGCTTCCTGGTTACCTGGTAACACAAGGAGTACTTCCTGGTTACTTGGTGACAGAGGCCTCTCCAGAAGACATGGCCCAGTTACACTTGAAGAGAGCTGGCGGATTCCTGGCTGCAGACTATGAGATGCCCAAAAATGGTAAAAGAGGCACCACCCCCAAGGGCTTGCGGGTGGTGTAAACCCTTAGATGTGTTCAGGATGCCTGAATAGGTGATGAAATTGATTTTGACTTGCAAGACAAATATTGAACACGAAAGATGAACTCTCTTCCTTCTCCTATCCTTCTCTTCCGTAGATTCCCTTTTCCTTGAGCAGAGTTTTTGAATTAACCTCCTCTGGGTAGCCAACATATCCTTGCCATGATTTGCAGAGCTGTAGTAAATACTGCTGAATCAGGGCTGTGCATAGAGGTGTAGGGGATGGGAAATGCCCAGAGAGAAGGTCCCAGAATGTAGCTCCATGAAACTCCGCCAGTTAGCACCATCCTGGTTCTAGGAGAGCATAGGGAACTGACCGACTGTACTGGATTTGGGTCCCTTTGCAGTTTCTGTATCCTTTTGATTTGCAATGTAAGAGTGAAAATACCCTGTGATGGATGGCTTTTTTAAAAAAAAGGTTTAATAGGCTCTTTAGTTGCAGGAGGTGGTTTAATGCTGAGGGAGCTGGTCAGGGTGGTCAGTGGAGATGACGTGTTCTCACTTCCTTTATCATCTTCCTCCTGTATTAGCTTGCAGGAGAATCAAAGTCCAGCAGGCCCAGCAGATAGATCACTGTGCAGACTTCATGTGGCAGAGGTATAAGAACCAGCACCCTGCCTCCCCCTCCCCCACCTGCTTGCAAGGGAGTGCTCTGCCCCCCCCCCCCATCCTGCACTATGTGTGTTTCCTCAAACATGCCATGTCACCTAGTCTTAGATCTGTCCCTGGAGAACAGGCTACATTGGGTACTCTCTGCCAGGGACTAGGGTCGGCTTACTTGGTCCTGTTTGTCCCCTGCGTATCCTGGCTTGCCCCAGCATATATATTGTGTGTAAGGTTAAGTAATCCTTTGTATGGCCAGTTCACACGTCTCAAAAGCCCCAGGGAGGAAGCCCTTTATGTCTATATCAGATGGTAGTGGGACACCGGCCCCAATTCCGGGTCCTTTATTTGGTTTGCTGTAGCAACCCCCCTTTTCTGTGATTGCCAGATGGGAGAATTCGGAGGTAGACGGTGCATAATTTCTTTGTAGAACTTTTGGAACGGTCGTTAGATAGCAGAAGCCACGAAAGGTGAGAGAAATCCCTGTAAGCAATTCAGGATTTGCTGCCCTTTTTCTGATTTTCCAATTCCCCCAGTGGAATCTCCACTTGGAGTTAACTAAGCTGCTGGGTTCCTCATCAAACCAACTCGGCCGAATTCCTTTTGCCTGGTAGCTCTTCAGATACTGCGGACTAGGAGACCTGTTCCGAGAGCGAATTTGCCGCAAGTGAAAGAACAGAGCTCCTGTTTCCTTGAAACCAACCTTTCTAGCCAAATGCACTTTACTTTTTACAGCTGCTAACTTGATTACTAGACAATGTTTGTTCTCTCTCTTTGGCCGAATATGAGGCTTTTCCAGATTCTCTCAACAGGGTGTTTTCTCTCTGCTGTATGTAAAGGCCGTCGATTTGTGGGTTTTGGCTTTTTTTATTGCATGAATTAATTTTATTGCCATGGCCTTTCAGTTAATCAGACCTGAAAATAAACCATGAAATAAAATAAGAAATAATCCAGTTTCTGCGCTTTGTTTTCTTGGGTGGAAATCTGGTTGTCTGGTTGGTTGTCTCAGAGCTCTCCGCTGTACTCTGCTCCACGCAAGGTAAGTGACTTAGGAAAGGAAAGGTCCCCTGTGCAAGCGCCAGTCGTTTCCGACTCTGGGGTGACGCTGCTTTCACAACGTTTTCATGGCAGACTTTTTACGGGGTGGTTTGCCATGCCCTTCCCCAGTCATCTACACTTCCCCCCCCCCCCCCCAGCAAGCTGGGTACTGATTTTAAGGGGCAGTTTAATCCATGAAAACTACATGGAGCTCCCAGGGGTCAGCCACAAGTGTCCCTTTTGAATCTCAGACTCTGGAGACAAATTACAGCAAACATGAAAGGGCAGGGTGTAGTGGTTAAGTGTGCGGACTCTTATCTGGGAGAACCAGGTTTGATTCCCCACTCCTCCACTTGCACCTGCTGGAATGGCCTTGGGTCAGCCATAGTGGTTAAGTGAGCAGACTCTTATCTGGGAGAACCGGGTTTGATTCCCCACTCCTCCACTTGCACCTGCTGGAAGGGCCTTGGGTCAGCCATAGTGGTTAAGTGCGCGGACTCTTATCTGGGAGAACCGGGTTTGATTCCCCACTCCTCCACTTGCAGCTGCTGGAATGGCCTTGGGTCAGCCATAGTGGTTAAGTGCGCGGACTCTTATCTGGGAGAACCGGGTTTGATTCCCCACTCCTCCGCTTGCAGCTGCTGGAATGGCCTTGGGTCAGCCATAGTGGTTAAGTGCGCGGACTCTTATCTGGGAGAACCGGGTTTGATTCCCCACTCCTCCGCTTGCAGCTGCTGGAATGGCCTTGGGTCAGCCATAGTGGTTAAGTGCGCGGACTCTTATCTGGGAGAACTGGGTTTGATTCCCCACTCCTCTGCTTGCAGCTGCTGGAATGGCCTTGGGTCAGCCATAGTGGTTAAGTGCGCGGACTCTTATCTGGGAGAACCGGGTTTGATTCCCCACTCCTCCGCTTGCAGCTGCTGGAATGGCCTTGGGTCAGCCATAGTGGTTAAGTGCGCGGACTCTTATCTGGGAGAACCAGGTTTGATTCCCCACTCCTCCACTTGCACCTGCTGGAATGGCCTTGGGTCAGCCATAGCCCTGGCAGAGGTTGTCCTTGAAAGGGCAGCTGCTTTGAGAGCCCTCTCAGCCCCACCCACCTCACACGGTGTCTGTTGTGGGGGAGGAAGGTAAAGGAGATTGTGAGCTGCTCTGAGACTCTTGAGTGGAGGGCAGAATATAAGTCCAATGTCATCGTCTTCTTCCAGTCGCTTTTTCTTTAAATTACCTGCATCTGTGGGGCTTCTCAATGCAGCATACTGGGGAGGGGGAGGTCATAGCTCCGAGCAAAGCTGGCATTTGGGGGGCAAAATGTCCCAGGGAGCAAGACCTTGGCGAGAGCAGTCACTAGCAATACTTTGGTGGCTGGACTTCTGATTTGCTGTTGCACAGGGAGAGGCCATCCCGGGCTTCCTCTGAAAATCCTACATACAAAAAAGATGTCCACAATTTGCAATACTGACCAACCCCTCCCCTCTAGCCCCTCCCTCCTCCTTCCTGTCGTGATCCAGCAATGGTATTGGCCACTGGGATGGCAAATCCAGCCCCAGCAGCTGCTGTTGAAATACCTTGACTGGCCAGCGGAAGACTTCATCAGTATGCCTTGCTGGGACTTGCAGTTGGGTGCCCCAAAGGCCAGGGGGCGCTCCAGGGCTTAGGGGAACAGCTCTATGGCAGCTTGCTCCAGAGGCAGAAGAACTCCACCTGCAGAAGTTTGCCAATACCTTTTTTCAAGTTAAAGGTAAAGGTAGTCCCCCTGTGCAAGCACCAGTCGTTTCCAACTCTGGGGTGACGTTGCTTTCACGTTTTCAAGGCAGACTTTTTTAAACGGGGTGGTTTGCCATTGCCTTCCCCAGTCATCTCCACTCCCCCCGCCCCCCAGCAAGCTGGGTACTCGTTTTACCAACCTTGGAAGGATGGAAGGCTGAGTCAACCTTGAGCCTGCTACCTGAACCCAGCATCTGCCGGGATCAAACTCAGGTCATGAACAGAGCTTAGGACTGCAGCTTTACCACTCTGTGCCACGGGGCTCTTTTTTTCAAGTTGTTCAGTTGCACAGTTGAGTCCGACTCTTTGCGACCTCCTGGACCAAACCACGGCAGGCCCTCCTGTCTTCCACCATCCTCCGAAGTCTGCTCAGATTCGTGTTAGTTACATCAGTAACTGTCCAGCCGTTTCCTCTTTTGCCGCCCCCTTCTTTTGCCTTCTGTCTTTCCCAGCATCAGGGTCTTCTCCAGGGAGTGCTCCCTTCTCATTCGGTGGCCAAAGTATTTCAGCTTCAGCATCTGACCTTCCAAGGAACAGTCTGGGTTGATTCCCCTTAGGACTGACTGATCTTGCAGTCCAAAGGACTCTCAAGAGTCTTCTCCAGCACCACAGCTCAAGAGCATCTATTCTTCTGCGCTCAGCCTTCCCCTTCTTCTTTTGCCTTCTGTCTTTCCCAGCATCAGAATCTTCTCCAGGGAGCGCTCCCTTCTCATTTGGTGGCCAAAGTATTGGAGCTTCAGCTTCAGCATCTGACCTTCCAGGGAACAGTCTGGGTTGATTTCCCTTAGGACTGACTGATCTGATCTTGCCGTCCAAGGGACTCTCAAGAGTCTTCTCCAGCACCACAGCTCAAAAGCATCTATTCTTCTGTGCTCGACCTTCCTTATGGTCCAGCTCTCACAGCCATACATGACTACTGGGAATACCATCGCTTAGACTATACAGACTTTTGTTGCCAGGATGATGTCTCTACTTTTTATTATACTGCCCAGGTTCGCCGTAGCTGTTAGGTCTAAGCAAAACATTAGGAAAAACTTATTGCACAGTGTGTGGGGGAGAGGGTAGGGTTGCCAATCCCCAGGTGGAGGCAGGGGATCCCCCGGTTTGGAGGCCCTCCCCCCGCTTTGGTGTCGTCAGAAAGCGGGGGGAGGGGAGAGAAATGTCTGCTGGGCACTCTATTATTCCCTATGGAGATTTATTCCCATAGAAAATCATGGAGAATTGATCCGCGTATCTGGGGCTCTGGGGGGGGCTGTTTTTTGGGGTAGAGGCACCAAATTTTCAGTATAGCATCTAGTGCCTCTCCCCAAAATATTCCCCAAGTTACAAAAAGATTGGACTTGGGGGTCCAATTCTATGAGACCCAAAAGAAGGTGCCCCTATCCTTCATTATTTCCTATGGAAGGAAGGAATTGAAAAGGTGTGCCGTCCCTTTAAATGTGATGGTCAGAACTCCCTTTGGAGTTCAATTATGCTTCTCACAGCCTTGATCTTGGCTCCACCCCTAATGTCTCCTGGCTCCACCCCCAAAGTCTCCTGGCCCCTCCCCCAAAGTCCCCAGATATTTCTTGAATTGGACTTGGCAACCCTAGGAGAGGGGCAGCACTCAGCACTCTGCGTTGGGGCATTCTTGGGGATTTGGAGGTGGAACCTGAGAAGGGGGAGGTTTAAGGAGGGCGCAATCTCAGCGGGGTGCAATGCCCGGGGCAACCAGCTTGGGGAGGGACTTAAGTGGGGTACAGCGATTTAGGGGCACCTTCTTTTGGACATTCTGGACATCCAGCCGTTGTTTATTGATGATGTTATGGTAGAACAGGTGACAGAATGGAAGTTTTTGGGAATTACTATGAAACAGGATCTAACATGGGGGGCAAATACTTTAGCTCTAGAGAAAAAGGCCCAGCAACGACTATACTACTTAAGACTCTTAAGATCACTACAACTGTCAGGGAGTCTGCTGGTTGCCTTTTATCGTAGTTCCATTGAGAGCATTTTATCTTATTGCCTCTGGGTGTGGTTTGGGAGCTGCATGGAAGCAGAGAGAAGGGTGCTCCAAAGAGTGATGGTAAGAGCACAGAAGATTTGTGGATGTTCTCTCCCCTCATTGGTGGATCTGTATAATTTGGGATGTAAAAGGAAGATACAAATGATCTTAAGGGACCCTTCACATCCAGGCCACTTGCTATTTGAGATCTTACCGTCAGGCAGGCGATATAGAGTGTTGAAGGCGAAGACAAATAGATTCAAGGGCAGCTTCTACCCAAGTGCCGTGGTTAGGCTAAATGCAGGGTTATGAATGGTTGTTTTCAGATGCATTTAAATGGTCTATGTATATGTCCTTTTGGGGGGGGGGGTGTTGATGTGTTGGTATGTTTGTGGAAGAGCACCTCATTTCGTTGCTCTCATTTTCTTTTTTGAGAACAATGACAATAAATTTATCTATCTATCTTTTGGGGCTCATAGAATTGGTCTCCTTGGTCCAATCTTTTTGAAACTTGGAGGGTCCTTTGCGGAGAGGCATCGGATGCTGTGCTGCAAATTTGGTGCCTCTACCCCAAAAAACAGCTCCCTCAGAGACCCCCAGATCAATTCTCCATTATACGCTATGGGGAATCTATCTCCATAGAGACTAATGGAGTGCCCAGCACACATTTCCCTCCCCCCCCCCGCCGCTTTCTGATGACCCTGAAGGGGGGGAAGGGTCTCCAAACCGGGAGAGCACAAAGTCGGGAGTCCAGGGGGGCACCCTGAAGACAAGAGTGGAGTTCTGGGTCGAAGCTCCCTGGCGCATGCCCCTGTGTGCTCCTGAAGAACTGCGCGTGCTCAGGGAAGCTCATCCCTTGAAGAGAAGCCTGCCGAAGGCAGGCAGGAACTTCAGTGGGTGGGATCCAGCGCCCTCCAAAGCGCCCCTCCGTTCTCTGCTGCAGGAGAAGGGCTTTCTGGAGGCGGGCACGTGGGGCGGCGGGAGGTGGCGCGGCCCCTTTAAGAGGGAGAGCGGCGGGCAGTTGGGGCGGGGCCAGGGCCGGCCAATCAGGGTGCGTTCGGAAGCTTCTCTTTTGCTACATTGTTGAAAGAAACTGACCAGCCCGCGAGTGAGTGAGGGGGGGCGGGGGAGAAGCCCCTCTGCCGGGGGGGGGGCCTGGGGAGGAAAGGGGGCTAGGATGGGGGGGGTCCCTGGTCGAGGGAGAGGGGCGGCAGCCGGCCGACTTGAGGCTTGAGGCTTGAAGCAGTCAAGTTCATACAGTTGGGGGGTGCGCGGCTTTGGTTGGCTCAGATGTGCAGGGAGAAACCCCCTGGGTAGGGTTGCCAGCCTCCAGGTGGGGCCTGGAGATCTCCTGCTTTTGCAACTTCTCCAGCTGGCAGAGATCAGCTCCCCTGGAAAAAAATGGCTGCTTAGAAGGGTGGACTCCAGGGCACTGTCCCATGCTAAGGCCCCTCCCTCCCCAAACCCCGCCCTCTCCTGGATCCACCCCCAAAGTCTCCAGATATTTTCTAACACAGACCTGGTTCTGCTCAAACTTCTCAAGGGCTTTCGCTGAGGAAGTGTTTAGTGATTTCCACTCTATGACCACAGAAAAGTAACACCATTCAGTTTTGGTTTAGGTGGGTAGCCGTGTTGGTCTGAAGCAATAGAGCAAAGTTTGAATCCAATGGCACATTGAATACCAACCAAGTTTCATTCTGGGTGTAAGCATTCATCTATCCAGAGAAATATGCATGCACACAAAAGCTTAAGTCCAGAATTAAACTTGGTTAGTTTTAAAGGTTCCCCTGGACCCGAGCATTCAGTTTAGAATTGGAAGTGCACTGACTTCAGACATCTTTCTAATTCTGTGCTCCTCTTGTCCTAATCCAGGAATGCTTCAGTAACAGCCATCACTCAGTCCCTCACTCAGTACACCAATTTCAATCCAGACACTCCCTGTCTCACTTAACACTGCCTGCCAAAGGGAAAGTTCAGAGCCAGCATTTAAAAAAGAACTTTAAGGGCTGATATTTTAGGGGTTTTTTATTATTTATTTATTTATTACTTTACATTTATATCCCGCCCTCTCCGCAAGCGGACTCAGGGCGGCTTACAGTATCATAAAAACAATCAATTCCATAAAACATATAAAACCATAATACATTTATCAGTTTAAAACTATTACGCTATTAAAGTTCAAGTTTGGTTGTCTTTGAAGGCATAATAGAGAAATCCCTCTGAGCATGTTCAGAGTGTATTTCCCTTGCCACAGTGCATACGCATGCACACATACACCAGTTCCATGTCCAAAGATGTGTCCTCTGGAGTCTAGAGTGTTCTGTTCAGAAATTACCGTAAGAAAAAGTTTTGCTCTGCGTTTTTGGCCTGCAATCTCCTGTCTTCTCCTCTCTCAAAGCAGGCAACAGAAGATGGACCTGGAACAGCTAGAGAAGCTGCGTCTTATGAACCAAGATCTCCTGCAGAGGCTAAAGGCAAACCAAGAGGAATTCAGGAAACTGTTGCCTGACAGATCTCCATCGTGGCCCCTGCGATCCAAAAGAAAGACTCCTGAGAACAGACGGGTGCCAGATCCCCAAACCAGGGTATGTAGAGGGACAGCTGTATGGTGTTCCATGTCTTTCTTTTCTCCCTACTCCCTACTTTCAGGCTAGATAGGAGATCCGTGGCACAGAGTGGTCAGCTGCAGTACCGCAGTCCAAGCTCTGCTCATGACCTGAGTTTGATCCCAGTGGAAGCTGGGTTCAGTTAGCCGGCTCAAGGCTGACTCAGCCTTCCATCCTTCCAAGATTGGTAAAATGAGTACCCAGCTTGCTGGGGGGAAAGTGTAGAGGACTGGGGAAAGCAATGGCAAACCACCCCATAAAAAGTCTGCCAAGAAAACATTGTGATGTGATGTCACTCCATGGGACACTAGTAACTCGGTGCTTACACAGGGGACTACCTTTACCTTTTGGGGCAAATGATGCTCTGTATTCTTGGTGCTTGTGCGGGGGTGGGGGGACAGTGGGAGGGCTTCTGGTGTCCTGGCCCCAGAGATGGACCTCCTGATGGTGCCTGGTTTTTTGGCCACTGTGTGACACAGAGTGTTGCACTGGATGGGCCATTGGCCTGATCCAACATGGCTTCTCTTATGTTCTTATGTGACACAGAGTGTTGGACTGCAGGGGCCATTGGCCTGATCCAACATGGCTTCTCTTATGTTCTTATGTGACACAGAGTGTTGGACTGGAGGGGCCATTGGCCTGATCCAACATGGCTTCTCTTATGTTCTTATGTGACACAGAGTGTTGGACTGGATGGGCCATTGGCCTGATCCACCATGGCTTCTCTTATGTTCTTATGTGACACAGAGGGCGTTTTCGCACTTACCTTAATCGGCAGCGACGCCCCTCTTCAGCGCGCAGGATCTGCCCGGATTTCGCACCAATTGCCGCGGAGCACCCAGAAGAGCCGGAAAGTCCCGCGGCTTTTGCGGCGCAAATGGAAACTGGTTTTTGGCGGTTTCCATTTGCGCCGCAAAAGCCGCGGGACTTTCCAGCTCTTCCGGGTGCTCCGCGGCAATTGGTGTGAAATCTGGGCAGATCTTGCGCGCTGAAGAGGGGCGTCGCTGCCGATTAAGGTCAGTGCGAAAACGCCCAGAGTGTTGGACTGGAGGGGCCATTGGCCTGATCTAACATGGCTTCTCTTATGTTCTTATGTGACACAGAGTGTTGGACTGGATGGGCCATTGGCCTGATCTAACATGGCTTCTCTTATGTTCTTATGTGACACAGAGTGTTGGACTGGATGGGCCATTGGCCTGATCTAACATGGCTTCTCTTATGTTCTTATGTGACACAGAGTGTTGGACTGGATGGGCCACTGGCCTGATCCAACAGGGCTTCTCTTATGTTCTTATGTGACACAGAGTGTTGGACTGGAGGGGCCATTGGCCTGATCCAACAGGGCTTCTCTTATGTTCTTATGTGACACAGAGTGTTGGACTGAAGGGGCCATTGGCCTGATCCAACAGGACTTCTCTTATGTTCTTATGTGACACAGAGTGTTGGACTGGAGGGGCCATTGGCCTGATCCAGCAGGGCTTCTCTTATGTTCTTCTGTGACACAGAGTGTTGGACTGGAGGGGCCATTGGCCTGATCCAACACGGCTTCTCTTATGTTCTTCTGTGACTCAGAGTGTTGGACTGGATGGGCCGCTGGCCTGATCCAACAGGGCTTCTCTTATGTTCTTATGTGACACAGAGTGTTGGACTGGAGGGGCCATTGGCCTGATCCAGCAGGGCTTCTCTTATGTTCTTCTGTGACACAGAGTGTTGGACTGGAGGGGCCATTGGCCTGATCCAGCAGGGCTTCTCTTATGTTCTTCTGTGACACAGAGTGTTGGACTGGAGGGGCCATTGGCCTGATCCAACACGGCTTCTGTTATGTTCTTTTGTGACTCAGAGTGTTGGATTGGATGGGCCGCTGGCCTGATCCAACAGGGCTTCTGTTATGTTCTTATGTGACACAGAGTGTTGGACTGGAGGGGCCATTGGCCTGATCCAACACGGCTTCTCTTATGTTCTTCTGTGACTCAGAGTGTTGGACTGGAGGGGCCATTGCCCTGATCCAACACGGCTTCTCTTATGTTCTTTACTCCCTTCTTCCATAGCAGCTTATGCCATTGTCTTCCAATTTATCCTTACGACAGTCCTGTGAGGTAGGTTAGGCTGAGAGTGTATGATATATAGGGGAAAGTCTATGCCTGTCCGTTACACTCGTATCCTGTCCTTCCTCTTAGTGCTGCATACATAGTCCCTGCACCCTATTTATAATCCCATCAATCCTGTGTTTTCAGAGGGAGCAGCCCAGGATCTCCCCCTAAGCTTCAGAGCAGATTTGCACCTGGATCTTCACAGTGCTAGTTGCACGCTCTAGCCAGGGGTTCTGAAATTTTTTTAGTTTGGGGGCACCTTTGGAATTCTGGCACAGCCAACGTGATTGTTGCAGCCCGCCTTCAGCCATGCGGCGAAGATCCTTGTGCTGTGGCAACAGCTGCTGCCAAAGCAATGTTTTTTAAACAATCTGCACTGCCCATCAAATCTTCAGTGGCCAATCAGAAGCCTTGCTGGGCAAATGCCCCACCTGGTCCTGCCCATTTTCTAAAAGAACACTCGACAAACGCCAAGAAAGGTGCCAGCAGGCAGTGTGGCACCAACAGACACCATATTGGGGAACCATACTCTAGCACAGGGGTGGCCAAGCTGTGGCCGAGAGCCAGATGTGGCTCTTTCATGCAAATTGTGTGGCTCATGAAGCCCCCACCACCCAGTCAGCTGGCTTGGAGAAGGCATTTAAAGTTAAAGTTGCTTTATTTCCACCTCTCCCTCCCCATTTATTTCCTTCCTTCCTTCCTTCCTTCCTTCCTTCCTTCCTTCCTTCCTTCCTTCCTTCCTTCCTTCCTTCCTTCCTTCCTTCCTTCCTTCCTTCCTTCCTTCCTTCCTTCCTTCCTTCCTTCCTTCCTTCCTTCCTCAGACATCTGGCATTTATGTCTTGTGGCTCTCACACATCTGACCTTTGAGCATATATGAACATATGAAGCTGCCTTATACTGAATCAGACCCTTGGTCCATCAAAGTCAGTATTGTCTTCTCAGACTGGCAGCGGCTCTCCAGGGTCTCAAGCTGAGGTTTTTCATTCCTATTTTCCTGGACCTTTTTTAGTTGGAGATGCCAGGGATTGAACCTGGGACCTTCTGCTTCCCGAGCAGATGCTCTACCACTGAGCTACCATCCCTCCCCAAAACATATGAACATATGAAGCTGCCATATACTGACACAGACCCTGGGTCCATCAAAGTCAGTATTGTCTCTCAGACTGGCAGCGGCTCTCCAGGGTCTCAAGCTGAGGTTTTTCACATCTATTTGCCTGGACCCTTTTTAGTTGGAGATGCCAGGGGTTGAACCTGGGACCTTCTGCTTCCCAAGCAGATGCTCTACCATTGAGCCACCGTCCCTCCTTTATTCTATGTGGCTCTTACGTTACGCAATTTTGGCCACCCCTGCTCTAGCAGTTGTCCCATGTTGGTTCTTTTGGGGGTATAGGAGGCCCCTATATATTTGGGAACTAATCTGACTTCTCTTCCCATTCCAGAAAGAGAACCAAGTCCAGGCTGCTGAAGAGTTCCCTAGCGCTGTGATGGGGCTGGCCAGGGGGGCAGGGCCCCCACAGGCAAGACCTGGCCTCAGCCCCCCCTCGAAACCCACCACATCCCGCCAGGAAGAAGAGCAAGAAACACCACCCCAAGAGGGTCGGCATCCAGACTCGGATCGGACTGAGAAGACTTCTGTGCCGTCAGCAACGGAGGGCAAGCCTGCCCGAGCAGCTGACAAAATGGTGAAAAAATGCCATGCTCCAGGAGACCCAGAGGGAAAATCCATTCCTGTGAGCCAAACAGACTCTGAAATGGATCCTGCTGCCTTGCGAAGGGCGAGGGCCAGAGCGGAGCCAAACCAGGCGCAAGCCAAAGGGAGCCGCGGGCCAAGAGCGTCGGCTAGGATGCCGCCGGCTCCCAAATCGATCCTGCTCACCCCTCAGTGCAAGGAAACCAAAGAGAAAACTCAGGTGGGTGGTTGCAGTTCTCTCCTTTACCAGCCTTATCTTGGTGGGGGAGGAAAGCGCTTTCAAGTTGAAGCCAATTCTGTACACCAGGGGTATCAATCATGTGGCCCGGGGACCGAATTAGGCCCTTGGAGGGCTCCTATCAGTCCCCCTGAGCAACTGGCTATCATCTGCTTCCTTCTCCCTCTCTTTTGCTTCCTTCTGCATCACAGCTTGCTTTGCCAGGCTTGCTCAATCACAAAGGAGCTACCAAGCAGAGTCTCTATTTTCTCCATTGGCTGAGGCTCCTCCCTTAGGGAGGAAGCAGGGGAGGCAGAACTTGCTTTGCCAGGCTCTCTCAATCGCACAGCAGAGCTACTGAGCCAAGCCTCTCCACTTTCTATTGGCTGAGGCTCCCCCACCCTGGTCCCCTGGGGAAGGAAGGAAAGAACCAGTTTCCTTTGCCCAGTTCTCTGGATCCCATGGGAGAGATTCAAAGAAAACACCTTTAAGACCAATCAGTGCTAATGTTTTAAACATGTTTTAGGGGTTTTTTGGTGGTTAGGTGTGTGACTGGGGAAGGCCATGGCAAACCACCCCGTAAAAAGTCTGCCGTGAAAACGTTGTGAAAACAACATCACCCCAGAGTCGGAAATGACTGGTGCTTGCACAGGGGACCTTTCCTTTTTCCTTTTCCTTTGTTTGTTTTATTCAATTTGTATCCCACCCTCCCCGCAAAAGCAGGCTCAGGGCAGCTTACACACCCATGTAAACAAATGGGACATAAAACCACATTAAAATATAAAAAGATACAGAGAACACAAAAACAGGTGCTATAACGATCTTTCAATTTTCCACTCGTTATTCCAGCTGGATGTTCTACAGAAAAACCAACCTTAGGTTCATGTTCAAGGTGGTCGGGTTGTTTCGGAGTCTGTTGCAGCCTGTGATCTTAATTTACAAATGCCTGGTGGATGGGGGGTGACGTTTTTCTCTTGCAGAAGGAGGCCGGGCGTGTGACGTTTGTGTCTGACCCTGAAGAATACACTCTCTCTGCAGACGAGTGGTCGGTTCGCCCTTTCCTGGGGTACGACTGGATTGCAGGTGTGACCGTTTTATCCCTTTGGAGCAGAAGGGCTATGGAGGCTGGTAGTTTGTCCCCTGAATGTGGCTAATGCAAATCGATTTCTCCATGCTATGGTGGTCTTGGGGGAATAGTTTATTTATTTGCTTGCTTGGTTCATCTGGAGAGCCAGTTTGGTGTAGTGGTTAAGTGTGCGGACTCTTATCTGGGAGAACCGGGTTTGATTCCCCACTCCTCCACTTTCACCTGCTAGCATGGCCTTGGGTCAGCCATAGCTCTGGCAGAGGTTGTCCTTGAAAGGGCAACTGCTGTGAGAGTCCTCTCAGCCCCACCAACCTCACAGGGTGTCTGTTGTGGTGGGGGATGGGGAGGTAAAGGAGATTGTGAGCCGCTCTGAGACTCTTCGAAGTGGAGGGCGGGATATAAATCCAATATCTTCATCTTCTTCATCTATATCCCACTTTTCTAATAGAGACTCAAGACAGATAACAAACTATTTTTTAAAAAATCCATCAGAGTGCTTAAGACACCAAGAGAAGGATGAGAGGACTGGAAAACAATGCAAACTGAAAGGCATCTTAAGGCATGACATAGAATCATAGAGTTGGAAGGGACCTCCAGGGCCATCTAATCCAACCCCCTGCACAATGCAGGAAATTCACAAGTATCTCCCCCAAGAATGCAGAAAAAAACCTGGAGTCCAGAAGGTGACTCTCAGTAGCTAAATGGAATCTGTTCCAAGCCAGAGTGAATATTGGCTCCTGGGGGAAGCAGGATTCCTGTAGACTTTTGGTCTGACTCAACAGGGGCAGTTTTGTGGTCTGACCTGTCTCGGACTCCCCTTCCCTTCTCTTCCAGGGTTGCTAGACATGGACTGTTCAGTCTCGGAGAAACCAGAGCAGTACTTTTCTGAGCTGCAGGACTTCCGGCGGGTGAACAGAGATGCTTGTGTCTACGATGGATGCTTACGGTGAGGAGGGTGAGGTGCGAAGGCAGAAATCTCCATGGGGAGGGCTCATGCATCCAGACCAGAAGGGGAAACTAAACTCCTGGAAGTTCAGCTCTCCAGATGGGGCCTAGCTCTGTATGCCCAACCTCGATCCTTGGAAGACAAATGGTTTGTCACTAGAGACAGGGCCTTCTTGGTGTTGACACCACAACCTCTTAGCTGTTTTTACTGGCATTCTAACTGACTCATGTGCATCACTGTTTTGTGGGTTGTGTGAGAAACTGATGAACGTTGAAGTGCTGATTGATGGTATTTTGAGATGGTGACAACCAAAGCATTTTCGCTGATCAAAAAGCGCGTCCTTGAAATTGACCATGGTAGCTTGAACCTGAGAGCCTGCAGAGTAGGATCACCCCTATCTTTTGATCTTTCTTACCCCAAATCTTTACCCCCTTGGGTGTACTATCTTACCGTGCCACATTATCGCACGGCTTTTTTTGTTTGCAAGACTGAACCTACAATGGTTTTGAAAGGGAGATTTTCGAAAGCATAGAAAAAGGATAGAGAAGGTAGAGAAAGAAGTACTTTTCTCCCTTTCTCACAATGCGAGAACTCATGGGCATTCAATGAAATTGCTGAGCAGTCGGGTTAGAACTGATAAAAAGAAGTCCTTCTTCACCCAAAGAGAGATTAATACATTGAATTCACTGCGGCTGCAGCTGCGAGCATAGCCAGCTTCAAGAGGGAATTGGATAAACCTATGGAGCAGAGGTTCATCAGTAGCTATTAGCCACAGCATATTGATGGAACTCTCTGACTGGGGCAAGTGATGCTCTGTATTCTTGGTGATTGGGAGGGGCAACAGGGTGAGGGCTTCTGGTGTCTTGGCCCCACTGATGGACCTCCTGATGGCACCTGGGGTTTTTTGGCCACTGTGTGACACAGTGTTGGACTGGATGGCCATTGGCCTGTTCCAACATGGCTTCTCTTCTGTTCTAAAGCATCTGCAGTGCTGGAGAGCTCAGAACGATCCTTTGGCTGTTCGTTTCCTCCACAGGTCGGAGATTCTGGGCTCCTCGGCTCTCAACCAAGGATCAGAGACGGAATCAACTTCCCATCAGTGTACGGTCAGGTGCCCTCTTCTCGGCGGCCCACAAAGGGAGGACTCTTTGCATGCTCTCTGCCCCCTCCCACGACCAAAAGGACACTTGGTTTCTGTGTCCTGAGCCATCATGTCTTCCAGGGAGGAGGCCCGTGCCAATGTAGCCATCTGGCCACTGCCTGTCCTGATCTGCCATCCTCAGGCCGGGGCAAGGTCCCTGCTTTTGAGAGCCACTGGGCACCCTTCAGCCCCCAAGGTCTGTGACCCAATGTCCTGTTCTGCCCGCAATCGGGAGAAGTGCCCGGCCCAGCCTGCAGCAGATTCTGGTGTCTCTTGCAGGTGTCTTCTGCTACCGCTTAAACAAGCGACTCTTCACTGTCCCCACGGGGTCAGAGGCGGCCTGTCCCATCTGCAAAACTCTGAGAACTCAGCAGCCTCCGGAAACTCTGGTGGAACCAGCCTTTGTCAGGTGAGTACAAACACAGCGAGTGCTACGGCATGCACACCACGCTGGCTTCTGGTGGGGAAGTTGGTACAGTCTCGGGCTGCACCAAGCAACGTCGGTGCTACCCTGAGCCTTTTGCCTTTTCTCCCTCTAAATGTGTGAATGCTTAATGGGAAATCACTGTCTAGAGCAGCGGTGGCCGAACTGGCTCGGGAGCCACATGTGGCTCTCTTACATACGTTGTGTGGCTCTCAAGGCCCCCACCACCACACTGGCTGGCTTGGAGAGGGCATTTCTCTCTTCAAAACACTTCTTCGAGTCAAGCCATTCAGTGGCTTGGAGAATGTATTTAAAGTTAAAGTTGCTTTCTTTCCACCTCTCCCTCCTCATCTATCTTCCTTCCTTCTCTCAAACATCTGACCTTTATTCTGTGTGGCTCTTACATTAAGCAAAGTTTGGCCACCCCAGTCAAGAGGATCACACCAGAATGTAGAACTGCACTTGCCTTGTTGTGATCAAAAAGGGGTTTTTTTACTCTTGTAATAAATTCCTAAACGTGCTTGCCAGTGCCTCTTGGGTGTGCTGTTTGTTGCAGGGTCAGCATCCCGCGATCCACCCTCCTCCCACCGTACAAGCACAAAATCCACCGCAGGAAAAGCTACGAGCCAGCAGATGACCTGGCATTGCCATCGGTGAGTGTCCTGGCTTCTAAGAACATAAGAGAAGCCCTGTTTGGTCTGGCCAACAGCCCCTCCAGTCCAACACTCTGGGTCACATAAGACCATAAGAGAAGCCATGTTGGATCAGGCGAATGGCCCATCCAGTCCAACACTCTGTGTCACATAAGACCATAAGAGAAGCCATGTTGGATCAGGCCAATGGCCCATCCAGTCCAACACTCTGTGTCACATAAGACCATAAGAGAAGCTATGTTGGATCAGGCCAATGGCCCATCCAGTCCAACACTCTGTGTCACATAAGAACATAAGAGAAGCCATGTTGGATCAGGCCAGTGGCCCATCCAGTCCAACACTCTGTGTCACATAAGAGAAGCCATGTTGGATCAGGCCAATGGCCCATCCAGTCCAGCACTCTGTGTCACATAAGAACATAAGAGAAGCCATGTTGGATCAGGCCAGTGGCCCATCCAGTCCAACACTCTGTGTCACATAAGAGAAGCCATGTTGGATCAGGTCAATGGCCCATCCAGTCCAACACTCTGTGTCACATAAGAAAATAAGAGAAGCCATATTGGATCAGGCCAGTGGCCCATCCAGTCCAACACTCTGGGTCACATAAGAACATAAGAGAAGCCATGTTAGATCAGACCAATGGCCCCTCCAGTCCAACACTCTGGATCACATAAGAACTTAAGAGAAGCCATGTTGGATCAGGTCAAAGGCCCATCCAGTCGAACACTCTGGGTCACATAAGAGAAGCCATGTTGGATCAGGCCAGTGGCCCATCCAGTCCAACACTCTGTGTCACACAGTGGCCAGAAACCCAGGTGCCATCAGTAGGTCCACCAGTGGGGCCAAGACACTAGAAGCCCTCACCCTGTTGCCCCCCCCCCCCCAAGTACAACAGATGCGAAAGAAAGAGGAGGCTTTCAAGTACCTGATTTATTGTTATACCATGATGCAATTTGTTTGGTTCGGATTAAGGACTGGATGACATTTATTTATTTATTTATTCTATAACTTATATCCCGCCCTTCCCACAAAGTGGCTCAGGGCGGCTCACAACAAACAATAAAACAGAATTCAAAATTATTACATTTAAAAGTTAAAACATTTAAAAACCTAAAAACCTTAAAATTTTAACATTAAATCTATACCATATGAGTCACAGAAGTCTAATAAGCTACATTTATTTCCCAGTCAGGCGTAGGCTAACCGGAAGAGGGTTGTCTTACAGGCCCTGCGGAACTGAGCAAGGTCCCGCAGGGCCCTCACCTCTTCCGGCAGCTGGTTCCACCATGTAGGGGCCATTGTGGAAAAGGCCCTGTCTCTGGTTGTCTTGAGATGGACTTCCTTAGGCCCGGGGATGGTGAGAAGGTTTTGAGTCCCAGACCTCAGTACTCTCTGGGGAACGTGTGGGGAGAGACGGTCCTTCAGGTAGGCAGGTCCCAGGCCATATAGGGCTTTAAAGGTAATGACCAGCACCTTGTACCGGACTCGGTATGTTATTGGGAGCCAGTGCAGAGCCCGGAGACCCGGCCGAATGTGCCCCCACCTTGGTAGGCCCAATAGCACCCAGGCCGCGGCATTCTGCACCAGCTGCAATTTCTGGGTCCGGCACAGGGGCAGCCCCATGTAGAGGGCATTGCAGTAATCCAACCTCGAGGTGACCGTAGCATGGATCACTGTTGCTAGGTCATCGCGGTCCAGGAAGGGGGCCAACTGCCTTGCCCGTCTAAGATGAAAGAACGCGGACTTGGCAGTGGTTTTTTCACACCATTATATAAGGAGGACTTTGTTGAATACCTGGAAAAAATATAGTAAATATGGTGATGAGAGGAAACCGCTTTGGATAGTGCCAACTGAAGTCATAAAGCTGTCTCAAAGTTCACAGGAAGAGAAATGGGTTACCTATGAGCAATTGCTAAAATTTCATGGAGGAAAATAGAAATGAAGTCGGTGGAAGAGCTAAAAGATAAATTTGATTGGTTTCAGTTTTTACAAATTAAAAACTTGGTAGAGAAAGATATCAGGAGTACAGGTATAAGACGTGAAAAAAACAGAAATGGAGAAAGTGCTTTTGGGTGAAAATGAAAAATTGATTTCAAGGATCTATAAGCTATTACTGAAATGGTCTACAGAAGAGGAGGTGATAAAACCTCAAATGATTAAGTGGGCAATAAATTTTAACAAAGAAATACAAATGGAGACGTGGGAACACCTATGGAAGAACCCTATGAAAATATCAACGTGCTATAACATAAAAGAGAACTGTTTTAAAATGCTGTATAGATGGTACATGACACCTAAAAAGCTAGCAAAAATGAACAATAACATTTCGGATAGGTGTTGGAAGTGTAAAAAACAGCAAGGTTCTTTTTACCACATGTGGTGGACTTGCAAGAAGGCAAAACAATTTTGGTCTATGATTCAACAAGAGATATCGAAAATCTTGGGTTATAATGTCAAGAGAGCACCGGATGTTTTTCTGGTGGGATTACAAATAGAAAGCTTCCCGAAGCAAGATAGGACATTGTTGTGGTATTTGCTTTCAGCTGCAAGAACATTGTATGCGCAAATGTGGAAGCAAGACAAAATACCTGATAAGTGGGACTGGGTCTTAAAGGTTCTTAACTGGAGTGAAATGGACAAACTTACTAGAATCTTAAAAGAATATAATTTGGAGAACTTTAAAGAAGATTGGAATAAATTTCAAAACTATGTGGAGATGCAATGGAAGGTGAAGAGACATTTAGTGGTTTTTGATAATATTAACTGAACTCTAAAAGAGAAAAAGGACTGTGATTACTGAGTACTGTTCTAGTAGTGAAATATAAGTAGCTGAGTTTATATAGTAAATTTATGTGAGTTAAGATAAGATTAAGATTTGAATAATTTTTAGTGATGATTTAAGGACTATGAAATATATGTTTAATGTTTAACAAGTAATAATTGAATTTTTATAAGTGCAAAGAATAATAGATTATGGTTATCTCATTAAATCTGTAATATTGAGGATTAAGAAGTAAGTAATGAGTAAAAGAATAAGAATAGTAGTTATATTAGAGTTAAGATAAAGTTAAGTGAATAATAACTTTTAGTTAAGATTCTATATATGTGAATTTTTACTTTTAAAAGGTTTTTAATTTGTTTTGTATACCGGTGGAGGTCACATTTTGGAGGGTGGGAGGGGTGAGAAATTGTGTAATGTATTGATGAACTATATTTAGATTTTGATAGTAGAATACTTTTCAATATATTGCAAAATAAAATTTTTGTTCACACACACAAAAAATAGTTCATAAAATTGCAGATGAAGCAGAGAAATGGGCTAGAGAGAATGTTTGTCTCCATTTCCCATAATGCTCAAATGCCGAGGCACCCGAATGGAGTAACTGGAGGACAGACAAAAGGGAATCCTCCTTCATACAACACATAATAACCTTGTGGGACTCCATGCCCCAAGGTGTAGGTATGGCCTGCATTTTAGATGACTTCCAATGGGAAATAAAGCAAGTTCAAGGAGGAGATGCCCATCAATGGCGACTGCTAAACTGAACCTCCATGCTCAGAGACAGTCTACCTCACAGGTCCCAGTTGTTGATGGGCCAGCACCAGAGGCCAATGGAGGTGGCCATCACATGCGCCCTGCTTGTGAGCTTCCCAAAATGCACTAGCTGCTCACTGTTGGAGACAGGATGCTGGGCTCGATGAACCCCGGTCCACTTGAGCAAGTTCTAGGTCCCTGGTATTTTGGGGGAGGGGGGTTCCTCCTCAGCATCAGGCCCTCTCTTCTCTTCCCACAGCACTGCCTGGCCGGCTGGGAGAACCCCGCCCAGACTTTCAGCTGCACCCTGAGCAGTCTCGACCTCCGGACTACCCTGGCTGCCAATTCTTCCGGCCACTTTGATTGGGTAAGAATACATGATGCAGTTAGAGGGGAATTGTACAGATGTGCCTGAGAGCCAGTTTGGTGTAGTGGTTAAGTGAGCGGACTCTTATCTGGGAGAACCAGGTTTGATTCCCCACTCCTCCACTTGCACCTGCTGGAATGGCCTTGGGTCAGCCATAGCTATCCCAGGAGTAGTCCTTGAAAGGGCAGCTGCTGTGAGAGTCCTCTCAGCCCCACCCTCCTCACAGGGTGTCTGTTGTGGTGGAGGAAGGGAAAAGAGATTGTGAGCCACTCTGCAACTGAGTTTCAGAGTGAAAAGCGGGGTATAAATCCAATATCATCATCATCTTCTTGATATTCTGCAGGCTACAGAACCTTGAATTATGCAGGTTGTGGAATTTTCTGGATACAGTTCTAGAATTTCTTCAAAGAAGGTTTTAAAATTATGAATGGAGGGGGGATGTAAGCAGGGCAATTTTGATTTTATTGGCACCTAAAAGACTGCAGCTTTGATGCCAATTAAAATGCAGTTTTATTTATTGCATCTTTATTCTGCATTTTTCAAAAAATGTAATTGGTACACCTATTTATTTATTTAATTCAATTTGTTGGCTGCCCTTCTCTAAGAATAGGGCGCAGGGCGGGTTACATCAGATGAAAAGAAGAATTAAAGCACCATTAAATGCTAAAAGCATCAGCAGTAGATCAATATATTGTCCAGATGGCAGAAGAAAATGTTTAATGCCCCCCTCCAGCCCCTGTGTGATGGGGATGTGGAGGGAGGTGGGGTGGAGTATAGGAGTGCCAGACCATCACTGACCTCAACCTCTGAAGCTGCCTTATAATGAATCAGACCTTCGGTCCATCAAAGTCAGTATTGTCTACTCAGACTGGCAGCAGCTCTCCAGGATCTCATGCCTACTTGCCTGAACCCTTTTTAGTTGGAGATGCCAGGGACTGCACCTGGGACCTTCCGCTTACCAAGCAGATGCTCTACTACTGAGCCACAGCCCTATGCATGGCTCTCCAGGGTCTCAAGCTGAGGTTTTTCATGCCTACTTGCCTGGACCCTTTTTAGTTGGAGATGACAGGGACTGCACCTGGGACCTTCCGCTTACCAAGCAGATGCTCTACCACTGAGCCACCATCCCTCCCTAATGCCTGGCGGAACATCTCTGACTTGCAAGCGCAATGGAAAGGCAGCAGATCCCATAGCATCTGGGCCCTTCTAATCTCCTAACAGGCAGACAGAAAGAGAGAGGCTGGCTAGAAGTCATCTAGCATGTTTCTTCACTTAGTCGGGGTTTGAACCTGGGTCACTGCAGTCCTCGGCTAACACCGTATCCACACTGACACCACCCTGGCTGTATAGTATTCCCTAGACCTGCCTCAAGGATAATAATGCCCTTTTTCCCTCCACCCCACTCTTACAGGAGTTTGTGTCTAGAGTATCAGGCAAAACCAGGACCGATGACCTCCTCAACCTTTCCCGTGTGGCAGCATTCGAACTCGACAACATGTCTCGTCTGTGGCGTCACCGGAAGTTGTCGTTCAGTTAGAGCAGTTCCATCTCTTCCCCTCCACCTAATGGGAGGGGGGGGGAATCAGGAAGCCTGGAATTAAGTCTGAGGGCTGCTTCTGCCCCTGAAGCTGAACAGCCCACCAACCCGGCTCCCAGCAGAGCCGAGTTCAAGAAAAGGCGGGACAGTCAACAAAAATCTCTGTCTGTTCCTCAAAGCCCAGGGCATGCAGACACAATGTAAAAGCGGGTTTATTTTTTTCCAAGTGGTACTTGAGCAAAGAGGGGGTTTCAAACGGTTTTCAATAAAAATGATTTTTCTTATTTCTGGAAGGCTAAAGAAACGTTGAATGTTCATGGATTTGCAGTAGGAGGGAGTTCCACAAGACCGAGGCTACTGTTTGAGAAAGCTTTGATCCCCAGAGGGAGTCGGGTCTTTCGCTGAAGGTTCAGGCAAGCCCCAAAATCCCTGCTCCCATCACCAAATTATAGAACCCTTGGCGACGACATTCTGAAGAATGTTGTGACTATTTCCTGGAGTGCCGGCTGCTGATTGGCTCCTTCCTTGTGGGGTTGCCATGGCAGCAGCCTCCCTCGCAGCAATCCCTGTGTAGACCTGTTGGTCCAACAGGATTCTGAGTTCCGGATCTGGCCCTTCTGTGTCCCAGAGCAGATGAAGTGGCTGCTGGCGATGTGGCTGTTCTGCAACTCCAGATTTTGGCGCCTGGGCCACGTTGCTGGTAAAGTCTCCCCCCCACACACACCCTTAGCTGACCCTGGAACCAGTTCTGTCTCTCTGAGGCTGCAAGAAGTCTGAGTCTTTCCAGTGGGGGAAAGGACAGTGCTCTAGGAGAAGCACCAGGGTGGGCCAGTCACGGGTAGACTGCCTCTAAACAGAAAGGCTGGACTGCTGAGAGACTCAGAGTTTTATTTCAAGGGCCAAAACCACTTCTTGTGCGGCTCTCAAAGCCCCCATCGCCCCATCAGCCAACTTGGAGAAGGCGTTTCTCTCTTTAAATCACTTCTCCAAGCCAACCGGTGGCTTGGAGAATGCATTTAAAGTGAAAGTTGCTTTCTTTCCACCTCTTCCTCCCCTTCTCATCTCCTTCCTTCCCTCCCTCCCTTCCTTTCTCCCTCCCTCCTGTCCATCCTTCCTTCCCTCCCTCCTTCCCTCCCTTCCTTCCTCCCATACTTCCTCCCTCCCTCCTATCCTTCCTTCCTTCCCTTCCCTCCCTCCCGTCCATCCTTCTTTCCTTCCCTCCCTCCCTCCCTTCCTCCCTCCCTCTCTCCTTCCTCCCTCCCTCCCTCCCTCCTTTCCTCCCTCCCTCCCTCCCTCCCTTCCTCCCTCCCTCCCTCCCTCCCTCCCTCCCTTCCTTCCTTCCTTCCTTCCTTCCTTCCTTCCTTCCTTCCTTCCTTCCTTCCTTCCTCCCTCCCTCCCTCCCTCCCTTCCTCCCTTCCTTCCTTCCTTCCTTCCTTCCTTCCTTCCTTCCTTCCTTCCTTCCTTCCTTCCTTCCTCCCTCCCTCCCTCCCTCCCTCCCTCCCTCCCTCCCTCCCTTCCTTCCTTCCTTCCTTCCTTCCTTCCTTCCTTCCTTCCTTCCTTCCTTGTAGCTCTCTAACATCTGACATGTATTCTGTGTGGCTCTTAAGTTCAGCAAGTTTGTCCAGCCCTGATCCGGTTGATGCCTGTGGGAAGCCAGTGGGGACAGGCAGTCCTCTTCTGCCGCTGAACCCCGTGCCACGTTAGGGGGTGCAGGTTCTGAGGCCCAGGCACCGTGCCAAGCGTTTGACTCTCTGCAGGGGGAAAGAGCATCCACTGGAGCGACTGGCAGCCCTGGATCTGTATGTGCAACTTGCAGAAACAAGCCCGCATCCGGCATTTGGTGGCCTGGTCTGCCAACCTCACCCTTCCCCTGGAGGCCAGGGAGTTTTGGGAGGAGAGGCCCTGTTCCCTGCAGGAGTGCCTCACGTGCAGGCCGGAGGAGTGTCCGGAAGACTCCGAGAGGTCCGGTTTGGTCCCGCCGTTTGAGAGTTTCCCACTGGCTGATCTCAGCGACTCTGAAATTCCTCTTCCTCCCAGCTTGGACTCGGAGTCGTACGACAGCCTCCCGGTGGTGGATGACATGGGAGAAGAGTAGGGAGGCCACGGAGGTGGCGCTGGGTGGCATGAGCCAGAAACCTCTCAGCTCTCCTGTTGCTGCCTGTCTGTGTGGGCATGGCTAAGCAGCCGCCAGAGAGCAAGAGAGGCCTGTGGCCGGAGGCGTGACCAAGAAGAGGGGCCAGCCTGGAGACGGGTGCTCTGAGCCCTTGCCTGCCACGCCAGCCTGGAGAGTGACTCCACAGCAATTTCAGCTGGGTGCCAATAAAGTTACAAAGCAATGCAGTGACGGGGCTTGTTTTTCACTTGGTTCTTAACCGTCTCTGATCCCAAGGCGTGGGCTTAACTGCAGCTAATGTTCATGTGCAAATAACAACAACCCCACCCCTTCAAAATGCCCACGAGGACATTAAAATGCATCCTTAGAATTATACTGCACCACCGTGTAGCCCAAGCTAGCCCTAAGAAAGAGGTTTCACAAAGGGTGTTTTCAGGTTCTGATTCCAGCCCAAAGGGATTGCTGCCGTGGGAAGGAATTCCACCAGCCAGTCACCAGTTATTCTTGTTTGGTACCAACTTGGAGGGCTACTGCTCCAAGCAGAAGGGCTACTCCTGATTAACTAGCCTCCAAGGGAGGAAAGGAGCATAAGTCTTCCTGTGTGCATTTGTGGTGGCAGGAAAGTGGAGGACAGAGATGGCTGAGAGAGCCAGTTTGGTGTAGTGGTTAAGTGTGCGGACGCTTATCTGGGAGAACCGGGTTTGATTCCCCACTCCTCCACTTGCAGCTGCTGGAATGGCCTTGGGTCAGCCATAGTGGTTAAGTGAGCGGACGCTTATCTGGGAGAACCGGGTTTGATTCCCCCACTCCTCCACTTGCAGCTGCTGGAATGGCCTTGGGTCAGCCATAGCGGTTAAGTGAGCGGACTCTTATCTGGGAGAACCGGGTTTGATTCCCCCACTCCTCCACTTGCAGCTGCGGGAGTGGCCTTGGGTCAGCCATAGCGGTTAAGTATGTGGACTCTTATCGGGGAGAACCAGGTTTGATTCCCCCACTTCTCCACTTGCAGCTGCTGGAATGGCCTTGGGTCAGCCCTAATGGTTAAGTGAGCGGACTCTTATCTGGAAGGACCGGGTTTGATTCCCCACTCCTCCACTTGCAGCTGCTGGAATGGCCTTGGGTCAGCCCTAGTGGTTAAGTGAGCAGACTCTTATCTGGGAAAACCGGGTTTGATTCCCCACTCCTCCACTTGCAGCTGCTGGAATGGCCTTGGGTCAGCCATAGTGGTTAAGTGAGCAGACTCTTATCTGGGAGATCCGGGTTTGATTCCCCACTCCTCCACTTGCAACTGCTGGAATGGCCTTGGGTCAGCCATAGTGGTTAAGTGAGCAGACTCTTATCTGGGAGAACCGGGTTTGATTCCCCATTCCTCCACTTGCAGCTGCTGGAATGGCCTTGGGTCAGCCATAGTGGTTAAGTGAGCAGACTCTTATCTGGGAGAACCGGGTTTGATTCCCCACTCCTCCACTTGCAGCTGCTGGAATGGCCTTGGGTCAGCCATAGCTCTGGCAGAGGTTGTCCTTGAAAGGGCAGCTGCTGTGGGAGCCCTCTCAGCCCCACCCACCTCACAGGGTGTCTGTTGTGGGGGAGGGCGATAAAGGAGATTGTGAGCCACTCTGAGTGGAGGGCGGAATATAAATCCAATGTTTTCTTCTTCTTCTTCTCAGACTTTTATATAAATATCTACTGCAGAGGCTGCCATCAGCTTTTGTTCTGTCCCACAAGCTACAATAATGCTGTTTAAACCTTCTGTGGAAATGTGAACCCAAACAGTTTTAGAATACTCCTTTTCGGCAGCATTCTGTTCTCCAGATAATTGGGAAGAGTGAGCTGCCTGCCTAAAACAAAAAGTCGTAAATGAGTAAACTAAGCTATCATTTGTTTTAAGGCAAATAAAAGTATTCGGATTGTCCTCCCCCCAAAGTGTGGTGGGATGAACTAAAAATTAAGTAAACCTGGTAAGAATATCTGTGCTTCTCTTCTCACAACTGAGAGGTAGGTTAGGCTGAGAGAAGGTGTGCCCCCCAAGGTCAATCTGTAAGCGTCAAAAAGGATATTATAGCTTTAGAGAAGGTGCAGAGAAGGGCAACTAGAATGATTAAAGGGCTGGAGCACTTTCCCTATGAAGAAAGGTTGAAACGCTTGGGACTCTTTAGCTTGGAGAAACGTCGACTGCGGGGTGACATGATAGAGGTTTACAAGATAATGCATGGAATGGAGAAAGTAGAGAAAGAAGTACTTTTCTCCCTTTCTCACAATACAAGAACTCGTGGGCATTCGATGAAATTGCTGAGCAGACAGGTTAAAACGGATAAAAGGAAGTACTTCTTCACCCAAAGGGTGATTAACATGTGGAATTCACTGCCACAGGAGGTGGTGGCGGCCACAAGTATAGCCACCTTCAAGAGGGGTTTAGATAAAAATATGGAGCACAGGTCCATCAGTGGCTATTAGCCACAGTGTATGTGTGTATATAACATTTTTTGCCACTGTGTGACACAGAGTGTTGAACTTGATGGGCCGTTGGCCTGATCCAACATGGCTTCTCTTATGTTCTTATGTTCTTATGTCATGGCTGAGTGGGAACTTGTGTCCAGGTCTCTTCTGAACCTCACACAACAATCAAGCCAATGGACTCTGGTCTGCTACACCTCTCTGTTGTACCCACAAAGCCACAGCATCCAAAACGCTAAAAGACAATGGTAGAGGCCTTTCCCAAAGCATAAAACTTGTCTGAAGTCTCTGTATTTCTGCAGAGCCAGTTTGGTGTATTGGTTAAGAAGAGTGCAAACTAATCTGGGAGAACCAGCTTTGATTCCCCCACTCCTCCCCCACATGTACCTGCTGGGTGACCTTGCATCAGTCATAAATCTGTCAGAGCTGTTCTCTCAAGAGCAGTTCTCAAAGAGCTCTCTCCTGCCTCACAGGGTGTCTGTGGTGGGGAGGGGAAGAGAAAGGAGATTGTAAACCGCTCTGGATGAAGGGCGGGGTATATATCCAATCTCTTTCTTCTTTTTCAGCATTCTAACCACTGTCCCACACTGTCTCTCACATAATTTTAAAAACAGTGAACAGTTATAGACAACCTTTTTCTTTTTGGTAACTGACCTTCCCCCATCCCTACCAGGGTCATTGAGGGTGTTTTTAGCTTTCTCAGAATGAGATACAATCTGACAGTATCATAATCACAAAACTACATTTTTGAGGTTTAGAAATACATCCTTCTGTCCGGAGCAAAACTCCTCTTTCCTTACTGCCAGATACCATTTTGTAAAAGCCAGACCACTATTGCTCAACAGTGCTGCCTACGGAGTCTGGGATCCTGGACCCTTGGAGTTCACACTAGAATAACCTATTAGTTCCTGCTCCATATTGGGCTCCTGTGCCAAAGTTAATCCTTTTATACAAAGGACAAACCGGTTTGGGTTGGGAGTTCAGAGTCACTAACTACTTGGAATTTTCTGATTGGCTGTGTTTGTGATTGGCCAGGAGATCAGCTGGGACCCCCACTCACGTCCAATGGGTGGGACTGAGACCGGCAAGAGAGATTTCAGAGAGACACAACCAAGACAGTGGCTTCACTTTCAAAACTATTTACTGAGTCTTGAAAATCATAGTGCAGAAACTCTCAAACATCTAACATTCTAGCGTACCCCAGGAAATCTATGCCCAAGCTCATCTCCTGATATGTAAGCTATCCACTGACCCTTATCCCTTATCTTCAGCTGAATCTGGGGTCCACAGGAGGTTAGGTAGGGATGAACAAGTCCTCCAACACCTTGCATTTGCAAGGAATTCTGCATATACTTTGAGGAATCTGCTAACATCTAGGACAGTAAAGTGTAACTAAGTAAATTAAGTTGTCTTCATGACATGAAAGTAGTGGTTAAGTGCACAGGCTCTTGTTGGGGGAGAACCGGGTTTGATTCCCCACCCCTCCACTTGCAGCTGCTGGAATGGCCTTGGGTCAGACATAGCTCTTGCAGAGCCGTACTTGAAAGGGTAGCTTCTAGGAGAGGTCTCTCAGCCCCACCTACCTCACAGGGTGTCTGTTGTGGGGGAGGAAGGAATATAAAGGAGACTGCAGGCCACTCTGTGACTGAGACTGAGGGTGCTGCTGCTGTTGTCGTCAACACCATGAAAACCAGTAAGTCCTCCAGAGACACCAGCACCCCCATCTTCAGGGTTCACTGCCTTCTGAACCTCACACAACAATCAAACCAATGGGGTGTGGTCTGCTACCCCTCTCTGTTGTACCCACAAAGTCACAGCATTCAAAACCCCAGACGACAATAGCAGAGGCCTTTCCCAAGGCATAGAGGCTGGTGGAAGTCTCCTCTACCTTCCCCTCCCACAACAAACACTCCATGAGGTAGGTGGGTCTGAGAGTGCTTTTATAGCAGCTGCCCTTTCAAGGACAATTCTACGAAAGCCCTGGCTGACCCAAGGCCATCTCAGCAGGTGCAAGTGGAGGAGCGGGGAATCAAACCCGGTTCTCCCTGATAAGAGTCCTCTCATTTCACCACTATGGTTGCTCCAAGGCCATTCCAGCAGGTGCAAGTGGAGGAGTGGGGAATCAAACCCGGTTCTCCTAGATAAGAGTCTGCTCACTTCACCACTATGGCTGACCCAAGGCCATTCCAGCAGCTGCAAGTGGAGGAGTGGGGAATCAAACCTGGTTCTCCCAGATAAGAGTCCGCACACTTAACCACTACACCAAACTGGCTCACAAGGAAAACTCCAAGAGCTATGGCTGCCCCAAGGCCATTCGAGCAGGTACAAGTGGAGGAGTGGGGAATCAAACCCGGTTCTCCCAGATAAGAGTCTGCTCACTTAACCACTATGGCTGACCCAAGGCCATTCCAGCAGCTGCAAGTGGAGGAGTGGGGAATCAAACCCGGTTCCCCCAGATAAGAGTCCGCACACTTAACCACTACACCAAACTGGCCCCAGAATGGACCTAGGAAGCAGCGCCAGACCACTGAGTTCAGGAGTTACTACTGACCCACCGGCTAGAGCTCCAGGCTTTCCAAAAGCCCTTCCAACTGCAGCTGGCAGGGGCACAAGCTGGGACCTTTCCCATGAGCTGTGAGCCAGACTTGGTCCCACTAGATCAGTATCCTTTGTTCTGTCTAGTAGAGCTTCTCATGTGCATTCAATATGGAAGCATAGGAGTGCAAATGTAGCCAATTTCTTACAAAATTATTTGGCAGCCTCTAAGGGACATTGGGTCCCTATCGCTTCAGATGTGGTGACGCACAAAGAACAAGCCAACCAGACGGGTGATGATGACACAATTGCTGCTAAGTGCTATCCCTCTTCGTGCGCAGGCATTGAAGCCAGCCTCAGATAAGGCAAACTCTCTCCCCTTCTGCAAAACAGCACTTTGGTGGAAAAAAAACAGAGAGAGGAAAGCCGATCTGGGATATCTGGGGTTTCATCTACTCTTAAATTCTTTTGAAACGATACTCTCAGCCATTTTCAATTCAGAGGAAATGCTATGACACATTCATTCTTTAAACAGCTGGTTTTTCTTTTTCACGCTTTTGCTCAGTCTCACTTTGAATTCAAGAGCAATGTTTCTTTTTTTTTTTCATGTAGAGGTTCCATTTACCAGACATCAGGGCTGCAGCCAGAAACGTTAACGGGGAAAGAAATTTGGGGGAAACTCTCTCTGTGTGGTGTGTGAGTATATAAATGGACATCAGCTAGACCCAACCTAACCAGCCTGGAATGTTTAGGCAGACCTGATTCATCATCTGAGTAACTTCTAGGCGCTGTATGCCTAGTTCAGTGGCTTCTGACTTCTAGACACAGGAATCTGCAGCTACCTCACCCCAAAACTGCTTATTTCTAACTATGTAGCTGGGTGAATAGATTGCTATCCCAAAGAGTTTCCTTCTAGTTTCACTACAAGTAAAGTCAGGGTGATGCAATCTTGCACCTTTTAAATAAAAAACCAGAAAGGATTCAGGAAAGGAGGCATTTCCCACCCAGGGTCACAAAACATCCCCCTCCCGTGGTTATGGTTTTGAGGGGTACGTGTTGCTTGGGGGTGGGATTTCAGTCCACTGGGGATCTCTGTGACCCATGCCCCTGGAGATGCAACATGCAGACATCTGCATCTTGAATCCTTGCAAGTCTGAGGTGGGAAACTGGTGGTTCACGCTCATGAAACCTCAGAAGGGGGAGGGGTAAAGTCTAGGACGGGGGGGGCCCAAACTGTGGCGCTTTCACACATAGTGTGGCTCTTGAAACCCCCACCACCCCATTCTCCAAGCCAAAGCAGCTGGTGACTTGGAAGACGCATTTAAAGTTAAAGTTGTTTCCTTTCCACCTCTCCCTCCCCATCTATTTTCCTTCCTTCCTTCCTTCCTTCCTTCCTTCCTTCCTTCCTTCCTTCCTTCCTTCCTTCCTTCCTTCCTTCCTTCCTTCCTTCCTTCCTTCCTTCCTTCCTTCCTTCCTCCCTCCCTCCCTCCCTTCCTCCCTCGCCTTCCCTCCCTCACTTCCCTTCCTTCCCTCCCTCCCTCCCTTCCTTCCTTCCTTCCCTCCCTTCCTTCCTTCCCTCCCTCCCTGCCTTCCTCCCTCCCCTCCCCTTCCCTCCCTCACTTCCCTTCCTTCCTTCCCTCCCTCCCTTCCTTCCCTCCCTGCCTCCATCCCTTACTTTCCTTCCTTCCTTCCTTCCCTCCCTCCCTTTCTCCCCTCCCTCCCTTTCTCCCTCCCTCCCCTCCCTCCCTCCCTCCCTCCCTTCCTTCCTTCCTTCCTCCCTTCCTTCCTTCCTTCCTTCCTTCCTTCCTTCCTTCCTTCCTATTCCTTCTCTTAAACGTCTGATGTTCATGTCTTGGGGCTCTCAAACATCTGATGTTTATTCTATGTGGCTCTTACATTATGCAAGTTTGGCCACCCCTGGTCTAGGAGGAACCTAGGAGAGTAAATATATGTAAATTATACCCCTTTATTCCAATTGCAGAATATACTGTTTCTGTCATAGAATGTGGATGTTTCTTCTGCCACACACACTGAGCCCTGTCTGCAAACATAAGATCAGGCCAATGGCCCATCCAGTCCAACACTATGTGTCACAGAAGAACATAAGAGAAGCCATGTTGGATCAGGCCAGTGGCGCATCCAGTCCAACACTCTGTGTCACACAGTGGCCAAAAAAACCCAGATGCCATCAGGAGATCCATCAGTGGGGCCAGGACACTAGAAGCCCTCCCACTGTTGCCCGCCCCCCCCCCCCCAAGCACCAAGAAGACAGAGCATCCCTGCCTCAGACAGAGAGTTCCATCTTTACTTTGTGGCTAGTAACCACAGATAGACCTCCGAGGTCTGCACAATTTCAGTGCTTTCATGTTTACTTGGAAGTAAATGCATTCCCAGCATTAACTGCTTTTCCAGCATCAAGTCAACCCATTGATAAGGGGCAGCATTGTCCAGCGTCTAGGACCTGCTTAATTTTTAACCACCAGCCATTCTTCCAGTTTGCAGGTAGATAAATGGCCTTCACTCTGTCTGAGCTGCTTCAGCTGAAGATGCCCTGAATTTGAACCCAAGACCTTCGGCAGACACAGCGGGTCACAAAGGTATTCTACCACTGAGCCACAGCCCCTCCCCATGGACAAAATGGATGATAAATAAGCTAAATAGATAAAGGCATCACTTTGCTATGTCTACCTTGGGTAAGGGAGAGGTCAGGCTAAGTGGATCTCACCAGATCTCAGAAGCTAAGCAAGCCCTGACCAGTATATGGATGGGAGACCACCAAGGAAGTCCTTTTCTCCCTTTCTCACAATACGAGAACTTGTGGCGACTCATTGAAATGGCTGAGCAGTTGGGTTAGAACAGATAAAAGGAAGCACTTCTTCACCCAAAGGGTGATTAACATGTGGAATTCACTGCCACAGGAGGTGGGAGCGGCCACAAGCACAGCCAGTTTCAAGAGGGGATTGGATAAACACAGGGGTCACTTTGTAGGAAAATAGGTGGTGGAGCTCATCCAGGGATTGTTATGCAGCTGCACCTACTATTCAATGGACAAGGTGGGGGGGGAGGAGGGGGAACCCTCAGAAAGGTTCAGGAGCTGTGCTCCTGTGAGCTCCGGCTGAATCCAAGGCTTGGATAAACATATGGAGCAGAGGTCCATCAGTGGTACTAGCAGCAGTGTATTGCTGGAACTCTCTGTCTGGGGCAGTGATGTTCTGTATTCTTGGTGCTGGGGGGGGCAACAGTGGGAGGGCTTCTAGTGTCCCGGCCCCACTGGTGGACCTCTTGATGGCGTCTGGTTTTTTGGCCACTGTGTGAGGCAAAGTGTTGGACCGGATGGGCCATTGGCCTGATCCAACATGGCTTCTCTTATGTTCTTCTGTAACACAGAGTGTTGGACTGGAGGGGTCATTGGCCTGATCCAACATGGCTCCTCTTATGTTCTTCTGTGACACAGAGTGTTGGACTGGATGGTCCACTGGCCTGATCCAACATGGCTTCTCTTATGTTCTTCTGTGACACAGAGTGTTGGACTGGATGGGCCACTGGCCTGATCCAACATGGCTCCTCTTATGTTCTTCTGTGACACAGAGTGTTGGACTGGAGGGGCCATTGGCCTGATCCAACAGGGCTTCTCTTATGTTCTTATGTGACACAGAGTGTTGGACTGGAGGGGCCATTGGCCTGATCCAGCAGGGCTTCTCTTATGTTCTTATGTGACACAGAGTGTTGGACTGGGTGGGCGACTGGCCTGATCCAACATGGCTTCTCTTATGTGACACAGAGTGTTGGACTGGAGGGGCCACTGGCCTGATCCAACATGGCTTCTCTTATGTTCTTATGTGACACAGAGTGTTGGACTGGAGGGGCCACTGTCCTGATCCAACAGGGCTTCTCTTATGTGACACAGAGTGTTGGACTGGAGGGGCCACTGGCCTGATCCAACATGGCTTCTCTTATGTTCTTATGTGACACAGAGTGTTGGACTGGATGGGCCACTGGCCTGATCCAACATGGCTCCTCTTATGTTCTTCTGTGACACAGAGTGTTGGACTGGAGGGGCCATTGGCCTGATCCAACAGGGCTTCTCTTATGTTCTTATGTGACACAGAGTGTTGGACTGGAGGGGCCATTGGCCTGATCCAGCAGGGCTTCTCTTATGTTCTTATGTGACACAGAGTGTTGGACTGGGTGGGCGACTGGCCTGATCCAACATGGCTTCTCTTATGTGACACAGAGTGTTGGACTGGAGGGGCCACTGGCCTGATCCAACATGGCTTCTCTTATGTTCTTATGTGACACAGAGTGTTGGACTGGAGGGGCCACTGTCCTGATCCAACATGGCTTCTCTTATGTTCTTATGTGACACAGAGTGTTGGACTGGATGGGCCACTGTCCTGATCCAACATGGCTCCTCTTATGTTCTTCTGTGACACAGAGTGTTGGACTGGAGGGGCCATTGGCCTGATCCAACAGGGCTTCTCTTATGTTCTTATGTGACACAGAGTGTTGGACTGGAGGGGCCATTGGCCTGATCCAGCAGGGCTTCTCTTATGTTCTTATGTGACACAGAGTGTTGGACTGGGTGGGCGACTGGCCTGATCCAACATGGCTTCTCTTATGTGACACAGAGTGTTGGACTGGAGGGGCCACTGGCCTGATCCAACATGGCTTCTCTTATGTTCTTATGTGACACAGAGTGTTGGACTGGAGGGGCCACTGTCCTGATCCAACAGGGCTTCTCTTATGTGATACAGAGTGTTGGACTAGAGGGGCCACTGGCCTGATCCAACATGGCTTCTCTTATGTTCTTATGTGACTCAGTGTTGGACTAGAGGGGCCATTGGCCTGATCCAACATGGCTTCTCTTCTTTTCTTATGTGACACAGAGTGTTGGACTGGAGGGGCCACTGTCCTGATCCAACAGGGCTTCTCTTATGTGACACAGAGTGTTGGACTGGGTGGGCGACTGGCCTGATCCAACATGGCTTCTCTTATGTGACACAGAGTGTTGGACTGGATGGGCCACTGGCCTGATCCAACATGGCTTCCCTTCTGTTCTTATGTGACACAGAGTGTTGGACTGGATGGGCCATTGGCCTGCTTCAACATGGCTTCTCTGATGTTCTTATGTGACACAGAGTGTTGGACTGGGTGGGCGACTGGCCTGATCCAACATGGCTTCTCTTATGTGACACAGAGTGTTGGACTGGATGGGCCACTGGCCTGATCCAACATGGCTTCTCTTATGTTCTTATGTGACACAGAGTGTTGGACTGGGTGGGCGACTGGCCTGATCCAACATGGCTTCTCTTATGTGACACAGAGTGTTGGACTGGAGGGGCCACTGGCCTGATCCAACATGGCTTCTCTTATGTTCTTATTCTATCACCTGCTGCTGTGTGCCCACCTGAGCGCTGAACCAGAGCTGTGAAACAGCTGCCTTCCGAATAGGGTTGTCAACCAACCCAGCCAAAGGTACCCCTGGCTAGTCTCTCTCTCTCTCTCTCTCTCTGCTTGACTTCCCGAAGGAAGATTTAAGAAGGGTGCAGTAGTCCACGTCTGCTGCAGGCTCGCTGGTGGCTGACAAGACCAATGCGGGACAGGCAGGTGCGGCCACAGTGGCTGCAGGGAAAAGTCTGATTTGGGGTTGGTGCTGTAGCAGTGCGATTCTTCCTCAATCTCCTTTTGTCCTCAAGACCAGCTATGCCTGCGTTCTCAAAGGAAGAGACAGCCTGGCGGATGGTGTGCCTCCATGCTTTGCGATCTGAGGCTAGGTCAGACCACTGGTGATGGTTGAACCCCTGGCTAGTAGTTGTGCCTTTAAGGGCTACTTGAGCGGCCCAATGGACAGCTGGAGATATTCAGCGGGCGGGGCTTGCCTGTCCCTTAAAGTGGGGGGGGGGGGCGCTAAAGGAAGAGCGGGCCGCTCTGCCTGGGGCGATGAATCCTCTGTTGCAGGCCGCCAATGCAAAGAAATGGGAAGGGACCCCAGCGCGGCGGGCTTCCAGCAAGTGCGGCTCTCCAGTTCTTAGTGTTTGGAGTTTCGGGTCTTTGGGGCGGGGCGCTGCGGTCGGCGGTTCTGACCGCAGCCGGAGGGAGGGCAGTGCCTCTCTCGACCGCTTTTGTCCCGCTGAGACCTTCCCAGCCGGAGCTGAGAGCAGCTCCTCTCTGCGCGTTGGCGAGGCTGCTCCGAGCGCCTTGGAGAGGGGCGCGCGCTGTTGGAGTCCCGGGGCAAGCGGAGAGCCTCTCGGGCAGGGGAGAGGCGGCCGTGCGCCATGGGGGTCGGCAGCCTTCCTTCGCTCTGGCTGCTCTGGCTGCTGCTTCTCCGGGGGACCTCTGCGACGCCTGTCCAGGTGAGGCGCAGGCGGGAGCGCACGGGGTTTGGAGAGCGCGCCCTAGGCGCACGCACGGCGGAGGAGGGAGGCTGCGGGAGAGGGCGGGTCGGGGGCGGGAGGCGGGCGCCAGTGGGGCTTTCAGGAACAGCCTTGAGCCTTTGCAAACTTGGTCTCGGCGCCAAATCTGAGCGGCCCCTTCGGAACGAGCTGGGAGAAACCTCTGTTTCCTTCCGCGGTTCTATTTTCGGCGCCGCTGAAGACTGCAGCCGGCTCTAGCGAGCTTGCTAGGAAGCCGGTCCCGTTGAACTGTGGGGGTGGGGGGGGGGGTGGGGGGGGACCAGGCCGGTCCCCAACTGATGTAGCTTCCCACGGAGGAGGGAGAGGATCCTGATAATGGAAATAAATACTCCTTGGTCGCAGGAGGCAAAAGGACTGTCCAGAGGACATATGAGCATCTGAAGCTGCCTTCTACTGAATCAGACCCTCTTTTCTTCATCCAAGTCAGTCTTGTCTACTCAGACTGGCAGCGGCTCTCCAGGGTCTCCAGCTGAGGTTTTTCATGGCTACTTGCCTGGGCCCTTTTAAGTTAGAGACACTGGGGATCGAACCTGGGACCTTCTGCTTCCCAAGCAGATGCTCTACCACTGAGCCACCGCCCCTCCCTGCTTGGCCACTGCGAGAGTCAGGAAGCTGGACCAGGTGGACTGCTGGTCTGATCCAGCAGGGCTCTTCTTATGTTCGTCATATTTCTAGACTGGTTCCATGTGCGGGTATCCAAAGGGGGTGTGTGTCTGATTGGACAGATCCTCCTCGAGGTCCCCTTTGAGTCTTTGCAGGAGGCAGGAGGGGTTCCCTGCCTGCCCCTCTGGGTCATGCTGTCCATTTCACTTAATGGGAAAGGACCTGCCGGAAGCAGGCTGGGCCAATAGCAGCTGTTTGTTTGGGACTGGAGCCATGGCCTGGGCAAGCCTGCAAATCTTCTCACTGCCGCCTCACACACACCCCCCCCGCACGGTGGAAACAGAGGAGATCCTGTTGGTGCTGCAGGGACCCCCTGAGCTCAGCTAGCTGCAAGGCTCTGCATTGAGGTTGAGCTGCTGAGACAGTTCTACCCTCCTTTTCTCCCTAATGGGAAACACAAAACAGCTTGCAATGTAATCTTTCCTCCCCCATCCATCCTCACAAAACACCCCTGCGACCTAAGGGCTGAGAGAGAGAGAGAGCTGTCACCCCGCAAGTGCCGATGGCAGAGTGGGAATTTGAACCTGCTTCCCTGAGATCTTGGTCCAATGCGCTACTCGTTATACCATTCTGGCTTTGTTCTGGTATTCCAATCCACCCCAGCTTCTCCGTCCACTATCAGGAGCCTAGGTCTGTGCTGCTGTATCACTGTGTGTGTGTGTGCGCCATCAAGTCACAGCTGATTTTTGGTGACCCCTGCAAGGTTGTCCAGGCAAGGAGGTGGTTTGCCGTTGCCTGTCTCATTGGAGGTCCTACTTCTGGGTCATGAAACTGGCTTTCCTTTGTCGTCTCCCATCCCTTGACTAGTCAGGACTAACTCTGCTTAGCTTCCGAGCTCTAATGAGATCAGGCTAATGGGGGCTCTCCAGGCTGCGGATGCTCCGAGGTTAAGATGACTTGGCAAAGGTGTCCCAGCGTGAAAGCAATCAGACTCCAAGCTGGAGACCTGGGTTCGATTCCCCACTCCTCCACTTGAAGCCAGCAGGGTGACCATGGGTCAATCCCAGTTCTCTCCGAACTCTCTCAGCCCCACCACCTACCTCACAAGGCGCCTGTTGTAGGGAGAAGAATGAAAGACAAATGTAAGCTGCTTTGAGACTCCTTAGGGTAGGGGAAAGTGGGGTACAAAAACCTATTCTTCTTCTGTTGGAACAGTTTCCTTCCCAGAAGAACTTGGTTTCTAGATGAGAGTTCAAGACTGGAGTTTGGGGGCACTATTTTGTGAGTATCTTTCTTCACTGAGGGAGTGGGGGGGCAGTTGTGACTTTCTTGTGTTGTGAGGGAGGTTGGACTAGATAACCCATGAGGTCCCTTCCAGCTCTCTGAGGTTTTTTTTTCCTCTTTAGGTGGTGATTTTTTTTTAAGCATGCAAATATTTCAAATACATTTTTTACCCCTGGAGGCTTTGCAATCACTGGACCCGAACAGCGTGTCCCCCTATCTGTATCATTCTTAACCGTTTTCTTCTTAATGGTTTTCTTGTAACAGCAGTGAGATCGCTACAGAGTTGATGGCCGTTTTGTCTCAGATGTGGTCGTGTGGTTTCTGCGAAGATAAGGGGTGGGAAAAATCCCTCTGCCCTCATCATTTTATGAGAAGAGCAATGGGTGCATTCTTGGCCCGCTGGGCCTGCAAATTCCTGTAGCAGCCAGCCAGAGCGTAAAAAGGAGCTTCATCACCCGTCTCTTTTCTTGGCTCCCCACTCATCTCGAGCCAACGTCAGCGTTGCTGGTTTCAGCAGCCTCAAAAGGATACTCAGGACTGACTCATTGGGGCCAGGTGGCTTGTCAGAGGGTAAATTTCCTGCACAAAAAGGTGTATGGGGTCAATGTGGTGATGTGCAAGTCCTGTGTGAATGGTCCCTGTGTGACCGACAACTTGTGCCTTGGTTTTGTTGTGTGTACAGCTGCTGCATTTTTATGCTCTCCTTCCTGGACCTCACTCGAGAGGAGGAGTAAATTCTGTTCCGTTCCTCCCTTTAATCTTCACAACAAGCTAGCAAAGTAGGCTAAGGGGGGAGAGAGAGAGAGCGTAAAGGGATACGTGTCTTTGGAGTAAAGAATCTGAACTATCATAAGAACATAAGAACATAAGAGAAGCCATGTTGGATCAGGCCAATGGCCCATCCAGTCCAACACTCTGTGTCACATAAGAACATAAGAGAAGCCCTGTTGGATCAGGCCAGTGGCCCATGCAGTCCAACACTCTGTGTCACTTAAGAACATAAGAGAAGCCATGTTGGATCAGGCCAATGGCCTATCCAGTCCAACACTCTGTGTCACATAAGAACATAAGAGAAGCCATGTTGGATCAGGCCAATGGCCCATCCAGTCCAACACTCTGTGTCACATAAGAACATAAGAGAAGCCATGTTGGATCAGGCCAGTGGCCCATGCAGTCCAACACTCTGTGTCACAGAAGAACATAAGAGAAGCCCTGTTGGATCAGGCCAAAGGCCCCTCCAGTCCAACACTCTGTGTCACATAAGAACATAAGAGAAGCCCTGTTGGATCAGGCCAAAGGCCCATCCAGTCCAACACTCTGTGTCACAGAAGAACATAAGAGAAGCCATGTTGGATCAGGCCAATGGCCCATCCAGTCCAACACTCTGTGTCACACAGTGGCAAAAGTTTTATATATACACACTGTGGCTAATAGCCACTGATGGACCTGTGCTCCATATTTTTATCTAAACCCCTCTTGAAGGTGGCTATGCTTGTGGCCGCCACCACCTCCTGTGGCAGTGAATTCCACATGTTAATCACCCTTTGGGTGAAGAAGTACTTCCTTTTATCCGTTTTAACCTGTCTGCTCAGCAATTTCATCGAATGCCCACGAGTTCTTGTATTGTGAGAAAGGGAGAAAAGGACTTCTTTCTCTACTTTCTCCACCCCATGCATTATCTTGTAAACCTCTCTCATGTCACCCCGCAGTCGACGTTTCTCCAAGCTAAAGAGTCCCAAGCGTCAGTACTGTTGAGGGGGTTGAACCAGCAGTGACCAACTAGGAAATGAGTCGGAAGGGCCATGGTGGTTCTCTCAAGGAACACGTCAGTCGATGCCATGAGCAGCGGCAGAGACAAAGGTAGAGCTAGGAAAGAGGTTGAAGATGAACCGGCAGGATTGCAATACTCTTTTGTAGTTCTCAGGTGTGGCCACGTTCCAAGCCCGTAGCCACAGAGGGGCCTGTGGAGGCACTGCCCCCCGACTTCTGGGCCAGGCCCCGTGACTTCAAGGGGGTCCTCTAGGGTGCAGCCTGCTTTTTTCTTTTCTTTTTTGCCAGAAGAAAGCTTATGAGAAGCGGCAAGCCCCACAGTGGGTGGGAAAAGGTGCCCCTGACTTCTTTTAAAATCCTGGCTATGCCCCTGCCCCATTTGGAATAGCATGTCCGTACTTGCTGCCTTGCCTTGCCTCAAAAAGGCTGTTGTGGAGCCGAAGAAGCAGAAGGAAAGACTAAGGAGGCTGGGGCTTTTCAGTTGGAAAACAGATGGTGGGGGGGGAGTGGGAGGTCTGGACAGGAGCTTATAAAATTATGCTGCCGAAGCTGGGGGTGGGAGGGTGGGGAGCAGGGTTCCCTCTAAGCTGAGTTAGGGTGAGCTAGCTCACAGTTTCCTAGCCTCTGGCTCGCACGTTTTGGTCTTAGCTCAGGAAAAACAGCCCCAGAGCAAAGTAATTTATGCAGGAGCTCGCCATTTTATTGCTAATAGCTCACAACTTTGTTCCAGTAGCTCACAAAATAGAATTTTTGCTCACAAAACTCCACAGTTTAGAGGGAACACTGGTGGGGCATGGTTAAAGGGAACATTTTCTTCCTCTCCCATAACACTAGAATGTAAGGGGCACATTCAGTGAAGCGGATGGGCCATGAATTCAGGATCAACCGCTGCATCGTGCAGGGTGGAACGGACCCAGAATGGGAACTCGCTGACACAGGAGAAGGTCAGGGCTGTTAGTTTAAGTTCCTTCCGCTACCTGTGTCATCTAGGTGCGCAGTGGTTTTAAAAACCCCTATTCATAGAGGAGCAATCCCATCAATAGCCGTGAAGCCGACATGGAATCTCCATGGCTGGAGGCAGCCTACCTCTCAATGCCAGACGCTGATGGGAACATCAGAGGAAGGCATTTGGGGAAGGGAGGAGGGGGGGGGGGTGGCTGGCCACTTTGTGAAACAGGCTGCTGGATTAGATGGGCCACAGAATTGATCCTGCCAGACTCTTCTCCATGTTTCTAAGGTTTCAGCAATGGAGTTTGGCTTCATGATGATGAGGGCATAATGAAGTCTTCTGGATGGGCATATTCTCCAGGGCTGCTGGAACTGGTCAGATTCTGTTAAGTTTTAAACACTCCAACTCTTCTCTTCCTAGAAGAAACCCTTTTGAAATTTATCCAACTCCATCTTCAGTAGGAGAGAACATAAGAGAAGCCATGTTGGATCATGCCAGTGGCCCATCCAGTCCAACACTCTGTGCCACCCAGTGGCCAAAAAAACCCAGATGCCATCAGGAGGTCCACCAGTGGGGCCAGGACACAAGAAGCCCTCCCACTGTGCCGCCCCCCCCCCCAGGCACCAAGAATACAGAGCATCACTGTCCCAGACAGAGTTCCAAAAAACCCTGTGACTAATAGCTACTGATGGACCTCTGCTCCATATGTTTACCCAATCCCCTCTTGAAGCTGGCTATGCTTGTAGCTGCCACCACCTCCTGTGGCAGGGAATTCTACATGTTAATCACCCTTTGCGTGAAGAAGGACTTCTTTTTATCCGTTCTAACCTGACTGCTCAGCAATTTCATTGAGTGCCCACAAGTTCTTGTATTGTGAGAAAGGGAGAAAAGTACTTCTTTCTCTGCCTTCTCTATCCCAGGCATAATCTTGTAAACCTCGATCGTGTCACCTCTCAGTTGACGTTTCTCCAACATTGAATAAATCTCACCCCATCAAATGTGCCCAAGGTATTTCTGTCCTGGTGACCTGGACTTGTGGCTCTGATTCTGTCTCCATCACCAAAGGGGGCAGGTCAAAGATGTGACTGCAGCTTCTGAATCAGTGGTGGACAATGGGTCAGGCGCTCACCTAAACCAAGATGATGAGCTTGTGGGGGTTTTTCCCCCCTTCTTCTGGCTGACTCAACATTCAGCTGTAAGTCAAACCAAGAAAAACAGTCTCGAGATGAAAGGGAGAAAGCAGACGGGAGATGACACTTCAAGGAAGAGCCGCGGCCAGGTAGCCACGGACTGATGGGGCAAAAGGTCATGCAGCCCTCTGCCCCAATGAACATCAGGCCAAACCCCTCTGGCTCAGGGCAAGTGTCCATCGAGACCTGCATCCTGATTCTGGCAGTAGCCAATCAGATGTTGCCCAGGACGCCCTCAGCCAGGGCACAAAGGAAAAAGACTTCCTTCAGCGCTGCCCCATTGCAGCTAGTGTTCAGAGATACACTGCCCCTGACTGTGGAGGCTCCATTTAGTACTGGCAGCTAGTAGCCATTGATTGACCTGTTCCCCCATGGATTCATCTTGTCCCCTTTTAAAGCCACACATGCTAGTGTGTCTTTAAGGCCTGGCGGAGGTTAGTTATCTGGAAGGCCTCTTGTACTCCTGCCTGAAGCTTTACGCAGCCAAAGTGCCTTTGAGTCTCACTCCAAGGCTTCAGAGTCTTTCCTCTTCAGAAGCTGGGATGTTCCTGTATGTTCCACGGGGCTGCAACTTTCCAGGGCTGGATTAACAATTAGGCCAAGCAGGCACTGGCCTATGGACCCCCATGCCTTGAGCGGCCCTGGACTGACATTTCCTCCCAGTTTTTCTCCTGCTTGCAGCCCTCCCAGCCTGCACACACAGCCAGCAACTGAGCTGCTCTTTGCCCAGCTTCCCTGGTGCGGCTGCTGCCAATGTTGTCGCCAAGTTTGCCTCTCTCTGCCTCTCCCCCGCAGCTGAGTAAAAGGGGCTTTTAAGAAGGGGCCTGCAGGCTGCAGTGGGGGCCACGGACAGTGGGGCGGATACTCTGACTCTTAAGATAATTTGTGAGGGGGGCCCTGAGATTTTGACTGCCTAGGGCAGGGTTTAATCCAGCACTGCAGCGCTCCATGCCAATAAAGGGATTTGGATTTGGACTGCAACTGCTGAATCGATAGCAGAGGGATAAGCAATGCACTGTTCTGCACTGGCTGCCAATAATATACCGAGTCCGGTACAAGGTGCTGGTCATTACCTTTAAAGCCCTATATGGCCTAGGACCTGCCTACCTGAAGGACCGTCTCTTCCCACATGTTCCCCAGAGAGTACTGAGATCGGGAACCCAAAATCTTCTCATTATCCCTGGGCCAAAAGAAGCCCGTTTAAAATCTACTAGGGACAGGGCCTTCTTTGTTATGGCCCCTTCATGGTGGAACCAGCTGCCGGAGGAGGCGAGGGCCCTGCGGGACCTTACTCAGTTCCGCAGGGCCTGTAAGACAACCCTCTTCCGGCTGGTATAGGAAACTAAGTGTAGTTCTATCAGATTCTTGTTATGCATACTGCCGCAATGTTTAAATGTTTTAAATGTTTAAATGTCTTAAATACCTAATTTAAATTTTTATGTTTGATTTATCTGTTGTAAGCCGCCCTGAGCCACCTTGGTGGGAAGGGCGGGATATAAATCATAAATAAATAAATAAATGCAGGCAGATAGAACTGTCTGCCACCCAGTTTTTTATTTCATTTTTAAAATGATGGCTGGCTATATGCAACCTCACACAGAGAATACAACTGAATTAAGGTTGCATAGGCACAAAAGAAGGTATGGAGGAGAAAAGTGCTTCTTTTTGTTCAATGGTGTGTAGTTGTGCTTGCCGTTGGTAGGTACTTTGCAATGCAAGCAACAAGGGTTCTGTAAAACGGCATTTCCCAATTAATTGGTGATGTCTTTTATTTGATGGAGAATGGCCCCGTGGCACAGAGTGGTAAAGCAGCAGTACTGCAGTGTACTGTGGTCTGAACTCTCTGCTCACGACCTGCGTTTGATTCCGGCGGAAGCTGGATTCAGGTAGCCCGCCCAAGGTTGACTCAGCTTTCCATCCTTCCAAGGTTGGTAAAATGAGTCCCCAGCTTGCTGGGGGGAAAGTGTAGATGACTGCGGAAGGCAATGGCAAACCACCCCATAAAAGTCTGCCGTGAAACTGTTGTGAAAGCAACGTCACCCCAGAGTTGGAAACAATTGGTGCTTGCACAGGGGATCTTTCCTTTCCTTTATTTGATCAAAGTTTTAAAATCAGAAAAGGTCCTAGTTCTTAGCCCGTTTAGTTTCCACTCTATTGGGTGTGGCTGGTTAAGACAGGTCCAGAGATGATGCGATTGTGAAGTCCACCTGCACTCTAATTCTGGAATCCAAGATTAAGGCGGTCTCTGAGATCATGACTTTAAAAAACAACAACAGAGAACATCAGTTTACCGGTCCTCATCTCTCTGCCTGTATAACCTCAGAGGCACTTCCATCTCGATTATTTTTGTCTTCTTAGGAGAGCGTATTGCAAAGCTGAGCCAAGAGCAAAATCGGGGCCTTTTTTGTAGTAAAAGCCCAGCAGGAACTCATTTTCATATTAGGCCACACCCCTTGGCATCACCATTGTTCCACACAGGGCATTTTTGTGGGAGAAGCCCAGCAGAAGCTCATTTGCATATTAGGCCACACACCCCTGATGCCAAGCCAGCCGGAACTGTGTTCCTGTGCATTCCTGCTCAATAAAAGCCCTGGGCAAAATAAATCCCTGACCAGGTCAGAGAGTAGAGTAGAGGCCTTTGTGCAGATTCAAAGCCTTTACCCAGTAGGGTGTGTTTTGACCATCCTCAGCTCTGCAAGGCCTCGGGCAGAAATATTCCCCAGCCCTGCAGCCTGACCAAGCTGGGCACTCCACCGTCTCTTCATGCAAACTGGGCATTCCACCATTGAGCCACACTAACTTCTCTCTCCTGTGGGGTGGGGGGGGGGAGACTTTCCTTTACCACTTGGTTATGCTTCATTTGAGGAAGCCCAAATGAGCACTCCTGGGGACAAAGCCAAGTTCTGACCTCATCCTTCCAGCCATTCAGAGTTGCTGTGAATTTGGTGCAGCCCCGTGGCGCAGAGTGGGAAAGCAGCAGTACTGCGGTGTACTGTGGTCGGAACTCTCTGCTCACGACCTGAGTTCGATCCCAGCGGAAGCTGGGTTTTCAGATAGCCGGCCCAAGGTTGACTCAGCCTTCCATCCTTCCGAGGTCGGTGAAATGAGTCCCCAGCTTGCTGGGGGAAAAGTGTAAAAGACTGGGGAAGGCAACGGCAAACCACCCCGTAAAAAGTCTGCCGTGAGAGTGTTGTGAAAGCAACGTCACCCCACAGTCGGAAACGACTGGTGCTTGCACAGGGAACCTTTCTTTTCCCAGTCGGGGCAAAGAGCCAGCGTGGGTCTGCGCTTGGGTGAGTGGCAGATCCTTCCCCGAAGCAAAGGGGCTGGCTTGCTGGGTTTTCCCTCAGTGTTCTCATTGCTCCCAAATAAGCACGTTGGACACATTGGGTGGCCAGCCAAAAGAGCTCCAGAGCTACTACAGCACTCTATGTAGGGTTAGATTCGAAAATACGAGGCGATTTATGGGTGGGGTTGGGACAGGAGACAGCTCAGCATAATGCCATGCAATCCTTCTCCCAAACCATCCATTGACTCCAGCGGGAGTGGAATAAATGTTTTAAATAAGTAAGGCATCTCTGTAGTCTGGAGATCAGTTCTAGACTCCAGCCCCCACCTAGGAAAGCTTTATTACAGGCATTAAAGATTCTTTGGTGTATTATTGGAAGAAATTGGTTGACGTTTTTAAGAGGTTTTTTCTCCCCAGTTCCACTTTCCACATGGCTCTTGGTTGCTACACCCACCTGGAGGTTGGCAACTGCAGCAGAATCCCCAGCCCACATGAGTTTTTTTGAGCTAAGTGCAAGCTGCGGGCTCTTTTATTCCATTTCCTTTTATTTCAAACATTTGTTAGCCGCTTTTTTCCCTTGCAGAACTCAAGGCTGCTTGCTGTGTAAATCGAACAATTATTTTTTTAAAAAAAATGCAAGGCCACAATTTAAAATTCCTAATTAGGAAATAAAAACAGTCCGATGCAATAAAACAGTCTTCCGCTGCCTCTTGGCGATCGAAAGATGGGGGACGGGGGGCTGTGCTGTGATTGTGAGGCTGCCACCAAAAAAAAAAAAAAGGCCCTCTGATTACAGTTGCCAACCTCCAGGTGGTGACTGGAGATCTCTTGAGACAGGTGACAGTAGATCCCCCGGAAGAAATGGCTGCTTCAGACCTTATACCCCATTGAAGCCTCTCCTCTCCCCAAACCCCGCCCTCTTCAGGCTCCACCCCCCAAATCCCCATATATTTCCTAACCTGGAGTTGTCAACCTTATTATTATAATTATTATATTTTATTTATATTCTGCCCATTCCCCCATAGGGGCTCAGATCGAAGTACATCATAATAAAATCACAACAGCATCACAATAAAAACCAATTACAATATTCAGTACGACAGGATGGTCCAGCAAGATGGTATAATAAGATGGTATAACTGCACAGGAGTGGCCAACGGTAGCTCTCCCGATGTTTTTTGCCTACAACTCCCATCAGCCCCAGCCGTCAGCCATGCTGGCTGGGGCTGATGGGAGTTGTAGGCAAAAAACATCTGGAAAGCTACCGTTGGCCACCCCTAGCAGGATCTCATGGACTCACCAGTTGAGTTTCTTTGATTGGTTGAGCAGTCAGGAGGGTGTCTTCTTGGGATCTTAGTTCGTGGGCAGGAACATCTGGAGGAAGAGGGTCCTTCAGATCCCCCAGTCCCAACCCGTGTGAATGACCTGAACTTGAACCCTGGGCACCTCAAGGTGGTGTTGAGCAGTCAGGAGGGTGTCTTCTTGGGATCTTAGTTCGTGGGCAGGAACATCTGAAGGAAGAGGGTCCTTCAGATCCCCCAGTCCCAACCCGTGTGAATGACCTGAACTTGAACCCTGGGCACCTCAAGGTGGTGTTGAGCAGTCAGGAGGGTGTCTTCTTGGGATCTTAGTTCGTGGGCAGGAACATCTGGAGGAAGAGGGTCCTTCAGATCCCCCAGTCCCAACCCGTGTGAATGACCTGAACTTGGACCCTGGGCACCTCAAGGTGGTGTTGAGCAGTCAGGAGGGTGTCTTCTTGGGATCTTAGTTCGTGGGCAGGAACATCTGGAGGAAGAGGGTCCTTCAGATCCCCCAGTCCCAACCCGTGTGAATGACCTGAACCCCGGGCACCTCAAGGCCTGCGTCTGCTCCCACAGGAGCCTCCCTGCCAATTAAGACCAGAGGGAGTTTGAGGCAGGTCCTTCTGAGCCCCTGGCTGGGACCCTCGGCTAAAGCCTCACTCTTTCTATGGGTGAGGTACAGGATGTCACTGCACCTCTTAGGGGTTTGGGGCCACAGGTCTAGTTGCGTTGCGGCAGAGAGCATGGAAACTTTGCATTCTTAAACTGCTTGTGTGGCCAACGGCCTTTTTAACTGTGCATTTGGTTTGCCTGACCTTCTAGGGGAAAGCTGTCTGTAAAGACCTCAAAGGCGGGTTCTACGACGAAAAGGCCCAGAGGTGCTGCCGCCGGTGCCCCATAGGTGAGTGTCCTTCTGTTATGCATGTGAGTCAACGTGATATTAGTGGTGTTCCTGCCTGGCTCATTGGAGCTTGACGGACTGAGCTTGGGGACTTGGGAACAAAGGGCAGGAGGAGCCAAATCCAGACTGCCCAATCACAGGACCCCCGCTGGTTTGAATGACCCAATAAAGTGTTTGCATAGGAACCCTGAGTTGTATATTGTTGGCCCAGTGGGCCCCATTCTCCAGTCTGGTTAGTGCAGCCACCTCCCATGCCGTACTCAATAAAGAGTGTGTTATCGCTACCACCTGGCCTCTTCAATGCATAGAACCCACTCTATTATACCTTCAGGGCCTGTTGCTGTCTTATATCAATTCCGCCTGGCTGGCCGCCTAGTTCAATCTTGCCTCCTCTACCGGGCAGGGGTCTCCGACGCAATGCCCTTGAGCACCACAGTATCTGCCAGCACCCACCAAGCGCTCTTAGAAAGTGGATGGGGCTAGGGGAAGCTTCTTAGCAGGACTTCTGATAGGCTGTATGGATCAAAAGGTGTCCTGTTCAGCAAAGTTTCTGCCTGAAAAGTTGAAGCTATTATTAGAATTGTATATAGCCTAGACCGTAAGGAAGGCCGAGTGCAGAAGAATAGATGCTCTTGAGCTGTGGTGCTGGAGAAGACTCTTGAGAGTCCCTTGGACTGCAAGAAGATCCAGTCAGTCAGTCCTAAGGGAAATCAATCCTGATTGTTCCCTGGAAGGTCAGATGCTGAAGCTGAAGCTCAGATACTTTGGCCACCAAATGAGAAGGGAGCACTCCCTGGTGAAGACCCTGATGCTGAGAAAGGCAGAAGGCAAAAGAAGAAGGGGACGGCAAAAGAGGAGATGGCTGGACAGCGTTACTGATGTCACAAACACGAATCTGAGCAGACTTCGGAGGATGGTGGAAGACAAGAGGGCCTGGCGTGACTTGGTCCAGCGGGCCGCCAAGAGTCGGACTCAACTGTGCAACTAAACAACAACACAACCTTCATCCCTTTGTAATTTCAAGATGGCTTCTGAGTCACAATGAGAAGACCTCCTGTGCCAAAGCTCCCCAAATTTCTGGTCACCTGGGGTTGCCAGGGCTCCCACGTTGCCAGCAGGGGGAGGGGACATCCCTGACATGATGATGTCACACGTAAGCAATGTCATCACGTTGAAGATGTAGCCCCTTGGAATTCAGGCATAGGCAGCCCCCCACCACCACTTGCAAGAAACCATTTAAAGGGAACCTTCCCTTCAAATGGTTTCTGCAAGCGGAGTTGGGGATCACGCACACCTGAACACCAAGCGCACACCTGAACACCAAGCGGCAAATTCAGCTGAGGGTAGACCCCGCCTGTATAAAACCAGACTCCACCCCCACCTATCCAGGAATTTCCCAATCTGGAGTTGGAAACAAGACAAGGTAGAAATTAGTGCTGCAAGTGGATTTGTGCTCCCCACTGGCCCCTCCCCTGGGTTAGGGTTGTCAGATCCAATTCAAGAAATATCTGGGGACTTTGGAGGCGGAGCCAGGAGACTTTGGGGGTGGAGCCAGGAGCAGGGTTGTGACAAATATAATTGAACTTCAAAGGGAGTTCTGGCCAGCATATTTAAAGGGTCCTCACACCTATTAAATGCCTTCCCTCCATTGGAAATAAGAAAGGATAGGGGCACCTTCTTTGGGGGCTCATAGAATTGGATCCCCTGGTCCAATCTTTTTGAAACTTGGCGGGGGGGGGGGTCTTTTGGGGAGATGCACCAGATGCTGTGCTGAAAATTTGGTGCCTCAACCTCAAAAAGCAGCCCCCTCCCAAAGCCCCAGATACCCACAGATCAATTCTCCATTACACCCTAGGGAATAATGGAGTGCCCAGCAGACATTTCCCCCCCCCCAGCTTTCTGTTGACCCTGAAGCAGGGAGAGGGCCTCCAAACCGGGGGATCCTCTGCCCCCAACTGGGAATTGAAGACCTGGAGATAACACAACATTATTAATCTTTTATATTATTACAACATCCAGGTCTTCCACCTCACCATGTCATGGCAACCGTGCCCTGGATGCATGCCCAGAAAAGCACTTTCAGAACAGCCCACGCCTGACCAGCATGCTTGGGGTGGGGGGAGGTGCAGGAACCTCTGAGGACCTGGGTGTGTTGGAGGCACATCCAAGTTTGCCCATGATCCCTAATGCATAGGGGATTTGTCAGCTTGTTTTGAGGGCTGGGGAGATGTCAGAGGTGCCTTGTCAGGGTGGGAGGAGCGTGAGCAAGAGACAGCGGGGGGGGGGGGCAGGGGGGGCAACACAGCAGAATTTGGAAGGTGGGCCAGCAGCTGTCTGCAGGGGAATGGTCATAGCCCAGCGCATGTAATTTAAAGGGCCTTAGTCATGGCCGTTTAAGAACAACTGCCAGAGAGACGCATATTCCTGAAGTATGTCATCGAAAACCCAGACAAGGGGTGGGACTTCCCCTTCCAAAACGGTGCTACAATTTGGGGGCTGTCCGGAGCTGGCAGCTGACTCATCAGGGACAGTGGCTCTTGTGGGCTCCTATCAAAGCCCTAAAACCCCCCTCCTGGGTTTCAAAGAACTCCGTGGGCGGAGGTGCTTTTTATCTTTATTCTAGAGGAAATTTTTGACATTTCTCTGTTAGAATGACTGACAGCCTGTAGCTTGCATTTCATTCAGGGGCTTCCTGACTGCCTCCCACCCCAGTACGGCCAGATGGGCAGGTTTCCTTTTCTGTCTGGCTAATTGTTTTGATTAAGGCTATATTTTAGGGTGGATTGGTAGCCACCACAAAAGGTCTCAGCTGAGTCTGACAATTGGCTCATTAAGCCCAGTCTCCCATCTGCTGCTTTGGGCCACCAGATGGAAGGCCAACAAGCAGGAGTACAGAACATCTGGAGCAGAGGTCCATTAGTGGCTATTAGCCAGAGCCACTGGATACTGATGGAACTCTCTGTCTGGGGCAGTGATGCTCTGTCTTCTTGGTGCAGCAGCGGGAGGGCTTCTGGTGTCCTGGCCCCACTGAAGGACCTCCTGAGGGCACCTGGGGTTTTTTGTCCACTGTGTGACACAGAGTGTTGGACTGGATGGGCCATTGGCCTGATCCAACACGGCTTCTCTTGTGTTCTTATGTGACACAGAGTGTTGGACTGGAGGTGCCACTGGCCTGATCCAACATGGCTTCTCTTATGTGACACAGAGTGTTGGACTGGATGGGCCATTGGCCTGATCCAACAGGGCTTCTCTTATGTGACACAGAGTGTTGGACTGGATGGGCCATTGGCCTGATCCAACAGGGCTTCTCTTATGTGACACAGAGTGTTGGACTGGATGGGCCATTGGCCTGATCCAACATGGCTTCTCATGTTCTTCTGTAACACAGAGTGTTCGACTGGAGGGGCCATTGGCCTGATCCAACATGGCTTCTCTTATGTTCTTCTGTGACACAGATTGTTGGACTGGATGGGCCATTGGTCTGATCCAACAGGGCTTCTCTTATGTTCTTATGTGACACAGAGTGTTGGACTGGAGGGGCCACTGGCCTGATCCAACATGGCTTCTCTTATGTTCTTATATCTGGGGCAAGTGATGCTCTGTATTCTTGGTGATTGTGGGAGGGAGGAAGCAGTGAGAGGGCTTCTGGTGTCCCGGCCCCACTGATGGACCTGCTGAGGGCACCTGGGTTTTTTTGACCACTGTGTGACACAGAGTGTTGGACTGGATGGGCCATTGGCCTGATCCAACATGGCTACTCTTCTGTGACACAGAGTGTTGGACTGGAGGGGCCACTGGCCTGATCCAACATGGCTTCTCTTATGTTCTTCTGTGACACAGAGTGTTGGACTGGATGGGCCACTGGCTTGATCCAACAGGGCTTCTCTTATGTTCTTCTGTGACACAGAGTGTTGGACTGGATGGGCCACTGGCTTGATCCAACATGGCTTCTCTTATGTTCTTCTGTGACACAGAGTGTTGGACTGGATGGGCCACTGGCCTGATCCAACATGGCTTATCTTATGTTCTTCTGTGACACAGAGTGTTGGACTGGATGGGCCACTGGCTTGATCCAACAGGGCTTCTCTTATGTTCTTCTGTGACACAGAGTGTTGGACTGGATGGGCCACTGGCTTGATCCAACATGGCTTCTCTTATGTTCTTCTGTGACACAGAGTGTTGGACTGGATGGGCCACTGGCCTGATCCAACATGGCTACTCTTATGTTCTTCTGTGACACAGAGTGTTGGACTGGATGGGCCACTGGCCTGATCCAACATGGCTTCTCTTATGTTCTTCTGTGACACAGAGTGTTGGACTGGATGGGCCACTGGCTTGATCCAACAGGGCTTCTCTTATGTTCTTCTGTGACACAGAGTGTTGGACTGGATGGGCCACTGGCTTGATCCAACATGGCTTCTCTTATGTTCTTCTGTGACACAGAGTGTTGGACTGGATGGGCCACTGGCTTGATCCAACATGGCTTCTCTTATGTTCTTCTGTGACACAGAGTGTTGGACTGGATGGGCCACTGGCTTGATCCAACAGGGCTTCTCTTATGTTCTTCTGTGACACAGAGTGTTGGACTGGATGGGCCACTGGCTTGATCCAACATGGCTTCTCTTATGTTCTTCTGTGACACAGAGTGTTGGACTGGAGGGGCCTTTGGCTTCTTTTATGTTCGCTTAACCCAGGCCTGGCCCCCAGAGGGACCTGCCTTGGAACTAGGGTTGCCAATCCCCAGGTGAGAAAAAAATACACACAATCCGAGTGGCACATACCAACTCTATTGCGATAAGAACCACACTTTAAAGACACAGTTTTAAAAATTCCAAAACTCTTCCAAAAGTCCTGGTGCCCACGTATACTATTCAGTCCGAATTCTTGTACTTGTAATCTTCAACGACATAGGAATAAGCCAAGGAGAAGAAATAATTAATTTAAGAGACCGGTTTCGGCCACCATAGAGTTTTCCTGGAAATGCCTAAAGTGGCAAGACTCCCTCACCCCGGCCCAGCCCAGGAGCGTGGCAGCCCTATAAGCAGATGCTCTGCCCCTGAGCCACAGTCCCTCCACCTCAGTGGCTGTTGCTACATCTTGTGTCAGTGAGTTCCACCAGCTGACTGGGCATTGCATGAGGAAGCTCTTTCTTCTGTCTGCCCTGAGCCCACATAGCCCTGGATTTGTCAAGTATATGTTCTCTCTCCTCCACCACTGTCTTGACAGGATTCACACCGAAGATCAAATGCCCCCAAAACCCCCAAAGTGACTGTGTGAAGGAGTGTCCACCGGGTCAGTTCCTGAACTATCCCAGGTGTGAGGACTGTGCATCGTGCGATCCAGGTAGGCAGTTCTGGAAGACACCTCTGTTTGTTGCTCTGTGTTTTTCACTTTGCATCTTTGCCTGCCTGCTGCTGACCTCTGGCGGCTTCTGGCTTTAGACTTCTTTGCTTTCCCCACAACAGTAACCCCTCTAGCTGGAACACTCCACTGCCTTCTATTTGCAAATGGACAAGGTGAAGAAGAAGAAGAAGAAGACGACGACCACAGATTTATACCCTGCCCTTCCCTCTGAATCAGAGTCTCAGAGCGGGCTCACAATCTCCTTTACCTTCCTCCCCCACAACAGGCATCCTGTGAGGTGGGTGGGGCTGGAGAGGGCTCTCACAGCAGCTGCCCTTTCAAGGACAACTTCTGCCAGAGCTATGGCTGACCCAAGGCCATTCCAGCAGCTGCAAGTGGAGGAGTGGGGAATCAAACCCGGTTCTCCCAGATAAGAGTCCGCACACTTAACCACTACACCAAACTGGCTCTCTGGATCATTTGAGGATCATTTGAAAGGATCATTTGAAAGTATGACTTCCTACGAACAGCACTATGAAGTGGTATATCTACCACTTTGGGATTCTACCATCTCATTGGACTACATTAGAGATCCAGCCGCTCTTCAGTGGGGGCGGGGCAAGGCTTTTTTTTGTAGCCGGAGCTCCTTTGCATATTGGTCCACACCTCCCTGATGTAGCCAATCCTCCAAGAACTTGCAGGGCTCTTCGTACAGGGCCTACTGTAGGCTCCAAGAGGATTGGCTACATCAAGGTTGTGTAGTCTAATATGCCAAGGAGTTCCTGCCACCAAAAAAGCCCAGGGGAAGGGGATGTCGCAGGTGCATGGAGGGGGTGCCACAGCCAGCAAGGGCTCTTACAGATCGGTTAGAGAAACGTGCGCTTCTCCCTTTTCCCAGCTCTTCCAGCATCTCTGTGTGTGTGTGTGTGTGTTTTTATTCCTTCTCTGCAGAACGCAATCTTGTGCAAAAGTTGCCTTGCACGCACAATTCCAGCGGGGTGTGCGAGTGCCAGCCTGGACGATACTGTCAGACACCAGTCCCAAACACTTGTGGTCGATGCTTGCTATTGACAACCTGCAAACCCGGCTTTGGAGTCAAAATCCGAGGTAGGAGGAATGTTAATGGCCACCTGCTAGTTGCATTCAGATGTAGGGACAAAATGGGGTCAAAGCCTGAGAAATCCGTGACTTCCTGCATTCCTCCTCCTTTTTCAGTATGACCAGAGACTGAAGACTTCCAGGCTCACAAGAAACCACATTTTTGTTGTGACATTTGTTGTGACATCTGATTTTTAACTTGTTCATGAATGATTTGGAGTTGGGAGTGAGCAGTGAAGTGGATAAGTTTGCGGATGACACTACATTGTTTAGGGTGTGAGAACCAGAGAGGATTGTGAGGCACTCCAAAGGGATCTGCTGAGGCTGGGTGAGTGATGGGAATTATTAGGAAGGGAACTGAAAACAAATCAGCCAGTATCATAATGCCCCTATAAATCGATGGTGCAGTCCTCATTTGGAGTACTGTGTGCAGTTCTGGTCGCCGCACCTCAAAAAGGATATTATAGCATTGGAGAAAGTCCTGAAAAGGGCAACTAGAATGATTAAAGGGGCTGGAACACTTTTCCTATGAAGAAAGGTTGAAACGCTTGGGACTCTTTAGCTTGGAGAAACGTCGACTGCGGGGTGACATGAGAGAGGTTTACAAGATAATGCATGGGATGGAGAAAGCAGAGAAAGAAGTACTTTTCTCCCTTTCTCACAATACAAGAACTCGTGGCATTCGATGAAATTGCTGAGCAGAAAGGTTAAAACGGATAAAAGGAAGTACCTTCTTCACCCAAAGGGGTGATTAACATGTGAATTCACTGCCTCAGGAGGTGGTGGCGGCACAAGTATAGCCACCTTCAAGAGGGTTTAGATAAAAATATGGAGCACAGGTCCATCAGTGGCTATTAGCCACAGTGTGTGTGTATATATAAAAATTTTTTGCCACTGTGTGACACAGAGTGTTGGACTGGATGGGCCATTGGCCTGATCCATCATGGCTTCTCTTATGTTCTTATGAGTGGGCGTCAACGTGGCAGATGAGGTTCAATGTGGGCAAGTGCAAAGTAATGCACATCGGAGCTTAAAAAAATCCTATAAATATACCTTGATGGAGTCTGAGCTGGTGGAACTGACCAGGAGAAAGATCTTGGGAGTTGTGGTAGACCAGGTAGAGAACTCACTGAAAATGTCAACTCAGTATATGACTGCAGTTTTCAAAAAGGCCAATGCTGTGCTGGGGATTATTAGGAAGGGGACCGAACGCAAATCAGCCAGTATCATAATTCCCCTGTATCAATCTAATACTTTAGCATTGAAAAAAGATACAGAACAGGGCAACTGAAATGATTAAGGGTGTGGAACATCTCTCCTATGAATAAAGGTTAAAGCACTTGGGGCTCTTTAGCTTGGAGAAATGATGATTGAGGGGTGACATGACAGAGGTTTACAAAATTATTTCTGGCATAGAGAAGGCAGAGAAGGAAGTACTTTTCTTCCTGGCTCACAATACTAGAATTCATGGGCATGAAACTGATAAGCTATAGACTTAGAACAGATCAAAGGAAGTACTTCTTCACCCAAAGAATAATTAACGCATGGAATTCACTGCTGCAAGAAGTGGTGGCGGCTACAAGCATAGGCAAGAGGAGATTGGATGCACATCTGGAGCAGAGGTCCATCAGTGGCTATTAGCCACAACGTATAGATGGAACTCTCTGTCTGGGACAGTGTTGGTCTGTATTCTTGGTGCTGGGGGGGCCACTCTAGGAGGGCTTCTGGAGTTCGGGCCCCACTTGTAGACCTCCTGATGACACCCGTTTTTTTGCCACTGTGTGGCATAGAGTGTTGAACTGAGGGCTATTGGCCTGATCCAGCATGGATTCCCTTATGTTCTTAAGAGGGATTGGAGAAACCTATAGAGGTCCATCAGTGGTTACTAGCCACAAGGTATAGATGGAACACTTTCTCTGGGGGCAGTGATGCTCTGTCTTCTTGGTGCTTGGGGGGGGGGGGGCACAGTGGGAGGGCTTCTAGTGTCCTGGCCCCACTGATGGACCTCCTGATAGCGCCTGGGTTTTTGGGCCACCGGGTGACACAGAGAGCGTTAGACTAGACGGGCAGTTGGCCTGATCCTGCATGGCTTCTCTTACGTCCTTATGGACGGTGTGACAAATCATGGCAGGAGACTTACAGTCCAGGATTCTAAACCAGGACTCAGCTGCTAGTTTGGCATGTAAGAACTTTGTGTTTAAACTAACGGTTTGGCCAGGCAGCCAGGAGATGGATGCAGAGGCTGTTGGGTAGATGCTGATAGCTTTTTTTTTGGGAGGGGGGGTAATGCACTGCACTCATCTGGCAAGGCTGGGGGGCTTCCCAGACCGGAGAGACCAACTTCAGGCTGGCCATATCCTTGCTGTGAACTGCAGAGCCCTGTTTAGCCACTAGAATCGTAGAGTTGGAAGGGACCCTCAGGGTCATCGAGTCCAACCCCCTGCACAATACAGGAAATTCACAAACCCTGTATTCACAGGATCAGCATTACCGTCAGATGACCCTCTAGCCTCTGTTTAAAAACCTCCAAGGAAGGAGAACCCACCACCTCCCGAGGAGGAAGCCTGTTCCACTGAGGAACGGCTCTAACCGTTGGTGTAGAGCAGTAAGAATCAGACCAACCAGGACGGGGATTCAGGGCTCCGGTTCAAGCTCCCCGGCCCCTTACCTATTTTCTCTGTGGGGGCCCATTCATAAGGTTGCATTTATTTTTATAATGATTTCCACCTCCAGCCCCCACCCTTAATCCAGTGCTTCTTCCTTTGGCCAGGCAATTCTGACAGCGATACAGTCTGTGAAGCCTGCCCTCCGGGGACTTTCTCCAAAGAGGATTCCAGTTCCGAGACGTGCAAGCCCCACGTGGTGTGAGCCCTGCTTGCTTGGTGTTGGTTTATTGGGTGTGATTGTATCCTGATCTATCACACGGACATGGGGCGGGTTGCAGGGATTTCATCAGTTTGGTGTAGTGGTTAAGTGTGTGGACTCTTATCTGGGAGAACCGGGTTCGATTCCCCACTCCTCCACTTGCAGCTGCTGGAATGGCTTTGGGTCAGCCATAGGTCTGGAAGAGCTTGTCCTTGAAAGAGCAACTGCTGTGAGAGCCCTCTCCAACCCCACCTACCTCACAGAGTGTCTCTTGTGGGGGAGGAAGGTAAAGGAGATTGTGAGCCGCTCTGAGACTCTTCGGAGTGGAGAGCGGGATATAAATCCAATATCTTCTTCTTCTTCATCAGAAGTTCTGGGTGATGTTTTTGCTGTTTACTTAGGATCACAGTCTAACCGTGGGGGTGTGAAATGCAAGCTAAAAACTAGTATTAACAGACTTTAGCAGTTATGCAGTGGGGGGGGGGCAGCCCTTCACATTTAGCAGTCTTTACAACAGAGCTGTAAGGTAGGCCTTGACCAGTGATGCCAACCTCCTGGAGATCTCCCACTATTACATTTGATCTCCAGACGACCAAGATCAGTTCCCCTGGAGAAAATGACCACTTTGGAGGGTGTACTTTAGTCTAGGGCATGATACGCCTCCCTCCCCTCCCCAAAATCCACCCTCTCCAGGCTCCACCCCTAAATCTCCAGGGATTTCCCAACCTAGAGGTGGCAACCCAAGCCTTTGCCATTATTCCTATACTGCTGAAGAGAAGCTTAGAATTCATGGCTGTTAGAAGATTTGAACCCAGAACTCCCTGCTTCTTTCTTTCTTTCTTTCTTTCTTTCTTTCTTTCTTTCTTTCTTTCTTTCCTTTCTTTCTTTCTTTCTTTCTTTCTTTCTTTCTTTCTTTCTTTCTTTCTTTCTTTCTTTCCCCATAGAACAGGCTCAGGGCAGATTACATTATAGAAACAGACAATCAACCATTAGGGTTTGTAGAATCTTTCGGGCTCAAGTTCCGTGTTCTACTGGAGAAAGTTTTCCTTCCAGACGTTTCGTTCTCAGCTGCGGAGAAGAGCAGCCAAGAACGAAACGGCTGCAACGCCACTGAGGATGTTCTCCACAGCTGAGAACGAAACGTCTGGAAGGAAAACTTTCTCCAGTAGAACACGGCACTTGAGCCCGAAAGATTCTGCAAACCCTAATGATATTACCAGCCGTGAAAACCTGAAATCTTTGATAGACAATCAACCGTTTAAAACCAGGTTTTAAATTATATAAAATCCAAAATTACAGGACTAAACAGCATGTTAACCTTGGAGTTTTCACTTTGAATTGATTGTATTCAAGCTTTTGCTCAGTTAAAAATCTGCTAAAAACTATTCCTTGTTTCTGGTTGTCATTTTGGAGTCCAACTGGGAACTTAGAAGCAAGGGGCAAGAACCAATCCCTGCTTTTTGTGCAGGGAAGGAAGGCAGAAACGTAGTTCTTAAATGCTCTTGGTTTTTTAATTGATCGACGGCCATGCGGAGAAAGTGGATTTGCAGTCACATTTCAGTCTCCCCCCCCCTTTCTCTCTTTGTATCACCTGTGAATAGAAGTTGACCTTCTCAAAGAGAAGGCGAGGACTTTACTGTTTAGAGAAAGAACAACAATTGATGGGGACTGATGGGCAATAAATTCAGCGCAGACAAAAGAAAGTAATGAGTTTTTGGTGGAGATGAGGTTTGAAGTGTTCCCTTCCCATATTCCCTTTTTGGGTGGTGTTGTTATGCTAGCGGAGGATATATCTTAGGAACAGAAGGAGTGTAGAGTCGCCCAAATGAGAGAAGATTCTTCACTGAACATTCAGGTGTGGCTTGGGTCTTTTGCTTTCCAACTTCCCTCTTGTTTCCTTTCCCCATAGCACCATGGCGGCAGAAGAGAAAGACAACTCCATGCAGAATGGCCTTGGGGTTAGGCCACCTGCGGGCCGCATTGTTCAGCCAGCCTCTTCCGTGGGACCCCAAGGCAGCTCCGGCATTCTCGTCAGCTTGGTGTCCTCCAGCACTCCAGACGTGACCACTGGGCAGCCCGTGAAGGAATCAAACACCAGAGGATTGCCAGACAATGGGCAGTCAAAGTCTCCAGAGGAAGGTGAAGGGGAAAACACTGTTGAGGGGTTGGCTTGAGGGCCGCCCTTTCTCCGGCTCCTGCATCATGAATAGGCATCACTTTGTTGACCTCCTGGCTTGCTGAGCTGATGAAACATTTGCTCGCAAGTTCAGTTCAAGGGGCTGCGGCTTTTTGACTAAGTGCTTGTTTTTGCACGCAGAAGGTACTGGGCTCAGTTCTTGGCCTGTACAGGTAAAAGGACTCAAATAACAGATGTGGGGAATGGCCTTTCTCTGCCTGGGCCTGGTGGACCAGTGGCCAGATTTAGCTTTATAAAAGAAAGAATTTTGGTGGCTGTCGCTTTTCTCGTTCTCAAACCGTGACTAACCAGGAAAAACCATCCATATAGTAGAACCATGCATCTTATATATTTAGAATTCCTCACCTGTTTATAAGTGCAGGCAGGGCTTTTTTTGAGCAAGAACGCACAGGAACGCAGTCCCGGCTGGCTTGGTGTCAGGGGGTGCGGCCTAATATGCAAATGAGTTCCTGCTGGGCTTTTTCTACAAGAAAAGCCCTGACTGCAGCCAATCCACAACTCCAGTTTTTCAGTTCATAAACACATGTAAGAACTGAATAAAGTCCTTAAAGTCCATCCAAACTCCAGACTTGAAAGTGCTTGTAGTAGAAAGTGCTCGTAGTGCTCACATGTCCGTTCTTCCTATGGATAAGAACCTCTAATTCCTCTTCCTAGGGGGATGCTAGCCTCAGTAATTCTCCATTTCAAAGAGTCTTTCTCAAGGGGGGGTTGAGAAGAAACCCCAAAACTCCAAAACTTCCAGATTGCATTCTAAACATTACAAGCACCAGTTCTTCAGAGACAACAATTTCCTCATTCCGGCAGTGCTATAACTGTGACTTCATGCATGCTCAGAAACCTTTCTTCCAGGCAGCTGTGGAAGGTTCAGGAGCACTCTCCCTCTCCACCCTCTCGTCACCATCAGCGGTCATTTTTGTAGAAAAACAGGTGGTGGAACTCACCCAGGGATTGTTATCCAGCTGCACATGCTATTCAGTGGACAAGGAGGTGGAACTCTCAGAAGGACGAGGTGGAACTCTCAGAAAAGTGCAGGAGCTGTGCTCTTGTGAGCTCCCACTGAATCTGAGGCCTGGTCCCCATAATGGCTGGGACAGAAGCAGGTGGTTTGTCCTCATTTTCCAGCATCCCCAATTTGCAGCTATCCAGCCCCAAGGAACCAGTTTTGATTTTCAACTAGCCTCAGCGGGAGCAGCGGCCTCTCTTGCAGTTCCTCCCCTGACCTTTGTGTGATCTCACTTTTGCAGGGGAAAAGGATGTTACTTTCTTGGCCACAGCCCTGCTGTTTGCATTTCTCCTGCTGGCCGTCTTGGTGGTGCTGTGGAAGAAGAGAGCTTGCAGGAAGTGGATTGTCCCCCACAGAGTGAAGAGTAAGTCTGGAAAACTCTACGCAGAGTTTCCCTTTGCCAATCAACTTGCTTTTTACATAAGAACATAAGAGAAGCCATGTTGGATCAGGCCAATGGACCATCCAGTCCAACACTCTGTGTCACAGAAGAACATAAGAGAAGCCATGTTGGATCATGCCAATGGCCCATCCAGTCCAACGCTCTGTGTCACATAAGAACAGAAGAGAAGCCATGTTGGATAAGGCCATTGGCCCATCCAGTCCAACACTCTGTGTCACAGAAGAGAAGCCATGTTGGATCAGGCCAATGGCCCATCCAGTCCAACACTCAGTGTCACATAAGAACATAAGAGAAGCCATGTTGGATCAGGCCAATGGCCCATCCAGTCCAACACTCTGTGTCATATAAGAACATAAGAGAAGCCATGTTGGATAAGGCCAATGGCCCATCCAGTCCAACACTCTGTGTCACAGAAGAACATAAGAGAAGCCATGTTGGATCTGGCCAATGGCCCATCCAGTCCAACGCTCTGTGTCATATAAGAACATAAGAGAAGCCATGTTGGATAAGGCCAATGGCCCATCCAGTCCAACATTCTGTGTCACATAAGAACATAAGAGAAGCCATGTTGGATCAGGCCAGTGGCCCATCCAGTCCAACACTCTGTGTCACATAAGAACATAAGAGAAGCCATGTTGGATCAGGCCAATGGCCCATCCAGTCCAACACTCTGTGTCACAATAAGAACATAAGAGAAGCCATGTTGGATCAGGCCAATGGCCCATCCAGTCCAAGGAAGTGGATTGTCCCCCACTTCAATGTCACATAAGAACAGAAGAGAAGCCATGTTGGCTCAGGCCAATGGCCCATCCAGTCCAACATTCATAAGAACACAAGAGGAGCCATGTTGGATCAGGCCAGTGGCCCATCCAGTCCAACACTCTGTGTCACATAAGAACATAAGAGAAGCCATGTTGGATCAGGCCAATGGTCCCTTCAGTCCAACACTCTGTGTCACACAGTGGCCAAAAAACTCGAGTGCCATCAAGAGGTCCACCAGTGGGGCCAGAACCCCAGAAGCCCTCCCACTGTGCCCCCCAAGCACAAGAATAGAGAGCATCACTGCCCCAGACAGAGAGTTCCAACTATAGGCTGTGGCTAATAACTGATGGGCCTTAACAGATTTGGGAGGGGGGGAGTATATTTGGAAATAGGCCAAAAGTGGCTTGGGGAGGGCCAAGTGGGAGGGGGCTTCATTTCATTTAACCCAGGATAACATTTAGCTCTCAAGAAGTCCTCTCCAGGGCTCAGTTTTGAAACAGAGAAGACGACAGCGGCCATTCTTGGATCCTGCCCAGCATTTCCTCTCCACTCAGCCACGAGGACAAGCAGCCCAAACATTTGGGGCTGCATTCCAGACTCGTCTGTTCCTAAGTGCTTCCCCCAAAGGAATCCTGGGAATTGGAAGTTTGGCACAGGGGCTGGGAATTCCTTGTTGGAAGTCCTTAGCGCCCTACGCTGGCGCAATCACTCCCTACGGTCCCTTGAGTAGGAACTATTGCCGCTAAAAACAATAATACTTTTGAATTAGTTTCTCATTTTTTGTACTCCTCCTTTTAAAAGATGTATGTCATTGGTTTACAAGGAATATTTAAGAGAAATACACATTAACCAACTGGAAGCCAGTTTTACATACGTTGGGTAGACAAATTGGGAGGAAAGGTTCCAGAGTGCCATTTGCAAAAAATCCCAGCCATGTTTCTCCATTGCAGCAAAAACACTCTTATGGAATCTTGAAGGCAGTTTTCACAGACTACAGTTGCGGGTGGCTGAACTTGCTTAACGTAAGAGCCACACAGAATAAATGTCAGATGTTTGAGAGCCACAAGACGTGAACGTCAGATGCTTGAGAGCTGCAGGCAGGCAGGCAAATAGTTGGGGGAGGGAGAGGTGGAAAGAAAGCAACTTTAACTTTAAATGCATTCTCCAAACCAGTTTAGAGAGCCAGTTTGGTGTAGTGGTTTAGTGTGCGGACTTATCTGGGAGAACCGGGTTTGATTCCCCACTCCTCCACTTGCAGCTGCACTTGCAGCTGCTAGCATGGCCTTGGGTCAGCCATAGCTCTGGCAGAGTTGTCCTTGAAAGGGCAGCTGCTGTGAGAGCCCTCTCCAGCCCCACCCACCTCACAGGGTGTCTGTTGTGGGGGAGGAAGGTAAAGGAGATTGTGAGCCGCTCTGAGACTCTTCGGAGTGGAGGGCGGGATATAAATCGAATATCTTCTTCTTCTTCTTCTTCTTCAAACCACCAGCTGGCTTGGCTTGGAGAAGCGATTTAGAGAGAAGTGCAGTGGGGGCTTGGTGAGCCACACAATATGTGAGAAAGAGCCACATGTGGCTCCCGAGCCACAGGTTTGGCTAACCCTGGACTACAGCATGCACAAGTGCCAACTGACTTGCCAGTTGAGGAGAAGCTTCCTGTATGCTCTAAGTTAATTAAAATTTCTGCCTCTGCAAATCTTAGTTTTCAGAACAAGAAGTATTTCAATAAATTGTGTGATTTCAGTACACCGGTAGAGGTCACTCTTCCCTTCTCTATCAGTCGTTTCAGTATAGTTCTAATCTTAAGAAATGAGGGCAAAAAGCTTCAACTTGAAACCTTAGTAGGGAAGATTTCGAATGCTCATTCTTGCTAGTTCAACCCCCAGATAGCTGCTTTGATTTTCGTTTCTCCCTTATGCAAAAGCGCAATTGACAAAAAGTATAAATGAATCTAAAACGAAACAAAACCGGGACAAGATCCAGATGGGTCGCCTTGTTTGTCTGTAACGGAGGAAAAGAGCCCAGGAGCACCTGAAAGTCTAACAAAATTTGTGGCTGCAGGGGAAGAGGTTTGGGGAGGCATGCCCACTTCAAAGAAATCAGCTGCAAAGCCCCCTTGCTCCAAATTACTCTAAATCGAGGGTTCCTGTGAAGGGCTGAAAGACAGGTTGGCATGTTTATCTCCAAGATTCTTCGGGATTTGGCATTATCAACATTAGACGAACCAGTGGAGCGGAGACCCCAGAAGAGTTTATGGGGGAGGGGGCACTCCAATCTCTCCTCTCCCGCTGGTCCCCGGTGCCCCCACTATGAGAAACTATGGATGCTTCTCTCCGCCCCACCATCAGCCAGGCGATAGTGGGTTTAGGGCCGGAGCAGAAAACACGCTGGATGCCTTCCAACTCGAAATTTCCCCACCTGCTGTTTTTGGCTGGGTGCTGGCCCCCCCTTCCTTGCTGATAGTCCAGTGCAATCCAGCTGTTGTGAGGTCACTGTTGCAATCTCATGTGGCAGTGTGGTGTTAGATCGTCTTCAACCTTTTTCTGTTTGAGCTGTTCCGTTTGTGATGTTTTTGTTCTGCAGACACCGCTTCTCTGGCTTTGTTTGGTTTTTAGTTTTAGGATTTCTCTGTAAGCCTGAGGCTCCCCCCAGGTTTGTAGGCCTTTCCCTCTTCCTGTATCTGGCCCCAGGGTGGAGATGCTTTGTCTGGGGTCGCGTTTGGCATTGGAGAAACAAAACAAAAACATCGGTGAAGGGAATAATTTTTCCTCTCTCTTTTCTGTCCGTTGCAGCACCCGGCAGGCCAAGATTTGTGCTGTAAGTATAAACTCTGTTCTAGCAACTCATTTCAAAGGATTAAGTTAAAAATACTTCCTTTTCTGCTATGAATGATGAACTCAGCAAACTGGGATAGAGATGTATGAGAGTGTGTGGGGATAATAGCGGTGTAGGGATGCCCAATGTGAGATGGGGGTCGAGGAAGAGCACACTGGGTCTAGAGAGGTTCCCAGACAGGACTTTGGGAAGAAGACGTAAAGAAACTGGGGGAGTCTTTCTTTCTTTCTTTCTTTCTTTCTTTCTTTCTTTCTTTCTTTCTTTCTTTCTTTCTTTCTTTCTTTCTTTCTTTCTTTCTTTCTTTCTTTCTTTCTTTCTTTCTTTCTTTCTCTCTCTCTCTCTCTCTCTCTTTCTCTCTTTCTCTCTTTCTCTCTTTCTCTCTTTCTCTCTCTCTCTCTTTCTCTCTCTCTCTCTCTCTCTTTCTCTTTCTCTCTTTCTCTCTTTCTCTCTCTTTCTCTCTCTCTCTTTCTTTCTTTCTTTCTTTCTTTCTCTCTCTCTTCTTTCTTTCTTTCTTTCTTTCTTCTCTTTCTCATCTTTCTCTCTTTCTTTCTCCCTTTCTCCCTCTCCTCCTTCCTTGGATTGACTGATAGCCCACTGTCCTCGAAACCAACTCACAGCAGGTGACAACATCTTATAAATATACAATTAAAAGGTTTCTAAATATAACATATAATTACTCAAAAAAACATTACTAAGGGAGGAGACTCTGTTTACTTGTGCATCAGGATGTGTGCTTCTTCAAACACTGTGTAGTTTAACTTATGGAACTCTCTGCCACTATAGTGACAGGCACTAACTTAGGATAGTGTTTAAGGCAATTTACGATGCAGTCCCGTGGTGCAGAGTGTTAAAGCTGCAGTACTGTAGTCCTAAGCTCTGCTCATGACCTGAGTTCGATCCCCAGCAGAAGCTGGGTTTTCAGGTAGCCGGCTTGAGGTTGACTCAGCCTTCCATCCTTCCGAGGTTGGAAAAATAAGTCGCCAGCTTGCTGGGGAGAAAGCGTAGATGACTGGGGAAGGCCGTGGCAAACCACCCTGTAAAAAGTCTGCCGTGAAAACGTTGTGAAAGAAACGTCACCCCCAGAGTCGGAAACGACTGGTGCTTGCACAGGGGATTACATTTACCTTTTAGTAATGCTTTAGAGCCCCATGGTGCAGAGTGGTAAAGCTGCAGTACTGCAGTCCAAACTCTCTGCTCATGACCTAATCATAGAGGCAGCTTTCTAAAGCCAGTGAAATCCATGGGCTTTGAAGGATGTACCTTCTGCTTAGGTTTGCGCTGTTGAACAGAGGTAGAACCCGTCACTAATTGCTCCGCCATTTTGTTGTTTCCTCAAGATTGGAACTCTGCTCCCTGATGAGAAAAGCCCAGATGAGACAGATCTGATGCACTCGGAAACTTCCACAGAATCCTCCAATGGCTCCCCGTTGGAAACGGGAGAAATCCCAGCCTTGAACCAGAAGGAGACAAGTTGCTTCAAATGGATGGTGGAATGCTGGTGGAGCCTGCTGTGAGAAGCCACACCAGCAACTGTATCGGTGAGTCTGAGGCCTGCTGTGAAAAGGGCTTCCATCTATGGAAGATGCTAAGAGATAGACACCCTGAACTACAGAACAAAGTCTGAGTCCAATGGCACCTTTAAGACCAACAAAGTTTTATTCTGGGTATAAACTTTTCTGTGCATGCGCACTTCTTCAGATAAATATATGGGGATTGGATCAACATCTGAGCAGAGGTCCATCAGTGGCTATTAGCAATGATGCTCTGTATTCTTGGTGCTTGGGTAGCGGCAACGGTAGGAGGGCTTCTAGTGTCCTGGCCCCACTGATGGACCTGGTTTTTTGGCCACTGTGTGACCCTGAATGTTGGACTGGATGGGCCATTGGACTGATCCAACATGGCTTCCCTTAGGTCTGGGGCAAGTGAAGCTCTGTATTCTTGGTGCTTGGAGGGGGGCAACGGTGGGAGGGCTTCTAGTGTCCTGGCCCCACTGATGACCTGGTTTTTTGGCCCCCTGTGTGACCCTGAATGTTGGACTGGATGGGCCATTGGCCTGATCCAACATGGCTTCCCTTAGGTCTGGGGCAAGTGAAGCTCTGTATTCTTGGTGCTTGGGGGGGGCAATGGTGGGAGGGCTTCTAGTGTCCTGGCCCCACTGATGGACCTGGTTTTTTTGGCCACTGTGTGACCCTGAATGTTGGACTGGATGGGCCATTGGCCTGATCCAACATGGCTTCCCTTAGGTCTGGGGCAAGTGAAGCTCTGTATTCTTGGTGCTAGGGGGGGGCAATGGTGGGAGGGCTTCTAGTGTCCTGGCCCCACTGATGGACCTTGTTTTTTGGCCACTGTGTGACCCTGAATGTTGGACTGGATGGGCCATTGGCCTGATCCAACATGGCTTCCCTTAGGTCTGGGGCAAGTGAAGCTCTGTATTCTTGGTGCTTGGGGGGGCAACAGTGGGAGGGCTTCTAGTGTCCTGGCCCCACTGATGGACCTGGTTTTTTGGCCACTGTGTGACCCTGAATGTTGGACTGGATGGGCCATTGGACTGATCCAACATGGCTTCCCTTAGGTCTGGGGCAAGTGAAGCTCTGTATTCTTGGTGCTTGGAGGGGGGGCAACGGTGGGAGGGCTTCTAGTGTCCTGGCCCCACTGATGGACCTGGTTTTTTGGCCACTGTGTGACCCTGAATGTTGGACTGGATGGGCCATTGGCCTGATCCAACATGGCTTCCCTTAGGTCTGGGGCAAGTGAAGCTCTGTATTCTTGGTGCTTGGGGGGGGCAATGGTGGGAGGGCTTCTAGTGTCCTGGCCCCACTGATGGACCTTGTTTTTTGGCCACTGTGTGACCCTGAATGTTGGACTGGATGGGCCATTGGCCTGATCCAACATGGCTTCCCTTAGGTCTGGGGCAAGTGAAGCTCTGTATTCTTGGTGCTTGGGGGGGGGGTGGCAATGGTGGGAGGGCTTCTAGTGTCCTGGCCCCACTGATGGACTGGTTTTTTGGCACTGTGTGACCCTGAATGTTGGGACTGGATGGGCCATTGGCCTGATCCAACATGGCTTCCCTTAGGTCTGGGGCAAGTGAAGCTCTGTATTCTTGGTGCTTGGGGGGGGCAACAGTGGGAGGGGCTTCTAGTGTCCTGGCCCCACTGATGGACCTGGTTTTTTGGCCACTGTGTGACCCTGAATGTTGGACTGGATGGGCCATTGGACTGATCCAACATGGCTTCCCTTAGGTCTGGGGGCAAGTGAAGCTCTGTATTCTTGGTGCTTGGGGGGGGCAACAGTGGGAGGGGCTTCTAGTGTCCTGGCCCCACTGATGGACCTGGTTTTTTTGGCCACTGTGTGACCCTGAATGTTGGACTAGATGGGCCACTGCCTGATCCAACATGGCTTCCCTTATGTTCTTAGGTCTGGGGCAAGTGAAGCTGTGTATTCTTGGTGCTTGGGGGCGGGCAACCGTGGGAGGGCTTCTAGCATCCTGGCCCCACTGATGGACCTGGTTTTTTTGGCCACTGTATGATAGTGTTGGACTGGATGGGCCCATTGGCCTGATCCAGCATGGCTGCTCTTACGTACCTGAAGAATTGAAGGAGTCTACATTTACATGAAAGCTTATACTCAGAATAAAACTATGTTGCTACTGACTCAGACCAACATGGCTACCCCACTTGAATCTACCCTGAACAACAGTATAGCACTGAGGCTAAAAGAAGGATCTGTGAGCAGAATAGAGGACACAGAAAAGTGCTTGTAGTGGCAAGGCTCCCAAATTCACCACCTTCCCTCTGCAATTATTTGCACTAGGGCTCCTTCATTGCTTTGCCAGTGCTTTGCATCACACTGAATCGAGCGCAGGCTGATCTGTTTGTGTCGTTTATCTAGTTTGCAGACCTGAACTATCCTTTCCTCCTCAGAAAAAATATACATCATGCGAGCCGACACAGTGATCGTAGGCTCTGTTTCGGAAGTGCCCGCTGGTAAGACCTGCCCAGCCAGCGGTGAAGAAGGCACCTGCAGCACCCGAGAAGAAGCAGAGGAATCAGAAGTAGACATGCACTATCCCGACAGGAAACGGAATTCTCTCCAGGAAGTGACATCACAACTCCCGTAGAGGAAGAGTGGGAGTTCCCCCATTCCATCCTGGCCATGAGAAGCCAGTCGAAAGTCAAGACGAAAGTTCTGGGAGAGTCAGCTGAGCTGCTCGTGGCTCATAGTGCAGACAATTCTTTTAATAGGCAAAGTTGGCTTTTTGCCTTCACGACAACCCTATGAAGTGTTGCGGTTGTG